>NC_086172.1:45902666-46212500 GCF_023053635.1 Elgaria multicarinata webbii
AGCTGCACCCATGGTTCCTGCACCCTCGTAGAGGTGATTTATTTGGAGTGAGGCCGTTAGTTTCAAACAGTGTACAATCGGAATGCTCAAAGGTGGGGGGGGGGGAAGTGGGGGAGAGGGGGGAGAAATACTACAATAATGCTTTATCTGTGTCTCTCAGTTGCAACTATTTTATTTTTGTTGTTTTTTCTTTTCTGGAGACCTTGATCAAGCAAAAGAACCTAATAAATTCTACTTTACCAATGACTAAGACATTTCACTTCTGTATAGTATGCAGCCCATTATATAAATAATGTATCAGTGTTCCAGTGACTTCATAATGTTGCACTTATATTACATCTCTGTCTTTCCTCTCCTTCCAAGATGTTCTGAGTAGTATTTTAGTCTTGCAACCATTCTGCAGAGTGGGTGCAGAGATGGTGCCCTTCTCCACAGCTACCTACTGAGCTCTATAATGGAACAGGAGAATTTGAACTACAGTTTTTCACATCCAAGCCTCTCACTTGAGTCACTTGGATGAACACGGTTCAAAGATAATCCAGTTGTCCTTTGCACCTGGAGATCCATACTTACCGACAGCTTTTTATTGGAAGATCTAATAAAAGGCCAACTACCTGTCATTCATCCATTTGTATACCGTATTTCTTCGATTGTAAGACGCCATCGATTGTAAGACACACTAATTTCAGTACCACCAACAGAAAAAAAGCTTTGATTCTAAGAAATAATAAAAGCACCCGCGATTCTAAGACACACCCCGTTTTTAGAGATGTTTATATGGGGAAAAAAGTGTGTCTTAGAATCGAAGAAATATGGTAATTCATTCTTCAGACTATTGTGTCAAAGAACTGTCCCTATTTAGTGATAGTTGACATAGCCTGGGAGAATTCCCAGGCATGGCCTTTCCTGAGAGGCTTCAGGTTTAGCGCTCTGTTGAATGCCTGTAATATTACATACGGGCCATAGTCAACACAGGAATGCACATGTGCCCTACTGTTTTTGCCGTTCTGCTTTTAAAAGCTGTGCCCAAGACTGCTTTGTTCCCAACATGTTCTAAAAGCCTTTTGGAGTAGGAGTAGCTTGTTTGTTTTTAAAAGGAAAATGGCTGCCACTACAGATGTATTTTTCTTTAAGCTGTTTTGTGGGAGATCTGGGTTCGGGTAGTGTCTAAAAAAGAAACTATGAATATTCCGAGGCATACATGACAGCATGCATATGCATTTTAAACAATAAATGTTTATTAAAGAGCTTTTGCAGGGAGCATCATTTATTGCAAAATCTATGTGAGGAGGACTTGTTCATATAGGTCTACTTCTCATTGTGGCAGGAGCAAGAGGACCATTGATCATATTACTTTCCTGCTGCCTTATCATATTGTGAATCAGTTGTGCACATCTGCCAGAAAATACAAGATTCCATAGTTTGTACACCAAGTGGGCTGGAGCAGCTGGAAATCAGGATAGTCCTGAGATGCTATTAACTTTCTAAAGCCACCTTTATGTTTGTGTGCTAGAGATAGGTGGTGTGTGTTTATGGTCAACAGAGAGGAATCCAACACTGTTATTCCCTTGATAGTGGCGGCATTTTTAGGTCTTATGTTCCTATAAAGAGCTCCTGGCAATTCTGAAGAAGCTTTAGTGGGGTAGCAATAAAATGGACTTCTCCTTCCTATATTTCTCTTGCACACATGCCTATTTACCGCAGGCTCAAAGTCAAGTACTCCCTTCCAGAAACAGAGTAAGACTAGGAAAATAAATTACACTGCTTTCCATGCTAGTTGGGGAAGGGGAGGGAGAATATCTATTTGGCTACTTTACCCCCATTTTTTCAGTGACAGAACCTCAAGACTTTCTCACTAGCTTATGGCACTGGTTTCCTACTCCATCTATTATAAATGTGTATAGCTATTAGCGCGTACCCTCTCCAGATACACGTGTCACCTCTTACAATCTGATCCTTGTGTAAAAAGGATCTTTAACACTGGCAGAAGCACATCCTAAAAAGTTTACTGCAGTGATACACACAGAGATTCTATTTCTAAGGCATTTGGTTTATTTGCTACTCAAGAATAAAAAAATGCACAAATTAATGTACATGTAAAATGATCACGGTTACCTTCTGTGAAAAACGTTTAGTCACTGATATTACTACATGAGCTCTACTAGAAAATTATTTACTCATATACAACCAACACACACTGAACATATGAGGCAGAAGACCAATTAGAGACCATACAATTCCATACATAGAGGTGGAGTGTGTGTGTTCACTTAAAGACTGCCCGGTGTTTAAATCGAAGGCTGCTGCTCTTAGAAACTAGGCTGTGGCTACATGTGCCTGGCTTTCTTTTAAATAGGCTGGATTATGGTGTCTGGAACGCTATCCAGGTTCTACGCCTTCTGGGAGAGAGAGAGAGATTAGGGAGTGTGGAAAGAGAATTACAATGTTGAGAATTTGGCAGCAATTTGTTTTAAGACACATGAGGAGGGAGGTGGCTAGCTTGCGGTTTGGTTTACAGTGACACAAAGGTGTGTGCAGAGCTATAGGGAGAGTTCATCCAGTACATACACAACCAGGTCCTGGCATCTTGTGCACCTGTTCGTAGTCCTTGTTTTCTTCCCCTTCCAGATCTTTATTGTGAGGCTTTTGGTAAGGTGAAAAAGACCACTAAAAAGAAGGAACCAGGAGAGATTTGCCCACCCTTCATGCTTATCCTTCCACATAGGGCCAGTTCTTAAAACAACCTTGTACAAGATCAAAGCATACTGGAGTGAAGGATCTCCCAGGCTCATATGCCCAGCAGCCTGCCAACATAGCCAGAGTGCAAGGTTCAATACACCATTATGAATTGTTAAGCTAGTTGCACAATTATACCATGTGAACAGGACTAAAGCTAAACACTACATAACTAAAGAGACTCCTGGTATCCCCATTGTTCACTTTCAGGCACAAGATAAAATTTATTTGCATGTGCTTTCCCTAGTTGAATCTGTTGCTGGTAAACTTTCAATGCTTCTATCAGATTATGTTTTGGATTGACTTACAGAATTTTATAGTTTTAATATAAACTACCTTGTACAGTTAATTGGAAAATACAATTTATTTAATCAATGTATTAAATAAAATAACTAAAAGTTCAGATTTATTTTTATATACCCTATCCCATAATTTGGGGGTAATGCTGAAAGTTGTGGTATTCTGCCACTTCCAACCATACTAAACTTGATTTTGGTTTCCAGAGACACTGATGTCAATGTTGTTGTTTTTCATGATAGCTCTTGTGGCTTTTGCAAGTTCCTTTTTCAGCTGTTTATACCCATTTCCTCTGATTCACGGATACAAAACCACAGTCACTGCCACCACTGTACTCTTTATTTAGTTTTGCTGGATTTGTTTAACAGTGCAATCCTTTACATGCCAACTCAGAAGTAAGTCCCATTGAATTCAATTTGCTGCCTACGGCTGCAGTCCTATAGCTTCTTACCTGGGAGTAAACACCATTGCCTTAGTCTGAATAGACATATCTAGGTTTGCACTGAAAAGCTCCTTTCTGAATTGATAGAACTCTTATTCTGAAGTCTCCCTCTGTTTGAAAGGTCATGTTTCTTTATCAAAACCATCACAGGAACCATAGATATTCTGATCTACAAATGTTTGTTTTGTGTATTATGTTTTTGTTGTTTTTATCTAATTGTCACTTTGGGATCTTCTGTCCTCCTACTGTAGCAAAAAATAGGCAATTCTAAAATGCCAATTCTGTGTGGGATTTCTTGTTCTACACGATAGTTGTTTTTGATCATTAAAAACTTTGCTTTGCTTCAGCGGAAGTCCATTTTTTATGCACTCGTATCTGTGACTGCCATGGACTGGATATGATAATCTTTCTAAGTAGACAGCCCATATTTAAGTAGGTAAAATGGCCACTCTAAATGTCCAAGAGGAAAGCAGAAGAGTATCAACACACAGTAATTGTTGGCTAGCAGTTGCAGGTTAATCTCATTTGCTGGATTGCTAATTTGCTTGGAAGTAGTTTACTAAGAAGATTCTGTGCTGCAATTATTTCTGATTCCAAGAGATTTTAATATTTGGGCTCATACATGTCATTTCAAGCTTTCCTGCCCTTCTGAGTTGATGATGAAATACTGGCCCATTTTCAAGATGACTATTCTTTCTCAGTGAAGTTATAGTTATAGTGTTTTGCTAGTTGTGAGAAGGGCAGAGAGATATCTATTTATCTTTTTAACAATATTTTTAGCAGCGTTTTATATCTTAAGCCTCTTCCTAATACATGGCCTTTGAATTGACTCCAGAGAGAAGGGTCAGTTCGGTTATGTTAATGAAAAAGAAGTCCACTATTCAGTGTGGTGTTGCCTAGCAACTCACCTTCTACTCTGTCTTTGAAGGAGAAGGGAAGGGAGTGAGTCTGCATTTTCTATTGCCTCATTCGCTTGCACTGGAGATTTAAGATCCTCCTGGCTATAGCAACATAAGAGTAGTGATACCTCTGGCTCCTTTTGAACACATACGATGCTCGAAATATTTTCTGGAAAGACACACATTGGTGTCCTGAATCTTCAAGGAACAGGTTCTCCAACAAATTAAATATATGTCTATGATCAAAAGTAGCAGGAGCAACCAAAATCACAGTAATCTACGGTTTTCAAATCTAAATGGAAGCAACCTGTGTATTAGGAACTAAAAGATAAATACAATCCCTAAAGTATCATGTTTTGCTTTTCTAAAGGAAATAAGAACATGCTGTTAAGCTACTAATCAACAACTAGAGCATATTGAACAGTAGTTTACAAAGTGAAATCACAAACAAATACACACACACACACACTGGGTGCAGTTGAGCTCCATTATATTAATGGGAGCTTTGCCACCAATTTCAGTGAGAGGTGGGTGGGAATGTCAAGAGTATGATAAAATGAAACGTAAAATTAGGCACTCTTGCTCATGAAATAAAACTACAAATTTGTCAAATTTGATATTCAGTTTTCAATTTCTCTTGAGATAACTAGAAGAAATGCCATTTGCAATGTATATTGGCAGTGTTGGGGGTTATTATTATTATTATTATTTATTTATATAGCACCATCAATGTACATGGTGCTGTACAGAGTAAAACAGTAAATAGCAAGACCCTGCCGCATAGGCTTACAATCTAATAAAATCATAGTAAAACAATAAGGAGGGGAAGAGAATGCAAACAGGTACAGGGTAGGGTAAGCAGGCACAGGGTAGGGTAAAACTAACAGTAGAAAGTAACAGTAGAAGTCTGCACAACATCAAGTTTTAAAAGCTTTAGGAAAAAGAAAAGTTTTTAGTTGAGCTTTAAAAGCTGCGGTTGAACTTGTAGTTCTCAAATGTTCTGGAAGAGCGTTCCAGGCGTAAGGGGCAGCAGACGAAAATGGACGAAGCCGAGCAAGGGAAGTAGAGGCCCTTGGGCAGGCGAGAAACATGGCATCAGAGGAGCGAAGAGCACGAGCGGGGCAATAGTGTGAGATGAGAGAGGAGAGATAGGAAGGAGCTAGACCGTGAAAAGCTTTGAAGGTTAACAGGAGAAGTTTATATTGGATTCTGAAGTGAATTGGAAGCCAATGAAGAGATTTCAGAAGCGGAGTAACATGGTCAGAGCGGCGAGCCAAGAAGATGATCTTTGCGGCAGAGTGGTGAACAGAAACCAACGGACTGATGTGAGAAGAAGGAAGGCCAGAGAGAAGATGGTTGCAGTAGTCCAACCGTGAAATAACCAGTGCATGAACAAGCGTCTTGGCAGAAGAGACAGACAAAAATGATCGAATCCTGGCAATATTATACAGGAAAAATCGACAAGATTTAGCTACTGCCTCAATATGAGGAATAAAGGAGAGCGAGGAGTCGAATATAAAGCCAAGGCTACGAGCTTCCTTGACCGGAGTAAGCGTAACATCATTGACAGTAAGAGAGAATGAGAGATGAGGAGAAGGTTTAGGAGGAAAAACAAGCAATTCAGTCTTTGCCATGTTAAGTTTCAAGCGACGATGAAGCAGCCAAGCTGAAATATCTGAAAGACATGCCGAGATACGATCGTGAACATCAGGAGAAAGTTCCGGAGATGACAGATATAGTTGTGTATCATCGGCGTACAGATGATATTGGAGGCCATGAGATTGAATAAGCTTGCCCAAGGGCAACATGTATAAGGAATGAAATTAACAAGAAAAGACACTTTGCAATTCTTCCCACAAATCTGTAAGTAAATCCCACTGAATTAAAAATAGGATTGTGTTGCACAGATCAGCATTTATATAGAGAAAAGCAAAAGGTTGATGTAGTGTAGTGGCTAACAGTTCCATCCTATGTATGTCCAGTCAAACAAGTAAGTCCATGGGGCTCCCAGGCAAGTGTGTATTAGGGCTGCAGCCTGAAAGTTTGAGCTTTGAACCTTTTAAGTCCCTCGTTCAGTTTAGAATACTAAAAGTGCTGGAGAGAGTTTAACAGTAGCACTTTCCTTTGTATGATGTCAGCATGTCTAGTATAAATTAATTAAAGAGACCAATTTTCATTTTAGCTGATGTCATGCAGTGGTTAGGGTGGCCTACAAATGAGAACAGAGCTCCTGCACCTTTAACAGTGGAAGAGGCAACGTCAGCAGATACACCCTGTCCTTTAAAGATACAGGAGCCCCATCCTCTGGTATCTGGCAACTCTAGAGGGAGTGGATGTCTAATCTTCAGCCCCTTTATATAAAAACTTTAGCTATAAATTCTGGTAGGACCAGGACCCTTTGGCATTTTGTCTTAAGAAATGTAGCTGCAGTTTAGACTGGTAAAAAAAAAATAAGCACAATTTGTGTACCCAAAAACTGATTTTAAATGCCTTTATTAGGCAAAGATCCCACTGATCAAGAAATACCGAAGTCTAAATGATTTTATTTATAAAATAATAAATTTAAGACACTGAGGTCAGCCCTACACCAAGCAGGATATGACACTTTGAAAACAGTTTGAAAATGTTATATGGACTGTGTCCTGGGCTCCAACAAGTCATCACTACTGTTATAAACCATTTTAAAGCAGTAGTGTATATTGGTGCGAAGGAAATATAAAGTTTGTATAAAAGTCATAACATAAAAATATCTGCAAGAGGAAGCAAGCCAGAGATGAAATAGAAATATTACACAGAAATGCAATAAATGAATAAAAGGATACATGTTTACTTTTTAACACTTCAGATTTTCAGTGTTTTGGTTGGAGACGTAGAGAGATTGTGGTCCCACTCCAGCTAGTTATAACTAAGGCTGCAATCCAATGTACACCTTCATAGAAGTAAAATCCATGCAACTCAATAGGAAGCTTCTGAGGAAATATGCATAGTTTTGCACTACAAGATCTTTTGAAAGCAATGGATTTTAGTTATTACTCTAATGATTTCAATGGGACTTTTGTTCTGGCAGGCCTTTGGCGATTAATCTGAGCCTCCGTCTGTGCTAAGGTTTTTTAAATTGTCATACATTTTAAATGTTTTAATATTGGAATACATTTTAAACTTTTGTATATTTATATTCATAGGTTTTAAAATGTATGTTTTAAATTTTATAAGGCCGCCTTGAGGCCCAGTATTGGGCAAAAGGTGGGATACCAATAAATACAATAATAATGATGATGACTAATCCCAGGGCTAACAGAGAACTTGAACTTTGAAGGAATTGAAGTTTCTTGATAAGCTTTTATTACACTCGATAGTTGTCATGTTTGAGACAGCCAGTTAGTAAACAGAATGAAGAGGATGGGAGGAACCTTTCCCAAAGGAAGATTAGAAAAGAGTATACACTCTACCAAATTAAACCTGCAAAACCAAGAAGGAATTAGAAGGGTAAATAATTTGTATACAAGCCATTAAGACACCTGAAAGAAGGAAGCAAGCCAGAGGTGAAATAGAAATATTACATAGAAATGTAATATATGACCAAAATGATGTATTGAGGCTTTCATTATATAGTTGTGTAAGATATATTTTAAGCGGGTAAACTGCAAAGAAATCAAGTACATACCTACAACAGCAATTGTGCAACAGTAAATCAACCCCATGAGATTCTTATTGTGATGATGCAGAGCCAGATAATCTAAATGATGTACAGTGCACTCTTATGCATGTTTACTCAGAAGTAAGTTCTACTGAGTTCAACAGGATCTATTGGGCATAGGACTGCACCATTAATGCCATGATCATTAAGGAGATCATATGGCAGCCATGTGCCTTTTTTTTTCTTTACAGAGGACAGTCCTTTATTTGATGGGCTGTCTTGACCAATTCTAGTTTAGATATAAATGCCCATCCACAATTAGCACTTGGGCAGCAGGCTGAACAGGAAGGCACAATCTTTCACACTACAGTGAGTTGTAATGTATTTCTATTTAAATTATAGTAATTATTTCTACACTTATTTCTGTACGTATAAATTAGCACGTGCCTATTATGGAAACTGGTGTCCTTTTTTTCTAGTGATGCATTTCCTTTGTAGTGATTCATAAGTAAACATTCTAGCGACCATCCGTTTAAGACCATCTCTGCAAAGTCACTCTTCATACCACATCATCCTATCCTGAATATCAAGGGACAATCTCAGAATTCGTCTTCTCGCTTCCTACCATGTAGGAGGATAAGAGCCAAAAATATATCTTTGAGGTATTTGTCTGTTTTGGCCCTCTATAGATAAGAAACACAAGAGCCATTTTTTTCATGTTTCATGTCAGAACAGTTCCAGACGGAGAGATTTTTAGGAACTAAACATCCTACCAGTGCGGTTGATGGCATATCTACAAGAACGACAGTCCCTCCCAACGACCGGGGGGGGGGGGAATCACACAAAAACCTTAACATTTTCTGTATTTAATAGTTTGTCCCTAATACGCTCTCTTTGCAACGCGAACTGCAAGCTTTCCTCCCGTTTTTCTACCTAGCCACGATGATCAAGGAGACGAGACAGGTTTACTTGAATTCTAAACTAGTCCAATCATAGTTAAAACGGGGTAAGTACTTTTTTTTTTTAGCAACCACCTTTTCATTCTAAATAAAGCACCCAACGCGGAACCAATTCATTAAAAAAAAGTATATACACACGCCCTGTAGTTTATGACCAGCTTTTTAAACAAAAAAGCCGGTTTCACTGCATGTTCTGCATACAGAGCGGTCGCTTGGTACAGGCTGCCCCGTTTCTCTCTTCAATTGTAAGCGAAAAGGGAAGGGCGCGCGCGTCTGAACGACATAAGCTAGTGCGTGTGTGAAAGAGGAAAAGAGGTTTTGCCTTGCGCTTCAGCCCGAAAAGCCAAAACTGCAGCATGTTCCCGTCAAGCTGAGCAAGACACACACCACCTTTCCAGGTTTAGGGGCAAAGTACGAAAACGAAGGCCAATGGCGAATGAGCACACGGTTTTGCCACCCCGAGACTGGCCAAAGAAAAGCCTTACTTCTGACTAAACATGCCTGATCGCGCAGACAGGACTCTTCCCCACAGCTACCCACCGAGCTTTTTAACTGAACAGGAGACTTCGAACTAGTTTCCCACATCAAAGCCTCGCACTCGAGTCACTGGGATAAACACGGTTCATAGATCAAGTTACCCTTCGCACCTGGAGTGCCATACGTACCAAATCCTTTTCATTGGAAGATCTAATAAAAGGCCAACTACCTCTTATCTATCCATTTGTATAATTCCTTCTTCAGACAATTCTGTAAAAAAATAGTGATTGTCGACGTAGTGATTTATTTAGTGATTGTCGACGTAGCCTGGGAGAATTCCCAACACAAGGCCTTTCCTGAGAGGATTCAGTTTTAGCCACCTGTTGAATACACTGTAATATTACATATAGGCCATAGTCAACACAGGGAGGCACATGTGCCCTACCGTTCTTGCCGTTTTGTTTTTAAAAGCTGTGGCCACAGCTGCTTCGTCCCCGAACGTGTTCTAAAAGCCATTGGACATGAGAGCAAGCTTTTAAAAGAAAATGGCTGCCGCTACGCACGTGGTGTTTTTCCTTGCTTCTCTTCAGTCTGTTTTTGTGGGAGGTCTGAGTCGGGATAGTATTCCACGGCATATATGGCAACATGCACAAGCGTTTTAAACAATGAAATGTTTATTAGAGAGCTTTAGGAGGAAGCATCATTTATTGCAAAATCTAGGTGAGGCGGGCTTGTTCATATTGATCATATCCTGCTGCCCCCTAGCTTATAGTGAATCAGTTGTGCACATCTGCCAGAACGTACATTTGTTAAACAATGTTTGTCGGAAGCAGCTGGACGTCCATATGGTCTTATAATTGTCATAAGTCTGAGTGGACCTTAGAATAGTCCTCATGCATGGTAGGTTTGGAAAGTATTAAAACCCTCCCTCTTCCGCTCAGAAGTAACTTTTTCAGCAGCGTGAATGAGGCCTTCCAGGATCACCACTCTACACTGATTGCCCGAGGCGGCGGCAAGGCGAGAGCGCACCACAAACGAGGGCAGATGGCGCGAGGAGGATGGCGCCCGCGCGCTTTCTCCTCTCCCCCCTCCTCTCTCTCCCCCCCCCGGGGCACGTGGCCTCGATGCCTTCCGTTGGAGGAACGGAAGGAGGGGCGCTGCGTCTACCTGAGCCGCCCAGGTAAGCCCCGGCGCTGAGCTGCTGCGGTCGCTCACCTGGGCGCTGTCAGCGGCACCTCTCCGCCAATCGCGGCGAGTTCGGCTCCTCGCCGCCAGAGCTGCGCCCTTTGCCTCCCGCCGAGAGTGAGAAACACCCGCGGGAGGGACCGCTCTTTCCCCTCACGCCACGGCTTGTTCCCCCCGCGGCTATCCCTGGCACCGGTAAGAGAGAGGCAAGCCGGGGAGGGAGGCTCATTACGCTGGGCGGGCGAGAGCGGGGTGCTCGGGCGGGAGGGCTGAAGAGAAGCTTCGCTTTCTTTCCAGAGGGTCGCTGGCCGCCGTTCCCTCCGAGCGGTGCCCCTTCCAAGGCGGGTGTCTGTTGCCGGCTCTCGACTACTTTGGTTAACGGAGTCTGTACTCTTTCTGTCCTCCCCCGCGCTCCCCCCACCCCCAATTATCCCGAGGGATCAACATTGGCGCCTCGGTGCGTTGCTTGCCTCGTTAGGGAAGAGGGTGGCCACAGGCGGAAGCGGACGCAGGGCTCCGTCTGTACGTTTTCTCGTCCCTGCGTGTAGTATGTATTAGTCGTTTAACGTGTTGGGAGACGTGCGTGTAGCGTGTCATTGTGGAGGAGTGAGACCAGCTTCTCTCCTGTCAAAAGTGCCTACTTCAGTCTTCGCTGACTATTAAAGGTGCAGGAGTCCTTCCTTGCCTTCTCTTTTTAGCTCTACTCCACTTCTAACTGGAGTTGGATGTGCCTTAAAATGAGAAAAAGAGCCTTTGTGTGTAAGAGAGAGAGAGAGAGAGAGAGAGCTCGAATCCGATCCCTGTTATTTTTCCAGGAACTGCTGCCGGTGGTGATGTGGAAGGTTGCAGTTCTCAAAACAGAAGATGTTGACATAAAGAGAGGTGGTGTGTATGATTGTACTTGGCATTCCCATGACTCAACGGGGCACGCCACATCTTTGTTAGTCTCTGCATTTAGCTTTTCCAGAAGGTGGTGATCTTTTGGACGGCATTAATGTTTCAACTACTTAATCCACAGCAGACTAGTAGTAATATCATATATAATTTTGCTGTCACTTTATATAGTGATAGGGGTGGGAATCCAAAACTCCAGAATTTTTTTTATGCTGCTGCCTAACTACTTGAAATATTTCTTTGGTCTACAAGCCAAACATCTAAAAAAGATCTCTGAAAACAATATTCAATTAACCAAAAGCTTTTGCGTGTAACATGTTTTGTTCAGGGCTTTCCATTCAAGCTCCAACATATTGAGAAATTACAGCTGTAAGGGCTGGTTCCAACTTCACTATGTTGGAGATGAATGGCTGTCAGTGGCAGACGTAAGTCTATTCACTGGAATAGACACATGGATTCTGTGCAACTTAAGCTGATGGCTTTGCTGCAAAGGCCAGCCCTCCCATGAGGGAGGCTGAATCTCCTGCTCTGGCCGTAGATTAGGAGGGGTGGTTGATTGTGCCCTCCTGGGCCGGAACAGCCCCTGTAGGGCAGGCACTGCTGTCCCAGTCACCCAAATGCCACAGCAGGAGAGCAGCAAGCAGGGCTTGTTGGAGGAGGAAAAGCCGCTGCCCCATCTCTGACTCCAAGACCTCTCCGAAAGCGAGAGATCTGGCAGACAGGCTCTCCAGAGAATCCTTCCATCTAACCTCTTTTGCTTTGGGAGTCAGTTCAGAGCAAGAGATTAGGTGGATGGGCTCTCCAGGGGAGCCTGCCTGCCTGCCCGCTCAATCTCTCGCTTTGAGGTCCCTCCTAAAATGAGATTTATGCGGGGGGCAGCCTCTACAGAGAGCCCACCCAATATCACACTGTGTGGGAGACTCCACACAACAAGAGAGAAGGAAGTTGGCCTCTGTGGAAAGCTGCCAAGGCTCGAATGGCATGCTTTGAGGGTCCTTCCTCAAAGTGAGGATCGTGAACTATACAGGACACTGCCTGTAGAGTTCTGGGCAGAGGGCATGGGCATGTATCGTCTTACCTCAGCTAGTAGGATGTCTTATTTATTTATTTATTTATTTATTACATTTATATACCGCCCAATAGCCTGAGCTCTCTGGGCGGTTCACAAAAATTAAATAGCATCACTGCTATTTGCTGCCCTGCTATTTCTTTCCCCCCACCCTAATCCTGGTTAGTCTCTTGCTTGCTTTCCTCTCCCCCCACCCCTACCTAATCAGGTGGCAGCAGCAAAAGAACGCATATGTTCACATCTCCTTCTTTTTTTAAAAAAAATGTTTTACAGCAGCTGTCAGAGCAAATCTCCAGTGCACTCAACAATCTCTGAACAAAGTTTGTGGCAGTGGGGATACATCTTCTTCCTTCTTTCCCTTCCTATTTCCTCTCTTCTGCCCCTTATCAGCAGTCAGAGCAGGTGTTGTTGGGGTGTGTTTGTGTGTTCTAAATGACTTCAAGACAGGCAGCATAGCATCAGGGCAAGAGTTGGCATGTTGTAAAGGTAACCCTTGCTTTGCCCAGTCATAGGAACATAGGGAGCTGCCTCATATTGAGTCAGACCATTGGTCCATCTAGTCCAGTGTTATCAACACTGGCTCTTTAGGTTTTCAGGTAGGATTATTTCCTTGTCCTACCTGGAGAAGGCAGGGATTGAACCTGGGATCTTCTGCATGAAAAGCATTTGCTCCATCCCCTCCAGTCCAGGCTGCAGCCACATGCCATTTTAAATCGCAGTATTTTCCCAAGAATGAACCAATCGGAAGCTGCTTTGGAGACCGGCAGCAAATAAGGGCGATGCCCTCCCACTGTTCTGTCCAGCTTAACTATCAGCTCCTGCTTCTTTAAAGTTCTATCCAGCCTAACTTCCAGCTCTTGCTTCTTGAGACTAACTATGCTGGATTTTCAGATGTTTTCTCTGTTTGGGTGTCCTGCTAGTATAAAACATTTCCCCTTCCTTCGTCTTCATATGTTCAGTATTTGATACAACATTGCTTAATATAAAGAATCCTCTTGGAAGACTAGAAGCTCTCAAAATATGCTGGTTTTAGATGTGGCAGCCCCCGATTCTCCAAAGGATGTGAATCCATTGCTCTCTCATCGGATGGGGAGCGGGACACCTTTGGATCAGTATGATGACAATTGTTTAAAAACTACTATAATTTTTTCAAACTTTGAATTCTGATTCTTTACAGAAATTATCATGTTAGAAAGACTTTACAAGTGCTATTGCTACATTATGTCATTAAAGTTCAATGATAAAAAAAACCTGCCAGTTTAAGACCAGAATGAAGATTATGTCATGTGAACCACCCAGAGAGCTTCGGCTATGGGGCGGTATACAAATGCAGTAAATAAAATAAATAAATGTTGGCTCCATCTCCACAAAGCCAGCAAATTGGAAACTAAGGCCATGGCTAGACCAGGCCTATATCCCTGGATCATCCTTGTACATCCAAATGACACACAGAGGATTCCGGGAGCAAGCAGGCATGACCTCTCCATTTGCCTGGGATAATCCTTAGGTCTTGCTAAGGCCTATGGCTGATGCATTAACTAGTGATAATGTTGTGCAGTGTCATAAATTGTTTACAAGTAATTAACAAGCATGGTTCAACTCACAGAAGGATTCCTCTAGCAATATGTTAAAGGTCAGATGCTGCACTGGGCTAGTGGTCACCTTTTATGGTCTCAGGCACTCCATCCTCTCCATCTGGATTTGGGCCTGAAAGTCCAAGGAAAAAGCTGGATGCATGGAGGATAAGTTGTAAGCAAGCACAATTTGTGACTTGCGCAACATCATTACTGATCATGGGCCCATCACTTAAGGCATCGTCCTTAGCTTCCAGGTTCCTGGCTTTGTGGAGCCTGAGCCAACATGAGATAGCCTTAATTTTGGTCTTAACCAGCAGGCTTTTTTATCATTGAATTTCCCTGATTTATTATTATAGCGTTCTAGGGAAGAAAACACACACACACCACAGACTAAAAAAAGTGATTCCCTCAGCCTTCCGTATCATTTCATTCTTATCTCAGTTGACAGTTTCCTTCTACCCGTCCCCCACTGTCAGAATGCTGAGAGAAACACTGGAATTCCTCTCGGAACAGTGGAGTACTTGGCTGCATTCAAGCTTCAGAGTGGAAGTGAGCATGCCCGACATTTCTTTGCCAGCAGTTCCTGCCATAGGCTTCCGTGGGGCAGAAAAAACCTTAATAACATTTGAACTGCTGCTTGTACCTTCCATTCATTTGGTGAAGATCTATCTCCTTGACAAACTCGAATAAAGTACATCAGTAGTTTTCACCAGAATTTGAAAAAAAAGTGATATGCAGAGCTACAGCTTGGAATAAAAAGTACACACATGGCAATTTCCAGCAGTTTTTAATTTGTTGTACATGTGGCACTTTTGATCAGATTGGTTCGAAAATAGAAAATTATTTTTCAATAACTTCCTGTATTGCTGTAAGAATGTCAGATTGTTTTGGTTTGTTTTTGTTTTTTTGCTTTATTTTGTCTTTATTTGTCCCAGTTTTAATTAAAACATTTATCTGGGCTGTATGTTTCATCAGCTGCTATTCAGTGTCATAGAAAGTAACCCCCCACACATATGCATAATATGTATGTGTGTGTGTGTGTGTATATATGCGTGTGTGTGTGTGTGTGTGCATGTACACAGTATACTGTGTAAAGTTTTAGGGCATCCAGGAAAATTATGTTTAAAGTTATTTATCTGGGCATTATGTGTTTATTTGCTTGGATAAACACTATACAGCATTAGAATAAATACAATAAACATTAATACAATTAAAAGGTAACAAGAATTCCTTGTGTTTTCCAAAAAGTTTTTGATATCTTGTGACATGGCCAGAAGAACAGAAGTTTGTTTCCCAAACCTCTCCTCGAGGCACCCCAGCCATTCCATGTACATTTTGATTCCATGTACTCTATTTGTTAAATGAGGTATTGATTAGCTGAACCAGGTGTGCTGGTGGTGGAATTTAATAAATACAATACATGGAATGAAACTGGCCATGGAATGGCTGGGGTGTCTTGAGGAGAGATTTGGAAATGGGTATGCTAACACCGTTCGACAGACATAAAGTCATAGTTTTGCATCAACAAGGGAATTCTTAGTGAGCAGTAGCTCTCCTAACCGGATTTTCAAGATGTGGTCTTCAAACTGTCATAAAGAAATTTGAAGAAACTGGGCATGTTGGAGATAAAAAATGCAGTGGAAGACCCAGAAAGCTGTCTGTATCTGATGAACAGTACTTTAAGGTCACTACCCCGAGGGACAAAAGGAAATCCAGTGAAGTGCTTGCTCAACTTCTGACTGAGGCCTAATCTACACCAAGCAGGATATTGCAGTATGAAAGCAGTATATAAAAGGCTGTAGCCACACTACTGCTTTATAGCAGTATTGAAGTGCACTGACAACTTTTGGGACTCATTGACACATACCATATTCCTCTTTCATACCACTATATCCTGCTTGGTGTGGCTCCTGCCTTTTATATACCGCTTCCATACTGCTTTCATTGTGCAATATCCTGCTTGGTGTAGATTAGGTCAGAGTCATGTGGCACTAAAGTACACTCTTTGACCATGAGAAGAGTCTTACAGGTGTGTTGCAGCTAAGAAACCATTCTTGCAGAAAGGCAACAAGCAGATGAGAAAGTACATGAAAGACCATCAAGCATGGAGCAACAACCTGTGGCAGAAAGTCTTATGGAGCAATGAATCAAAAAGACACCAATATGTCAGAAGAAGAGTTGGCAAGAAGTACATTGATGCCTGTCTGCAGTCTTCTGTGAAATGTTGGTGACTCTGTCATGGTTTGGGAGTGCATTTCAGCTGACAGTGTAGGGGCTCTGAAGAATATCTATACTACTGCCTTTGAAATGCAATGAAAACTTTGGGAGATATTGCACATTCCGTATACCACTTTCATAGTGTTATTTCCTGCTTTTTATTCCACATTATCCAAAATACTGCAACAAATGTCATCGTGTGTCCTACGATATATAAATGCGCAATAGGGATACAGCGTTACCGTGATGGGGTTATAATGATTTGACACAACGTGTAGATCTGGCCCTGGTCAAAATCGATGGAATTATGAAGGCTGAGAAATATAAAAAGATCTTGATTCATCACGCTGTACCTTTAGGAAAACAACTGATTGGGGTGGGGAGGCTTTATCTTTCAGCACGATAACAACCCTAAACACAATTAAGAATTACTTCGAGTGAAAGTGTGGAGATGGAATACTCACTGTATTGGCCACCTAAGAAGCTTGACCTCAACATAATTGCAGTTGTGTGGGGTCATATGGACAGGGAAAAGAACAAAAAGCAGCCAAACTCAAAAGAGTCATGGCAAATCCTGCAAGAAGCTTGGTAGAACTCACCACTACTTGAAAAAAATTACACAATAGTCTACCAAAGCAAATAGCTTCAGTTTTGCATTCTAAGGGAGGCCACACAAAGTACTGTCTTACTTTAAAAACACAAGAAGTTCTTGATTTTTTTTCATTGTATTAATGTTTAATGTTATATAGTTTTTTTTAACAAATAAACACTGCTCAAATAAATGGCTTCAATTTGCATTTTTCAGAATGGCTTAAGACTTTTGCACAGCTCTCTCTCTCTCTCTCTCTCTCTCTGTGTGTGCATGTAAAAAATCTTAATCGACCTGAAGTTTCCCTGAGCTATCGTTATTTGGAAAATCTTAACATTACTTTGGCTTTTGACTGAACCTTTAGCCCCATCTAGGTTTGAATTATGAACCTAAGTACATTTTGTACTTTTTCTCTTGTGACTTTTTGTCTTGTGTGATTTGGCTCTGTAACTCACAAACTAGAATTTTTCTACATGTTAATAATCTTTATATCGTCCATATTTTGTGAAGTTGCACAAGAGTTTTTAATTGGGGAATACACCAGTTGGGCAACTGCCAGAATCATTTGGTTATCACAATCACATTTTCTGAAATAAGGTGAAATCCAACATCGTGTGAGCAGATGTCCACTCAGGTGATGGATTTTTTCTTCTGCTCTTCTCCCCCATGCAGCCCCATGCACCTTGCAGAGGTTTCACCACCCTAGATTTTGGAGGCACACAGGGAGCTGCAGGTGAAAGAGGGAATCACTTCCTCCCAATTCCACTAACGGAAGCAGTTCCATCAGCCGAAGGACCTCAGTAGATTTCATCTATGCAGATTATTTCTCTCAAGAAAAACTTTAATGTGTGAAAGAGGCTTAAGGTACAGGACTGCCAATCTCACATGAGGCTCATTTTAAAAATGGCTTAAAGGTACATCACTTAACTTCTATGCTATGGTACTACAGAACACTGATTGCCAACGAATGGGTTTTAACTGACACTCACCATCATTTTGTCCAGCCTCTTTTACCTGACGTTGCACCATATTAAACACCTAGCAACCACTCTTTCCAGGGACAGGTGAGAGACAACCTCTCCCATCTCACTAGGGAGGATGCCTGCCTGTTGAAAAGTAGTACTTCATACTCTGCTTTTGGCATAGCCAGTACAGCTTTTCAAGGTAGTTGCATAGGAAATTATCAGGCCGGTCCAAAAGCAATATGTGAGAGTAGCATGCTGGTGAGTACCCTTCCATTTGAAGATTGGAAATTGCTACACAACAGCTGGTAGCAAGAACCAATGTCAAAGACATGCATAGTTGTAGTGCAGCTTATCCCCTTCTCCTCCTCCAAATGGGACATAACTGGCTGCAAGCTATCTAGTAGTTAACAGAGCAACAACTGTTTTTTTTCCTTTGCTATGCAAGAATCCAAAATAGGAGCAGAATTGAAGTTTGAAGGGGAAAATGAAATGGTTCTAATTAAAGCGTGTGTTTTGCCTTTTGGATGGTACTATCTTAGTGGTCTTACCTGAATAACTGTGTTTCAGTACTGCTTCAGTATGGTGTTTCTCAAACTGCAAAGCATGGAATACCAGTAGGAATATGGAATAAATCATTTTGCAGGCCTGATTTGTAATAGGCCTTCCCTTTAAAGACTTTCATATTTCATGAAGTGTAGGTGGCAATGTATTCAAAGTGTGAAGTGGGGTTACAAGCTCAGCTATTGTAAGCCCAATTACCTGAGGCTGGCTATTAAATCTCTGAGGGACGGCAGTCTACAGTTTATTTAGGAGAAAGCTCAACGGAAGAAGGGCAGCAAGGTAGACAGGAAGAACTAGGTGGGAAAATAAAGTAGATGTATAATCAATGAAGTTTCTTAAGGGATTCAAAAGCCCTAGTAAGTTTAGAAAAGGGAGGACAATTTGAGCAACACTGATAAGAAAACTATCCTGCTTTGTGTTTGTTTTCCTTCTTGCCCAGTAAAGTAGATACAATTATGTCTATGAAGCATTAAAACATGCATTTGTATAACTGTATGTATTAACAACATTCTTTTTTTTAACAAAAAAAACTTGCAGGTATTACCGTTTTCGCAAATACCGAACCACCGCTATGAAAAAAGAATAACATTTTCAGACATCATTTTATATGTGGACTCTCCATGATGGATTACATAAAAATGCTAAGACGATTCTTAATGAAACAGATGTCCCAGTGGAAAATATGGAAGTTTACTTTCATTATTTTTATATTCTTGGTCATTTTAGTTTTGTTACAACGAGAAGTAGGGATTCAGGATGTTAACAAGGAGCCAAAGATACCATCAAAAGATGGAAAGATAACTAATGTACTAGGTCTAGTGTTAAAAGCTGTGAACAATATTAAAGCTGCAAACCCAAAAATGCAGATTAAAGCACCTATTAGGCAAACTCAAAATGCTGGACAGAAACACTGTCCACAAGGATTATATACAGCAGCTGAACTGACGCCTCACCTGACTCGACCCCTTCAGGATCCTAGTGCTCCAGGAGCTTCTGGTAAAGCATACAAAACTGTAAATTTAAGTCCAGATGAGCAGAAAGAGAAAGAGCATGGAGAAGAAAAACATTGTTTTAATGCCTTTGCAAGTGACAGGATTTCTTTACATCGGGATCTAGGATCAGACACGCGACCTCCTGAGTATGTTGAAGTGCATTTGGATTTGAGAAAAAAACATTATGGTATTTATTTAAGTATGCAAAATACTGAAAAGAGGGGAGGGTTTTTTTTTAATCTCCAGTTTGTTGTATTGATGTGTGGTTTGTGTCTATTGTCATTAGAATAATTCTTGCTATTAATTTTTATATTTGTGTCACTTGTGTAAGTGTGGTACATACTATTACTCTGATGGGATATCTCTTATAGTCTCAAATAATGCATCTTAGGGTGCTTCCAGATGAGGCTTTTATTGTGCAGTCGCCCTGTGTTACACTGGAATGCATGGTGAGAAGTATAGGCGTATGGTGAGTTTCTACAGTTAACGAATATATAGAGGCTTGCGTTAACTCACCATACTCCTACACTCCTCGCCATGTCTTCCAGTGTAACCACTGCACCCTGCCTCATTTACAGAATTTTATGAAGGGTTAAGGCAATATTGTCTTCAATTTGTAGCCTTCCCTTGTTTTCCTATAGTTTCTTCTGTCTTTTTTTGTACCAGACAAAATCTGTTAAACAAGGAAAGACCAAATAACAGAGTGCTATTTATTGATTGCATTTCTATACCATCTTTCTGCCAAGACAGTTTGCAATGTTTATATACTGAAACAAACAAACAACAGATATTAATGAACCCCAAACGAATACTTGGATTGAAAGTCTCTTCAGGAGTTGATGGCTTGAGCTCCCCAGCCTGGGCTTCTCCTGTTTTTGTTAATGATAGCAGCCCTCCTGGAAGAACTGTAAGAAATGTTAACAAATCCTGATGTAACTTTAATAGGCACGAAGCTTTTTCACATATTTCATTTGCGATGTATTGGTGAACAAGAATAACATTCGCAGCTATTGTTGACAGGATTCTCCAACCTTGGATGTCTGTTCTTCATCATAAAATCTCTGATAAATGCCTGCTAAATTGTTAATTCAAGATATAGCTTTGTGGCAATTGCTCTAAATTTTTACATGCCCCTCATGATGTGGTGCAAAACTTGTCTTTCAGTATTAAAAATCTTAGGAAACACATATGCCACACTAGTCTTGTGCATGGCTTTTCTTATAGCAAATGCGTGTTTCCTGTTAGGGATTTGTCATACTTGCCGCACTTGCAAAGCATATGATACTGCTTTATCCATGTTACATTAAAGGATCAAGATCTGAAAGTTATTGTTCATGTTTGGTTTTATACACTCTGGTTTTCTTCTGTAGATGTATTGAGCAAAAGTTTAAACGCTGTCCTTCACTACCTACAACAAGTGTTATCATAGTTTTTCACAATGAAGCGTGGTCTACTCTGCTAAGAACAGTTTACAGTGTGATGTATACTTCCCCAGCAATATTACTGAAAGAAATAATTTTGGTGGATGATGCCAGTGTAGACGGTAAGAAGATATGTGTGGTTTTTCACATTTAATTTTTCTGGTTATTCTGTGCTGGAAATAGACACTATTTTGTTCTTATTTGAACACAGAAGCCGCAAAACGTTCTTGACATCAAATCACTATTCGTAAACATGAATTGGTTTGTCATGTTTCTGGCAAATACAGATTTCATCTCTCTGTTGTACTTTATCTTTGGCTTCTTTGAGAATCACACCAAACCATATTTAAGAAAGTGTAATTACATCTAGGTGGGATATCTGAATTAACCAAAGTTTGTGAACAGCCACCAAACTAGAATTGGAAGTCATGACCTGAAATGGATTTGCAAATCATGGTTTGTGCTAACTGGCTTGTGGTGAAGTTGGAACTGATAAATCATAGTTATAGCTGTGCTTCCAGGGACTGCTGCACCATAGAGACAGGAGTGAATTTATTAACTTAATAAAACTGATGCTGTCTGGGTGCAAAAATAAAGCATATGAGAAGCTTTAAATTATACTTTGCCTGTTGTACATTTGGAAGCATAATCCATGGTTTCAACATGAAGTCTGAATTGAGCCTTTGGCCCTGTTTGCACATCATGACAATGCTGGGTTATTTAAACCATTTCCAGTTCATTTCTGCTTTGGTTGTGCTCCATGATATCTGAACTTGGCACTCAGGGTTGTTGAGGAAGAAACAAACCAAAATTTTAACCCATGGTTTGATGTTGGGTTAAAATTCTAGGGCCTTAGCTAGACCTAAGGTTTATCCCGGGATTGTCCCAGGCTCAACCCAGCCTGCTCCCGGGATATCCTGTGTGTCATTTACATGAACAGGGATGATCCCAGGACGATCCCGGGATAAACCTTTGGTCCAGCTAAGGCCTAGGTTGTTTCTCTCTCAACAACCCAGAGTGCTGGGTTTGGATGTGACAGAGAACAACCCAGCAATGGGACATTTCTGGGTTGTTTTTCAAAGGAGAAATGAAATAGAAGTGACAAGTGGTTGAGAGGTAGCTCACTTGCACCTGCACAGTCACAAATAACCCATCGTTTAAACAATCCTGCATCCTTGTGACATGCAAACCGGGTCTGTGTCTTGTTAGTCAGTAGCTATTGTCCTAATGCACCAGCAGTCCTTTTTTCCACCCTCTTTTGTTGCCTGCCAAAGGAAACTGGGCTCTGGTTCTACTTCACAGAAGTAGAAATAAACCAGGCCAGATCAGATCGACCATGGTATCCTTCTTGGCTGCCTTGCTGGGATGGGACTTCTGAAACATCATTGACTTGCTTTCTTGCAGATGTCTTTATGCAATAGGCACAATCTCTAGGTCAGGATTTGGCAAAATTTCTCTCATGTTTCTTTAAAAATGTGAAACACATCTAAAACAAGGGTAATTTAATTATCAAAATTTATTTTTTATTTATTGCATTTATGTCCCGCCTTTTTTCCTTCAAGGAACCCAAGGCGGCATACATAATCCTCCTCTCCTCCATTCTATCCTCACAACAACAACCCTGTGAGGTAGGTTGGACTAAGAGTCTGTGACTGGCCCAAAGTCACCCAGTGAGCTTCATGGCTGAGTGGGGACTCTTTTTATTTATTTATTTATTACATTTCTATACCGCCCAATAGCCGGAGCTCTCTGGGCGGTTCACAAAAATTAAAACCATTCAAAGTATAAAACAACAGTATAAAACCATAATATAAAATACAATATAAAAGCTCAACCAGATAAAAACAGCAGCAATGCAAAATTACAAATTCAAAACCATGTTATTTAAAATATTTATTTATTTATTTATTACATAGAACCTGGATCTCCCCGACTCCCAGTCCAACACTCTAGCGCACTGGCTCTCAATGATTTAATAATCCCCAACATGCTTGCACAGTAACATTAATTTGACTCTCTGCTAAATGTATTAAATTTGTTCATATGCTCTTCATCCTAAAATGTTTTGGAGAAGGTGATTAAAACAATGATAGCTTGCCAAAGCTAATTTTTAACAGCTGTGTACTGGAAATTATATTTTCACTAAATTAAGGTTCTAGTGTATTTTTGGCTACTTGATCATTTTCCAATAAAAGCAGATGCTATAAGTCCTTAGAACTGTTAACAAAAGCATCTCAAAATGGGTGCATTTTGACTTGATTTTTCATAACTATTCAGTTAAAGAAAAATAACGCTTGTTTTTGATTGCGGCAAAGACAAAGGTTGACTTGCTGTCTTTTCAGAATACTTGCAGGATAAACTGGATGATTATGTGAAACAATTCCACGTAGTTAAAGTTGTCCGACAAAAGGAAAGAAAAGGGCTCATCTCTGCTCGATTATTAGGTGCTTCAATTGCAACTGGAGAAACCCTCACTTTTTTGGATGCACACTGTAAGTATATCTAGATGGTAATTGTGTTCAGTTAGCTAAAAGATACAAATGAAATGTGTTTTTGTGTTTATTTCTTCCTTGGACTAAACATTTTTCTAACTGATATGCTTTCTTGAATTAAACAGAAACATTACTGATGAAAATATGCACCATTTCATAACATGAGACTGAGGCCTTAGCTAGACCTAAGGTTTATCCCGAAGTCATCCCTGTTCATCTAAGTGACACACAGGGGATCCCAGGAACAGGCAGGGATGACCCCGGGATAAACCTTAGGTCTAGCTAAAGCCTGAGAGTGGGCGAGTGGGGAGAGCTATTCATTTCTATAAGCTAAGGACAGTTTTCTAAATATTTGGGATTACAGTATAGAATCTGGTACAAAGTTCTGCAATCTGGATTGTAGGCTGGGATTCATAGTGCTGCACAGGGAGCAGCTGCGTACTGGAACTTTGTGAGTCCCACCCTTCTACAGCACCATTGAACTGGAACCTTGCTGCCCCCTCTAACAACGCATCCCAAACTTGAGGTGCATTTGGAGTAGCCACCAATACCAAGCCTTTTAACATTCCACAGCTCACAACAGGTACTTAGTTAGGAGCTTATATTAGGACAGACTCCCAACATCCCAGTAGTGTTAGCCTGGCAGACAGTGATGGCAATCCAGACTCAGGCTTGGTACCGACAGAAAGTGATAACTGAAAGTGAATGCAAGCAGATGGCTTTGGTGACACAAGAAGGCAATTCAAGTCAAGTACACTGGTCCTATTTTATAATTGAGGAACCCCCCAAGAAGTAACTAGCTCATGAATCCATAGCAGAGAATTGAATCCATAGCAGAGTCCATAGTCATTGAATCCATAGCAGAGAATTGTTATGGAGAAATAAGTGTTCTGTTCCCTTCCATGCAACAATCCACTCCTCGTTTCACCCTTAAATATCTTCCAGCGACTCTTCACGAAACCAGGTTCTCTTCACACACACACACCCTTTCTTGTTAGAAACAAGTTCTCTATCCTCTCTTCCTTCCAGCAGCTTAATTTGTGCCAAGACTTGAAAAAGCTCTGTCCAGGCATCTGTTGTCAATTCCAGGGCTAGTCCTGGAATATGGGAAGGAAAGTACCTCTGAGTACTTTCAGGATACTTTTATCATGGAACAGCAGTTATCTCCTGCCTCTTCACACACAGAGTTTAATGGGACCTACTCCCAGGACTGTGTGCATAAGATTGCTGGCTAAGTGTAAATAAATATTCTGCTTTTATGAAAGTGGAAAAGTTTATTGATATAATCATGATCTCCTCTCTCAACCCCCCACTCTCCTAGGTGAATGTTTTTATGGCTGGCTAGAGCCTTTGTTGGCCAGAATAGCCGAAAACTATACTCGTGTCGTAAGTCCTGATATTTCAACTATAGATCTCAATACATTTGAATTTATTAAGCCTTCTCCTTTTGGTCAAAACCACAACAGAGGGAATTTTGACTGGAGTTTGTCATTTGGATGGGAAGCTGTTCCTGATCATGAAAACAAAAGAAGGGAAGATGAAACCTATCCTATAAAGTAAGCAATTAGACTTTAATTCTTTTGACAACTTGTTTTCTCGAAAATATAAAAATCATATTCCTAATAATTTCCTAATAATGATTTACAATCCACCTTTCCTTTGTGGGTAAAATACAAAGTATATGCTTTAGCTTCTTTGTGTTTATGCTTCTCCAGATTTTGTACATGCTTTTTAAAGAATGTTGAAATTTTAAACCTAAACAAAATCTGGATGACTTAATGCTTGAAAACCTAAATGAAAATGTTAAAATAACTTCTATTAATGGAAAAAATGTGCATGCAAAACCATCACTTGAGGTTTTGAATGCTGTGTGATGGATGCTAATGTTTTAGGTTTTTTTGTTTTTGGATGAAGCTTGTTATAGAAAATATTCTGCAAGTGGTGTTCTAGCCACAGTAGAGTAATCAGAACATTTGTTGAATACCTTTATTAGGACCAACCAGAATTCCAGTTTTGCATACCAGCTGGTATTGCCCAACTCAGGATTTTTGGTTTATTTATTTTTATCATAGACCAGCCTGGCTATCTTTGCTTTTTTATGATGAGTGCAATGCAACTTTTGAAGGCATAGAGACTCTGACAAAACAACAACAACACCTTGTCATCTCCAGTGAGGACTTTTTGTAGTGACTATAAATCAATTCATAGTGTTTACTTTTACGATACTGTATCATTACAGAATGTAGTTTAAATATAATTATGTCCATGAAATTTAGATTAGGTATGTGTGTGTGATAACTGATAAAAACCTATGACAAGTGAGAACATCTACTTCTTGCTTTCAAATTAGTTAAGCCAATGTTTTGCACAATTTTGCACAATGGTGTTTCCTTGTATGTAGTAATGCTTTGCTCTGGGCTGGAGGAATGCCAACACAAGAAAGGTTATTATCCTCAAATTTCAGAAGCAATTTCTACCCAGGAGAGTTGTTGACTCCTACTGTTTTGTCTTTGAAATGGATGTTAATGTGTGAATAAGTAATTGCCATGATAGTTGTTCTGACCCAATGAGGCATTATGTTATTTTGTTATATTGCCTCCTAGGCTTTGCATTTGTAATTGCTCGAGTTCACTCTCTGTTAGCAACTGATCAAGCCTTAATGTCGTACATTGATAAGTTGCCAGTAGAAGAATTTCTATCTAGTTTTTACCAGCTTTAGTTTTACTCTTGGTCAGTTTGGAAGAAACCTCCCTCAGGCTTGGTTCTTTGCTGCTGCTCTGGATTGCAGCCTGAAAGCCTAGCCTTGCGTTGTTCTTCCCCACCTCATCCAACCGTTTCAGCTCATCTATCTTCTCCATCCATTTTATCCATCTGAGCTCATTCATTCCTTATCGTTCTAGTACTTGTCCTGCATTTATTAGTTGTTTACTGGTTATATTGTGTTTAATAAAGATGAAGATCTGAGTTGTAAAGAAGTGAATTGGATGTGAGTTTAACTGTCTGGATAGACACACAGCCCAACATGTGTTGAGGTCAGAACAGTTGCAGCTTTTCTACAAAGCCAAAACAATAGCCAGTCATTTTCACTGATGCATTTTCATCTGCTGTTGGTTTGTTGTCTTTTTTGTTGTGTGCCCAAGAAATTTCATGGAATTTCTTGGGCGGGTCCAGACAACATGATATTCTATTCATAACCTTCCCATGCTTTCCTACCACTTCCATACTTTCTGATTGTTAGTGCTGGGACCTCTTCATCTGGAAGCACCCTAATTCATTGACTGGGTTTGAACAACATGTTGTGGCTCATCGTGGTTTATTTAACCTATGACAAGTTGCAACACTTGCGGGCATCATGTTGTATATGCAACCTCCGCTCAGCAGTTGTTATGTGGTGTGAACCTGGCTAGCAGGGGTTATATGAGGGATCATGGGTTATACAGGGATTGTTTAACCCTTGCAAAACCCATACTTGCAGGCTTTGCATGACATGACAACCCTCGAGTCGGGGTTGAATATTCAAAGTAGCAGCTGCACACACTACAACCTCATTGTGGGTTAAATAACCCATGGTGGGCTGTCATGATGTGCAAACAGCCCATAGAGTGTTGCTGGCCCAATTGATCCTACCTGAAGAGGGATTAGCTTTGAGATCTGACAAGGAAAAACAATATCAAGTGTAAGTCAGATGGAGAAGTTAAAAGATGTTCTCTCTCTCTCTCTCTCTTTTGCAGAACACCTACTTTTGCAGGAGGCCTCTTTTCAATATCAAAGGACTATTTTTACAACATTGGGAGCTATGATGAAGAAATGGAAATATGGGGAGGAGAAAATATAGAAATGTCTTTCCGAGTAAGTTTAGCCACAAAATGTTCATGTGTCACATATCAGTAAAATGAATGTGCTATGATAAAACCTCAATTGCAATTTAGCTCCACCTTGCAGTGATCGGAAATCAGATGAACTTGGTCTCCTTTATTTTGTGTTAACCACTTCCTTTCAGTAGTGTATGTGGGCATACAAGGTTTGAATTTGGAAAAATTGTTACATGAAGAGCTGCTGTTTCTAGTAAAGGTGGACTAACAGAACCATTGTTTTTCAGGTATGGCAATGTGGGGGTCAGATGGAAATCATACCTTGCTCGGTTGTTGGCCATGTGTTCCGCAGCAAGAGCCCTCATACCTTTCCAAAAGGGACTCAAGTGATTACACGTAATCAAGTTCGTCTTGCAGAAGTCTGGATGGATGAATTTAAATATATATTTTACCGGAGAAACACAGAAGCATCAAAAATTGTTAAACAAGTAGGTGGCGATGGTGGTGGTATTAGAAATCAGTTGCTGCATTGAAATTCTTGGTGAGCAAAAATTATTTATTGTGAAAATATGTAAAATAGTAGGCACTCTATCCAATTTGCTCTTCTCAGCAGTATATTGAATAGATTAGATTTGGCAGTGCCCAATTAAGTTTTCATTTAATCTTTTATAACGTATGTTGTGCTATCTACCAAAAGTTCAGTGTATTTGAGTATTTCAATGAATTGTATCCATCCCCTTCTATTAGAATTTTAGGAATCTTCCTCAAGAATTCTCTTTAAATTTCTTCAGTTAATTTAGGTTTAAGACTAAAGAGAGTGATTGTAAAAATAATCTGATTTTATTAAAGCAGTGCTAAAGATTAGAAACTTAATCCTGGGCAATATTCGTTGTTATGAATCTAGGTATTAATGTCAATCTGGTTTGAGACTGCCAAGACTATTTGATTACTCGGGTAGGGCAGCCGAAAGTTGCTAGTAAATATGCTTGAGCATGCCAATAGGATGTGTAGGGAGAAGAAGCCCAACTATTCCATTACTACCTCTATGCTTGTCCCATAGCAAATACATGTGTACTAGAAATGAGTTAGATAGAGAAGAAATGATTCAGTTACAAAAGGAACTTCTTCACATAATGCATAGATAAACTTTGGGATCCACTGCCACAAGATGTAGTGATGGCCACCAATTTGGATGGCTTCAAAAGGAAGTTTCACAAATTCTTAGAGATAGCTTTATGCTATCCCCAGTATCAGAGGCTGTAAAACTATATATACCAGTTGCTGGAGAACATGGGCGGGAGGGTGCTGTTGTACCCATCCTGCTTGTGGGTTTCCTGGTCGACGGTTGGCTGGTCACTGTGTGATCAGAATGCTGGACTAGATGGACCCTTGGTCTGATCCAGCATAGCTCTTCTTATGTAGATGTAGTGATTCTGCCATCTGTTCTCCCCCACTGTAACCAAAGCTCTGGCCAGAGCAGCCTTCAGCTGTACTACTACCATATGTATCATTACTATTCACTAGGTGCTGATACCTTAGACTGGGAAGGAGGTAACCACTCCCTTCTAGTGCAAATGAGTCTCCTTTGTCTGATGTGCTTTTCCCTTTGTTTAAACACATAAGGCACAAGGAACAACTAGTGTTGCCACTACCAATTCATGAGCTCTCCCAGTCAGTGGGCCAGTTCATATGATCAAATAGCCCACCATGGCTTATTTGCAGTGCCTGCCAGTGGCCATTTTATGTATTCAAGCCACAACCAGAGTTTGTGTCATCTAAACCCAAGTTAGGTGAGGGTTAAACAAATACTTGGACAATAAGTTAACTAAGCCTGTAACAAGGTATTAAATCTATGGAATACATCTAAAGATGTATCACATCATGAATGTATTGCCTGAAATTAGACAAATGTCGCAATCTATCCCCAGGAACAGGAGCTTTTTGAGATGAAGAGATTACACCTTTTTTCTTTCTCTTCCTTCTAAAACCTTCCTCCACTGTGCTATATATTGCTAAAGGTAGGCTTCCAAATTTTTACTTGCTATGCTGAGTGTACTGCTGCCCTCTGGCAAGCGTGGCAGACAGCCAGCCTTCCTCCAAATCTTGTAACTCCAAAGGTGAGTAGGGATTGTTGTGGTAGTAGTCCCTGCCCCCTACTCAGAGCCAGTGTGACATTGCTGCCTGAGGCAAAAGGAGCTGCTGCCTCCATCTGCACCCTCCCCCTTTTCATTTTTTGCTGCTGCAGCAGTGTGACTAATCTCCTTTCTCACAGCGAGGCATTGTGCATGAGTTAGCCCTAGAGACTTGTCTGCACTGCAACTTCGACGGTAAATAAAGGCACTCCATGATAGGCAGGCAAGTGGCTGGCTGCAGAAATGTAGAGGCAATAGCAGCAGGCAGCAATACAGAGATCGGGCAAAGGGTGGGCTGATAATGATGTGAGCCAGGTGGGAAGGCAGCGGGCAGACCAGCAGCAGCAATGAGATTTCAAGCTAAGCACTGGGTGGCTGCCACGGCCCAGCAAGGCCTCCCACCCTGAAGCATGGGTCTCACCTTGCCTCTTGAGAGATCTGGCCCAGCTATAAGATTGGGAGGAAGGCTTGGAAGTGGTTTTGGCTACTTAATTGCTGAGATCCTCACTTTGAAGCAGCCGAAATGACAAACAACGCTGACCGCAACGGTGGTTTAAATAACCCACTCTGCACATCGTTGTTTGGTTGTGTGAGTTACTTCTGCAAAACAACACACCATGGGTTAAAAAAAATCCCACCACATAACACAATAACCTACGTTGGGTTAAATTATTTAACACATTATAGGTTATCGTGTCATCCGAACCCAATCACAAAGCTGTTTTAGGGAATTGACCTTGTTGAGCCCCTCTCTTATTCTACTTTCCTTTTTTTCAACATTCTGTGGCTTTAATTGCTAGACTCCTCACAGCCTGCCCAATTTCCGATTCATTCCCCCCCATCGCCCCCTCCCCGGCTCTCTCCTATTGCTGGGTGGAAGGGAGGACTGCCTATATAAGACAATGGAGAAATCCAGGATTTTAGCATAGCTGTGATTTAGGAAGCAGTATTTCCCTCAAACAAAAGATAGCAGCAAAGACAGGAATTCTGTCCCATCTCCTGATAATAAGATGAGTTATACTAGTATTTTCTTTAAGCCCTCAATATTCTGGAGGGTGGTGTGCGTGTGCATTTTCTCTCTCTTAATTTGCAAACCTATATATTTACATGTACCTAGGAGTCTTCCAAGTATGTAAGAATCACTACTTTGTTTTTGGTGGGCTTGCTTTACTCTCAAACTGATAGGCACTCGATCACCTAAGTTTGTTATTAGAGAGCATAATTTGAAACTTCCAATTTAAGAAGTAGTAGCAAGATATGGTATCTAAAGAGGCATATGATGGGAAACACTCTTTTATTTAGGAGAATGATAAATACACTATTGAAAAATCATCTGAAAGTACTGTTAAAGTATTTGACAACAAGCAGACCAATAGATACGTCATGGAACCCAGAATAAAATCTGCAAGACTGGTTGGGATTTGGTGAGAAATTTCTGTCGGTGTGGTGGAAGTGCCCTTGAATAGTGTATGGATATCAGAGAAACAAATCCTTAATGAAGTACCATGTAATTTGGCAGAATTCATAACTAACTTATTAACAGCAGCAAAACTATTAAGTGTCATTAGCTTAGTTCCAAACTTTCATACTTTTGTCAGCATGGTCAAGTACTGGGGTTTTCCTGGATGAGGAAGGAACATATTTCACTCATTCCCTACAAATGGGGTTGTCTTCTTGAAAATTGAATTGGATCCCCCCCAAAAAACCATGATTAGAAAAAAAATAGATAAGGAGCCTGCGTGAGAGTTCACTTAGAACTTGAATAGGTAGGCTCTATACCAGGGTTAATTTTACTTGTCTTGCAAAATGTAATAGCGTAAGGTGTTAAATAGCCCTTCCGGGAGCAGAAGACACATTTTGCATGTTGAGAAGGCGTCTTTGAAGCCAGCAATTTTTGAAATCTTCAACTATTTGACACCAGATGGACATGCATCGTACACTACTTTTTGTTTTACTTTTGTCATGAAAATTAGAAAAATTGACATGATCTAAGATAATTAGAAATCCAGACTGTTAAAAACTCCAGTAAAAGGTAATATTTTTATGATTTTTATAGTTCCTCTTTGTATTATAAAGCTAATTATTTAGCATTTTTTTTCAACAGAAAATGTTTGGTGATCTATCAAAAAGACACGAATTAAGGCAACGGTTACAGTGTAAAAACTTTACATGGTATCTTAGCAATGTTTTTCCTGAGGCATATGTACCAGACTTGAATCCTCCATTATCTGGATTTGTGAGTATGCTTTCTTTTTAAAAGTAGCTAAAGTAAATGTATAGTGTTTAACCATGCTATTTGGCACTTATATTTTTATTTAAACTGTTCTAGTTAAAAAATATTGGAAGAAGAGCATGTCTGGATGTTGGAGAAAATAATAATGGTGGCAAACCATTAATTATGTATACTTGTCATGGGCTTGGAGGAAACCAGGTAAAGTATCACATTTTATTTTTACATAACTGATACAGATAAATATATAATACAGTGTTTTTTCAGATCATGTTGGAATCTTACTGGCTTCCCATGATTAAAAGATCACTAATGCAAAATATTATTGTGAATAACACGTTTCCCCCTGTTATCAAGCTTCCTCTGAAAAACAAAACCACAAGCTAGTAATTGGTTTTGTTTTATGGTGCCCCTTCAGTTTATACATGGTGACCACTAGTTCCTACCAGTCTTTTCCAGCAGCTTGTTAACGTTTCAGAGTGTTCCCTAAAATCCTCTGGAGCACTAAAGACAAGTTCAGGATAGGAAGTCTGTATTACATTGATGGGACATAACATATGTAAAATGTAATTTTTTTAGTAATAACAGGATTTGGATATTGTGCTAGTATACCTGTAAGAATTCTTTTTGTGACTAATGAAAGCAAACAATCCCCCAACGGCAATTTTACTAAAATGGAGAACCACATGTTCATATGTCCAAAAGTGTAATGTATGCTAAGAAGATACTCCAGTAATGCTTCTAAATAAGAACATGTGCATATAAGGGCTCCACTGGTGTAATATATACAAGCTCTTTACATGGCCATTTGCTGAAGACTTAAAACAAAGATGGATGGCCAAGGGTCTGCCAACAACTCCAAAACCCCAACTGTAGCCACCCGGGTCTAGTGCTCTTCTCAGTGCCAGGTGGCCATCATTTTTCCTTTGTCTTATACTGGAGCCTGGGCAGCTGCAAATACCATTCCATGTCCCTGTTCAGTGCCCCTAACATAGCATAACTCTACAGCAACTCTATGTTGGGCCACATGGGCCAGGGCCATTGTTGGGTAATTAAAATGGCAGACACTACCTTCAGCTGGCACGTGCCATTGTGTCGCTACAAAGGCAACAGAAAACTCCCACAAAACCCAATACATTATATGCTTCTAGCTGCCACGGGAAAGGAAGAGGAGCCCTTTCAAGGGCATTGCCAAATCTGCAGCTAGCCCTATGGACGGGAGTTAATACAAACTTTTATCTGAGCAGTCTGATGTGCTTATATTCTCTCTTAGTTATGTATATTATAAGCATTTCATATCATGTCATGTAAGGTAACCAGAGTAAAGAGAAGGCACTATTTGGGGAAATCAGCCTGTTACCATAAATGCAGCAGAAGCCAAAGTGCATGCTGCCTCTCAATTTGAGTCTCCGTTGCTGAGTCCACACTTTCTGTAACATGCACTAATAGTTTGGATGACTTCTCTAATGCTGTATGCAGGCTATATTACATTAGTTCCCTGACTGTCTCTGTTAGGCACTCTTCATTTCTTCTTCAGCTTTTTGTCTGGCCCTTGTCTATTTTATAGGGACATTCTTCATTTCTGCCTTGTAACTTGATAATCTTGACTCTTTTTCCCTCCTTCTTTCCTCTCCTTCTGCTTTTTCCCTTGCCTGTAGAACTTATGCTGTCAAGGAGGAAACCAGTGGGTGACTGAGCAACCAGGCCTGAGTCCTGTGATACTTAAAGCCTCATGCTGGGAGGTCAGAGTGGTCTTCCCTATGCTAAAAACCTCCTACCATTTGAGTCTATATGCATCCCTAGATGGCTGAATTTCTAATAAGCACTCCTTGACTCACAACATGAAGGGCAGGGATTGTTCAAAACATAGAGCATCTTCTGAAAACAGACCTAGGCATTACTTTTTACTATATCAAAATAATTGTAGAGATAAATAAAAAATGCCAGCTTACCTTTTTTAAAAAAAGTATTTTATTTATTTATTTATTTATTTATTACATTTTTATACCGCCCAATAGCCGAAGCTCTCTGGGCGGTTCACAAAAATTAAAACCACAGTAAAACAACCAACAGGTTAAAACACAATTATGAAATACAATATAAAAAGCGCAACCAGGATAAAACCACACAGCAAAGTTGATATAAGATTAAAATACAGAGTTAAAACAGTAAAATTTAAATTTAAGTTAAAATTAAGTGTTAAAATACTGAGTGAATAAAAAGGTCTTCAGCTGGCGACGAAAGCAGTACAGTGTAGGCGCCAGGCGGACCTCTCTGGGGAGCTCGTTCCACAACCGGGGTGCCACAGCGGAGAAAGCCCTCCTCCTAGTAGCCACCTGCCTCACTTCCTTTGGCAAGTACTGTGACAAATAGTTTCAGCATTACTATGTAGCCTTCCTATAATTTGTCCCTCAAAAGATGTCAGTAATAATTCCATTTCTTTATTCACTAGTGGTATCTAGCAATCTGCTAGCCTTAATAGTCTCTTCTATTAAATATTACCTCTTTTTTGGATTTCATTTATTGTTGTTTTGATACAGTAAGACAGGAACCATCGGTCCTGTTCAGACAACTTGCTAAGCCATGATGGTTAAATGTTTTGAGCTAACCATAATGGCTTAGTGTGTCATGTGTAGGGTGTTTTCCCTAACGGTGGTTAAACCATGATTTAACCATCCTCACTAACCACACACAGCAAAAGAGTTAGCAGCCCTAACCATAGTTTAGTGTGTTGTCTGAATAGGATCCCATGGTTAACTGAGCACTGTCATAAAACTGCCATTAGCGCTGCCGTTAGAGGCGTGAGTAATCTTGATTATATTGTGGATATATGGCTCCTGTTTCCATAAAGGACCTTTATGCAAAATAACAAGCTGCCATTTTTATGTATACGCCGTGCTTCCCAGGCACTCACTTCTGAGTCATCCAGCAGTGATCAGGGGTGGGTGGCGGTGAGGGTTCATGGACCCCAGCCCAGCAGGCCGAGTGGGGGGCAGTGGAAGTCCATCGGACTTCACTCCCATATTGGACTCCTGCGACATCCCTAGCAGGAACACAGATGCTTTCGATCCCACATCGCTACTATCAGCACAGCGATCTTGTACGCTCCATGCCACCAGGCACAAACACCCGTGGCCATTGTGTAAAGTGAAATCCCCGCACACCTGGCCAATGGCCAAGAGGCACGAAAAACTCTTCCCATGTTTCTCCAAGCAGTTATGGTGGAGTGACTACTCCTGCACCCTGCAGCAGTGCAAGGAGAAGCTGCACATGCTCTATAAGGCTGGTGAGAGTGGTTTGGCAGGGTGGCGAATGCATGTGTGGCTGGAGCACTCTGCGTGGTTAGTACTAACCACCACACACTGTGGTTAACCTAACTACCCGTCCTCTAACCACCCTCAATAGGGCCATCTAGTACTTTAAAATGCAAGTGTCAGTCTGGCCCAGCCTGCCTGTTTTAGCAAAGATGCTGTACAAGTGGGAGAGACTTTCCTACTCTGTTTCTTGTTGAGGGCATTCCACTCTGCACTGTTAAGACATTGCTGATGTAGAATACCAAGATAGCTGCTTCCATCTCTTGTAATTGATAATCATATCGGGTACAAGCCAGTCAGATTTAAGCATCTATAAATCTCATTCATTTCAATGGCAGTGAGCTCATCTTATGCTTATCTCACCATTTGAAATCAGAGGGGCTTAAAAGTGCTTCACTTTGGCTGGATTATACCTCTTCTTAATTCTAGGATTATTAGGCATTGCAGCAACATTTTATATTTACACTGCTCTCTACAAACTAGTTTTACTGGGAATCTGACAAACAAATTATATCCCACATACACATTTCTATTTTGTGTATTAGGAGGATCTGAAAGAAAAATCTTCATTTTCAGTAGTCATATAACTCTTTTTAACAGTCTGTGTTACATTCCATTACATATTTCCGATGTTGTTGTTTGGGCATTATGCAGTACGCTTATAAATATTCTGTTTGCAAAACTTAATGCACTTGTGTATATTCTAAACTGGAGGTCAAATGGACACAATATATAGCTGTGTTGGGGTTAATTTTTCATTTTATTTATTTATTCATTATACTTTTAATCCACCAAATAAACAATGTTCTCTGGGTGGATTTTTTCCCCTAACTGGATGGCATTTGTTTACATAGTACCTTGAATACTCTGCACATCATGAAATTAGACACAACATCCAGAAGGAGCTATGCCTACATGCTTCTCAAGGAGAAGTGCAACTTCATGAGTGTGGCTACAAAGGAAAGAACAGCAGAGTTCCTGTGGAAGAGAAATGGGAGATCCGAGAGGTATTTTCTAAAAACAAATCAGTCTGCCAAAAATTGGATGCATAGATCTTTAAAAATAGGAGGTATTAGTTGATTGTGAGGCAGATTTACCTTTTTGTGTGCCTTGGGCTCATAGAATAGGACAGCTTTTGGCCCCCAAAGACCACTTGAGGTGGGTTGGGGGCCTCATGTTGGTGCTGCATGTGTCCAGAACTGACACCTCTCTCTCTTTGAGACACACACACACACACACACACACACACGTGCACTCTTACTTTCACACTCACACCCCCTCTTCTTCCCTTCCTCCTCTCCTCATCATATCAGCACAGAGGGATGGGGACGTTAAATTGGTGTACTTCTCAACTGTGCCCAGTGCTAACCAGCTGGGCGTCGGGGAGCGGAGAGCTGCACAATGGGATTGCAGCAATCCTCTTGTGTGCCTCCCTCAGCTCGGCAGGGGGGAGGAGAGAGAGAAATTGAGTGAGGAGGATGCCCACAGAGCGCATGGCAGTCATCTGAAGAGACGATGGGGCCCGTGGGCCACATGTTGTCCATATGTGTCTTAGAGATATTTATTGTGCTCCGTTTAAATAATCCCCATTATAAAAGCTTTTTCCTAGTCTGGAAGTTGGCACCTAACTGTTCTTCTGAAGTTGTGTGAGGTTTTCCATTGCATCCTTGCCAGCAACCATTCAGAAAAAATGGTTTTACTAAGAATGTGCAAGGCTTTCTAGTTCACGCTCTGCCTTTTCCCTGCTACATCCCTAGAAATGATTCTTTAGAGCCACATTTTTAGATATTTTTGCAGGATAGTGAGCCCTTTGTGGTACAGGGAAGCTTTATAGTTCAAATGTAACTGCTTCTATGCATCTTGAGCCTCTAGGATATAATGGGTCAAAATCCCGATAGATAAATACCGTATTTTCCGGCGTATAAGACGACTGGGCGTATAAGACGACCCCCAACTTTTCCAGTTAAAATATAGAGTTTGGGATATACTCGCCGTATAAGACTACCCCTCTTCCAACGCACACCAAATAAAAATTTAAAAAACATCAGATTTGATTTCAATCCTATTACCTCCTTCTCTGCCTCTCAGATCTCACACACACACACACACACACACGCGCGCACACACACAGAACACAGACCTCCGTCAGGAGTTGCTCGCCCCCCCTCGCTCTCCTCCTTCCTTCCCTCCCTCCTCTCTCTCTCTCTCTCTCTCTCTCTCTCTCTCTCTCTCGCTCGCTCGCTCGCTCGCTCGCTTTCTCTCTTTCTCTCTCTCACACACACACACACAGAACTCAGGAGCTCGCGCTCCCTTTGCCTGCCTCAACCCCCGACACCCTCAGAACCCAAACAGTAAGTTTGGAAGTTTCAGCACCCGCCCTATAAGACGGCACCCGGCGTATAAGACGACCCCCGACTTTTGAGAAGATTTTCCTGGGTTAAAAAGCCATCTTATACACCGGAAAATACGGTATTTAAGCAACTTTCAGTATTATGAAATACGTAGTGCAGAATCTATCTTTGCCAGTGTTGATGACATTTTGCCATGCAGACAAGCACTACGTCCACCACATTTTGAGCAGAGGATTTGGCAGAACTAGAGAACCCGTGTCAAACTACCATTGTTGAGACTGAGGCCCTTTCTACACCTAAGGATTATCCCAGGAAAATGGAGGGATCGTCCCTGCCTGCTCCCGGGATCCCCTGTGTGTCATTGGCATGCACAGGGATGATCCCTGGAAAAAAGGCAGGTGTAGAAACGGCCTGAGTTTCAGACTCTCTTTCAGACATGAAGTTCTCTGACCAAACTTATTGTATTAAGGATAAAGTGGGGTAGGGAACCTTGCACCCTGATCTCCAGAGGAAGAGTGAAATTAAAATGTAATTAATAATCTTTTTCATATTCTAGGACCAGTTGCTGTACAACGCAGCATTAAATATGTGCCTTACAGGAAATAGAGAACATCCAAGCATGGTATCATGTAATCCCTCAGACCTCTTCCAAAAATGGTTTTTTGGCCAAAACAATTAATTGTTGCTACTGGTAGTTAGGAGATGTTTTATAAACAGGAATAGTATCTCCTCCAAAATTATACTGATTTAACTTAAATTATGCAAAAGCAGCTAAAACATAAATTATTGTTAAAGCATTTTTAGCTAGCAATAAATCCAAAGAATGGTTAGGTTTCTCAGCTGTTTAAAATGTTTACAAAATATTAAAATTGCCAGTATAAAACCTCTTGTCTTTAATATGTTGTAATTCCCTGTGTTTGGGGAATAGTTTCTAAGTTTTTTTAGTGTGTGTGTGTTAACAAGAGTATGTGTGAGTTTATACATATATTTTTATTAAGAACTTTGGAGAAATGAAGGCTGGGAAATACGATTTTTTTTCCTATAGTACTTGAAAAGTACAGTGCCTTATGGCTATTCTTCATCATTTTAGACTGTGACTCCTTAAATGGCCCTCTGTTGTAGACACTGACCTAGTCTGCTCAAGGTTTAGCATATCTATGAAATATTTATTAAGTACAATTCTTCTAGAAGTATGAAGTTCTATTACCACTCTTGAATGAAAGATATGTTCTTGGTATTAGCCCCTTGTAATACCATTGATCATATATCTTTGCTATATGTTTGCTCTCTATAGTGCCATTTTGCTGTGCCTTACTGTTCAGTACATTTATCAATGTTAAGTGTTGTATGTTTTATATTCCAAAACTAATGATAAAATGGTTATCGGTTTGAAGAAAAGTGTAAATCACTTACCTTTTTGTTGTATATTACTAGTTGATTTGACAATTCTGCTCTCTCCATTTTTGTATTATGTACAGGTTTCAAGTTTCTATATTTGCAATTCCTATTCTTCTCTTAAATGGTCTGTTTTCTTGTGTTTAAATGTTCAAAACATGAACCTTTTAATTTAGAGCTAATACAAAACATTGTAAGTAAAATAGTGTATTTCGTCAGAACTTTGAAAATCTTTTTCATATAATTCAACACTCTGTGTGTGCAGTTTGATTTCCACATGCAAGGAATTTTATCAAAACATCTTGCTGGTTACTGATACTATAGCAAATTAAAACACCTTAATGTAGAGTTTATATTCTGTTTTCTTTATAACTTACTGACCTGGTTCAGACAACACGCTGAACCATGCTGCTTAACCTCAAAATGGTTAACCATTTTGTGGTTGAGCAGCATGGTTTAGCGTGTTGTCTGAACCATGCCACTGTGAGTTTTCAAAAATGTGGACAAAAGTAGTCATTAAGCCAAGAGATTATAAATATGATTAATGTCAAAATGTAGGGAAAAGAGCAAAAAGTATACTCCCTCCCCGGCATTACAAAAGAAGGGCATAATGCACCCCTGAAGGGAGATTGTTTTCTGAGCACTTCAAGTATATATTTACCATTATTTTACATGTTTCTGTGCTGTGTTCCATTGTGCACATAATGGGTGAAATCCAATGGAGTCTGTCCACCAGTGGAACAGGAAGCATTGATGGATTCTTTCCCCTTCATAGCCCCCTACGTGCTGCCAAAGTCTGTTCTGGAGGGTTGTGGCAGCCCCCAGAGCATATTTGGGGGATGTCTGGGGGCTCTAAGTGAAAGGAATTGATGGGGCCACCCAGTTCCATGAACAGAAGTCTGTTTGAACAACATTGGATGTTGCCCACGGGATTTTCAGGCTCCCCCTGCCGGTCATAGCGCTTCCCCTACAGTGGTGGAAGGGGCTGCCACCAATTAAAAACAATCATTGCTATCCCCATATATGCTCGGAAGCACTTCACATGCATCTGCGGACCTAACTAGATTCCAGCCAAAGCATTGTTATAACACTTGCAAACTCAGAAGGTAATAAGGATGTTTTACATACATAAGTATCTCTGTGTTTAAACAAACAGGTAGATATGACAAGGCCTTGCATATACAATGTGAAAATTTTATTGTTGGGTTGTGGCTTGCATAAGTAAAGTTTTGCAATATGGCAGAATTTTCAAGAATACCATTCTTATTTAAAAGAATGTTTTAATGGTTTTCTATTTATGTAGTGGCTTTCCTTTTGTTTTGTTTTAGTGTTTTAAGTCACAAAGTTAACTGCCACTTTTTCTTCCTCCACACGTTAATTTCCCAAAATTTTCAACAAAAACTATAAACTGAGGCTACAATTCTGACTTCATAGTATTTCAAGGTGACATTTTTATCTTCTATGCAGCATGGTTTTTTTTTTATCTTCTGTTGCTGCCCCCAGTGTGGTCTTCCATCTGTCTAAATGTCACACAAGTTCTTGCATTTTCTTTTTTGTATTCCTAAGAATTTATTTCAGAGGCATATGTGATATGCTGTATATTATGCATCTTTAATTCTGTTTCATAACATAATAAAAATAATTATTTTGATGCAAACTACCTTTTAAATCGGTTGTTGTTGTTTGTTTCTATGACTGAAGTATACTTAACCAGGAGTAATTTGTTTGTTGTTGAAAACACTAGAAAAAATAATAGTAGAAAGTAGGGATGTATGGATTTTGCTTAATCAATTTCATTTGTGTTTCACAAACCGTCAGCGTCTTTCATTCCATCATACGCTCATTGAAGGAATAGAATTTTTCCCATTCAGAAAAGCTTGCAAAAGCTTGCATAACTTTTGCTGGCATGTAACATTCTGCATATTTTTCTTAGCTCACAATAGTCAATGAGCAGAGGGTACAAAAAAAAAAAGAATGTTATACAATGGAGGGTGAAGAGAGATCAGAGATGTATAAAATGTGTGTGTGTGTGTTTTAATGGTGTGTATAATAGTGTATTTTCTAGTAACTTGTATTTTTGTGTGATTAAATTTGTGTACAATTCCAGAAAGTAAAATAATAATAATGCCTGTCCGTCCGCAGAATCTGCATGATTTGGAAGATGCCAGTCTATTGTGGAATCTGCTGGTCACATTCATAGAAATCCAAAGTAATTTGAATCCATTTCAGATTTTCCCTACATCCTTAGTAGAAACCCATTCCTGATGATCACAACTCTAGCAACTGCAGTATCACAGTTCTGTGACCAATCCTAAAGAAATGTTTGGGAGTTCTGCAGGCAAAGTACAGATGTTGGTGTATTTGCATTGCACACCTTGTCAGGGGATGGAGTAGTCAGCCTGATGAAAACAGAGTAGAACTGGGGAATGGGTAGCAGAAATAAGGAAAGCCTGAAGCAGGTTTTGCAAAGTCAAGTCATGTACACTTGCTCGCTGAACAGCTATCTTCGTCTAGTACAGCGTTTCTCAACCGGGGGCCGCATGGCCCCCTGGGGGTCCCCAGGATATTCCAAGGGGGGCACAGGTAAAAATCGTGTAAATGGGGGGCCACAGCATGAGACTAGGGGGCCACAGAGGTTTCGAAACTTGGTTTCAAAAAAACTAGCAGGGCACTTGCATGAGTCTCTACAGATTGTAATAAAAGTAGTAAATTACATTAAATCAAATGCACTTCAAGTCCGCCTGTTTTGACAGCTTTGCGAGGACAATAACGAAGACTTCACACGCTTATTATTGCATACAGAAGTCTGTTGGCTGTCCAAAGGTAACTTCCTTTGTTGTTTTGTTGCTTTGTGGGACTCAGTTGTGACATTTTTCAGAGGCAAGGAAATGGAAGAAAAGATAACCTCCGCTAAATGTGATATATTTTACCTGTGTGATTTCTTTGAAAAGCTCAATTTGTTAAACAACTACAGGGCAGGAATTGTGACCTTTTTTCAAGCAAGGAGATTATTACAGGGTTTCTTGGAAAAGTCAAGCTGTATGCCACTGATATTGGACGTCGAGAATTCGCCCAGTTTTCCTCTTTGGCAGCAATTAGTGATGAATTGAACGATGATTAAATAATTGTGTATGTGGATCATTTGAAGCAGCTTTATAATGATATGGAAGTTCGTTTCCTTGATCTGCTGGACATGGATATTCCGGCCTGGGTAGTTGATCTATTTGCTGTGAATACTGCTGATGTTGATGTTTCTTTGCAAGAAGTGCTCATAGAGCTACAGAGCGACATAGCAGCCAAAGTAACTTTCAGTCAAGAAAAACACCATTTTTGGATAAAGAGTACAATATTTAAAAAGTTTCCACAGCTTTGGGATAAAGCAAAATTGTTTTTCATGGCATTTCCTACTTTGTGTTTGGTAGAATCAGGTTTCAGTCATGTGAATTATTTACTCAGCCTAACGTGGAATCACCTTAACATAATGGACAGAGGTGATCTTCGGTTATCCCTCACAGCAATAGAACCGGATATAAAAAAGCTTGTTTCTGGTCATCAAGCAAGGGTCCCATTGATCAAGAAATACTTAAAGTATAATTTTTTATGTAATTGTATTTTGTATAAATTATAAAAATTATAAATAAAACATGTTCTATTTACAAACAAAACATTTAAATAGCTAGCTTTCTACCAGTAGGACAGGAGGGCCACAGGAAGGAAACAAGGTCGGAAGGGGGCCATGGTTGGAAAAAGGTTGAGAAACACTGGTCTAGCGTAACTCATCTTCAAGTGAAATAGAAAACCATAGGCTAATTAGTTGAGATTGGAGGGAAGCCTGTTGTGACAGAACAAACTCCTATATTCTGGACAGACTGTGACCAGGTTTGGATGAGACATTGCGGTTAAACAGCTTCCACATAACCCTAAAACAGATCTTTCTGCATTTGCACAACATGACAACCCCTAAGCGGGGTTTGCATTTCAAAATGGTGGCCGCACATACCACAACCTCAGCTTGTAGTGTTATGTGAACAGCCCAGAGCCTGTGGTTTAACAACCTACAATGAAATATTAAATATCCTATCTCTTTTTTTTACTATAGGCCAACTGGCCAGATCCTTTATACGGAATTCCAAAAATAAACCTCTAAATAAATTTCTGATCGGCAACGTGGCCCACTTATACTAGAAATGGAGTTCCCTCACAATTAGTCCACACCACAATCTGTCTACATTAAGAAGTTTTTTATTGGCTTCAGATTTCCATACAGAGGTGAAGCAGCACATCTGTATTTTATCTTCTTGGAACCGTCCAAATCAGGAATCCAAAAATGCTCTCTCATACCTTCTTTCCTGCATGGAACTCTAAACATTCTACTCAAGCACATACAATGTAAGTTGTTAAGTTAGATAGACTTTGTTTACTTTATTGGCAAGAGTGTGTGTGTGTGTGTGTGTGATTGTTACCGTCCCTTTTGCTTCCTTTTTCTTAAATAAATTTCTTTATACACATGGCAACTTATTTGTTGCATTACAGGGCTGTCCCTCATGATAGGCCCAACTTTAAGAGCAAGCATAAGAAATAGCACACTAGTCTAGTTAAAACTTTACATAGAAACTATGCAGGCTTGCTCCATGAAGCAGCAAAGATTTATATTTCTTGTCAACAGGACTGATCAGTCTAAAAGGGGTTTGAATACTATGTGGCAAACAATGGCAAAGGAACGAGTGTGTGAGAGGGAGGGGGAGATTATGAGGGAAAGTGTGTTTAAAGTGAATCTTGAACCGAAGTACAGCTCTTAGAAGAGATCCTATCATTAAAAGAATACTGAGCATGGCACAAATTCTTGTTTTACCCAGAAGCAAAGAAGTCAGTTCATCCATACATTTCCAGCAAATAGGAAAGTAAGTTACTCCATATTCTTTAAAGCTGTCTTCTGAATTCAAGTGTATTTGAGAAAAGGGTGTTTATATATTTTCTGTGTCAGCATGTCTCATCCACCAAAGGAAGCCCTGGAGCTCCACTTACCATTGTTCACAGCAGAATAAATAGCAATTTAGCAGCAGATGTTGATTTATTTGCCTTGCATCACTCCGGGTAAGAGATGTCTTACATACATTACCATTCAGAGAGCCATATTCAAAATACAGCAGTTTATCGGTACAATTTATCAACTCCAACCTATTTTTGTTTACTGGTTTTAGTTCTTTCTGTTTCCAATTGCAAATAGTTAAAGGATAATTATATAGCTTTGTAGCTTAGTGGATAATATTTATCAGCAGCTTTAGTTATACTGTTGCTCACACATTTAAAATGCTTATTCATTTAATTAACCAGCAGAGGCTGCTGTTGCAAAATTATTTCCAACAGTGGCTGAAAATGGCTTCCCAATCTTATGTATAAGCGTATATAACAAAATTCAGCTGATGAGGTTGGTGATTTTTATGAAACATACAGGTAGTAGAACATAATTTCCCCCACATGTGAAACAGATCTTGTGGAAGCATATGATTGCGTACTGTGAACATAAAAAGAAAAAGATGGGCACTTCTTGCCAAAGAGTGCATATAAAGCCACTATAGGCTTACCCAAATGGCAATTTATATTTGAGTTCTGAGAGTGCTATGGTTTCCAGAAATCAATGGCCAGTCCATACCACTGTACTTTCTGAATAAGTATCCAGACCTCCTTTCTTCTATAGTACTTTCACAGCTGGATTCCCCCGGGATCATACCATTAAAGCCATAGCTGCAAACAGCAAGTATAAAAAAGAGGGAGTACTAAAGGAGAGAAATCTCAGCAGTTGGAAGGAAGACCCCTAATTTCTCCCCCATCAAGAGCATGCAGGGGTAAAAATTCAGTCCCTTTTCCTGCTCCAATTCTTTCCTCTCTCCCCCCGCCCCTCTCACACACACTGTACAAAAGAGACAATAGTTGATGTAACGTAGAAACTTGATTTACTTTGTTGCAAACAAATGGACAATAAATATATATTGTACAATATATAGTAAAAATACAGCATAATACGAGTGCCACTAAGAAAAAAAATAACCTAATTTTAAGACTTATAAATGCTTATTTTGTAATATATACATTGCAGAAATAAGCCACAATAAATACATCAAATTACATATCATTCATCATAAATACTGAAAATATAAATACAGAAGGATACAATTAAAGTAAAGATTACAGCATAAGGTCCAAGTTAAGGTTTTTGTTGCCTACATTACCCTTTTGGTATTTGTGAGGTTGCCATTTATAAAGCAAATTATATCAGCACATGGAGGTTAGAATATAATGTCAATTATAGCTTGGGTGTATGTTTTTGAGTTTAAGTTATTTTCTTTTGCCGTAAGTGTCTTGGGTGGGAGAAATGGTTCAGGAACAGAAATCTGCAATGATCTCCAGAATTTGCACTATGTAAGACGGGTAGGCAACAAGGAGCCCACAGGCACCAATGTGCTCCCGGGGCATCTTTCTTAGCACCCACCGAAGTGCCCTACCCCTCCCACTTAAAAAAACAAAACTCATTTTCTTACTAGCAGCTGGGATTGCTGTGCTGCTGGTGCTGAAAACTGCAGGTTCAAATAAATTTAGTGTGTTGGGACTTAGACCCCTACCTCTGCTTTGTACTCCGTCTTTAGGGCAGGTTACTTGTCTTTTGCCACATACTCCCATGGCAGCCATTTTGTGGTGGTGTCCAGGGCAGTTTCTCAAATTGCCAAATGCACCACAGCCCATAAAGGCTGCCTATCCCTGGTGTAGTGGCTGATGCTTGTGACCATCCTGCTTGGGACAGGGGCCCATGGCCCCTGAGTGGAAGCTATGTTGCTTATTATCACTCAGTAAAAGGCTTTAGGCGGGTGGGGGGGGGAAGCTTTTGCCCATGACGGGTGAGTTGAGAGACCCATTCATCATGATCAAAAGGTGGCCTAATAACAAGACTATCATATCTGCCCTGAAAGCAGTGTTGCTGTTCTCTACAATTTTCAAGTCTATAATAATTAGAATCCACAGCTCTGTCTTAAAACATCCTGAAGGACAGCTCATTGGGGCCGGGGGGGGGGGGGGGAACACTATTGGACCCATGGTTGTATGCACTATTTACTTCGTTTATTGAGAACTTTCCAGATCACAGAGTTACAGATGAGCCTTATCAATTTCTTTCCGTACATCAGTTGCTATTGGAAGAGAAACAAAAGGAAGGGGGTAAGGCAAATGATGTAAATCATACATAGCTCTTTATTTGTTCAAAGTGATTTATCACAAATGCGCCCATCTTATGACAAATGCCGAATGAGTTTGCTAACGTACAATGTGTGAGCAGTATAAACGGCATCATTCTAAGAAACTGTTTCATTTGTGGGTTAATGAAAGCTTTTTGAAAAGCTGTTACACCAGCAAAACAAATAAACCAAAGAGAGCAAGAACAGGTTGGTTTCATGATGCTGAATCCCAGGCTCTTGGGGTAAACTTTGTGTTGTACTATTTATGCACTGTTAAATTTCAAGTAAAAAAAAAGTCCATTAAATACGTTACATGTGTTTTTTACAAAGTACGTTTCAAAGCATTTCTATGGAGTCAGCTGTAATTCAGCCCATTGAACAAAGATCCAGCTAAGATTTCTTAGCATGGATGAGGTTAATATGGCAGTCTTACAAATCAATGGATATGAAACAGTAAAAGCTTTAAATTCACCTTTCTTTATTAATATGACTTACGGCTTTGAACAAATGAGTTTCAAGTTGCCTAGGAATTCTCCTTTGGAGGAAAAAAAAACATTGAACCTACATAAGATTTTGGTTGGGAGGGAAGTGGTATTATCACCAATAAAATGTAAGGTTCATTTTTTTACTTCCCAAATTAAGTCAGTTGAGCTGCCACTCCAATCCTATGGTTTTCTTAAACTGCAAGATTTAGTGACCTGGTCTGCACAACACAACAGACCACCATGGCTTAAATTGACCCATTTGGGTTGTTGTCTTGTGCCAGGTGCCCCCAAACGCCATTTTTGCATGTCACCCAACTTACCATGTCATGAAAACCCAAGCAGCAGGGATTGTTTGAGCATTAGACAACCCACAAATAAATCATTGCTTGTTTTGGGGTTATTTGAATGTTGTCCAACCCTCAAACAATTCCTGCTGCCTGGATTCGCAAGACACAGCCCTCGTGGATAAATTAAACCACAGTGGGCTGTCATGACATGTGAACAAGCCAATAAAGTAGCTTGCATCGCCATAGCTAACACATGGTTCTTTACTTTGGAAGCAGGTAGATCCAACTGGATCAGTTTCCCTTCACATATCTCTTCAGTTATGGCTGATGTGCTCTCTACCTTTGGTGTCTCCATTTTTGCTCCAAAAATCCATACAGATAGGTTGCAAAGCACAGGATTGGAGCCTATACTGTTCTTCCACATCTAACAGACTGGGGTGGAATAGAAGTGCTAAAAGCAGCTGTTGTGCTAGTGTCTCTAACATTAGCATTGGGACACATTGTTGCCTTAGTCACTGGTGTTGGGATGCTAATTCCTGATCCTTAGAGTTGCAGCATGAGTAATAGGATATAGGCCCATATAGTCCGAATGTAGAAATGTAAGCTTTCAGACTTCCTGGGCATCCTTGGAAAATCATTCCGTTTGCTAATGTAAATATTTGGTATCTTCCTCTCTCCTTCATGGTATTACCTTCTCTAGCATGGGGTGGGCAATGCATAGCCCCATGTGTCCCCCATGACTGTTTTGCGTTCCTTTCCCCCGCCAAATTTGCTATGCCCGTGGCAAAAACTTGCCATCTTTGTAAGGAAATGAAGCCTGTGTCTTGACTGCAAGCCAAGTCATGCTACCGAGAACACAATTCTGCTTGCAAACAAAGTGTGCATTCTTTACATGCCTTGTTCCCTTGCAAAATCGCTGCATTTTTAATTATTTATATTTTGCTGCCATGGCAGCAAATTTAGCAACAACTGTGCCAATTCCTGTAAGGGTGGGGTGCAGCCCTCCAATCCCCAAATGTTGCCCACCCAGCCTGCTCTAACAGGTAAAGATATGTATCAATGTCACCTTTGGGAGTCACTCTGTTTTCTTTGATATGTATGTGTATCTGCAGTATGAACAAAAAGCAGTTGACTATGCTATACAGTTGTGCTTCTCAGTTCCCACTGAGGCTTGCCTATCGCTGTCAAACAAGGTAGATTAAATTTAGGTTGATTGCAAAATTGTAGTCTCCCCCTGCCCCCCGCCCCATCCCATATGCTCCTTCATCCTCAAGGTCCTGTTTTAAAAATGATCATATTTTCCTGTGATAATTAACAGGAAGACTAAAGGAAAATGTTTAAACAAGGACCAAAAACGCTATTTGGACCTTCTAGAAATACTATACTCCCTGACCCAAAGAATTAGAGTTTTCCTATCTGGTTCAAGATAAATTCAGTCACCCTCATCCAGTAGAACAATCAGAACATGGACTACTTTCACGTTGGGCCCCACTGACAGAAGGATGTAACAGAGGGGAAAGCTGATCCACCTCTTGGTTTTCCCTCTCACATTGCATTCATGGTTTGGAAAGGGCTCTGTGGGCAGAAAACATTTCCAGATTCATTTATTTTTTTACTTAAGACTCCCAGCATTCCTGACCATTACATTAGCTGGGGCTTCTGGGAGTTGAAGTCCCAAACATATGCACATTGACCTTTTACCCAACCCTGTTTTACTAGAGTCTGCCTCAGAAAGCACCAATTGCCTTTTTGCATCTATTAGGGCAGTGGGTTTACAGTATTATATACATGGTCATGTAAAATAATAATAATTGTAAAACCACTGCAATGCAAATTCAGTTTAAGGGTTTATTAAGTAACCAATACCATATAGCTCTCGTTTATTGCAGAATTTAGACTGGAGAAAGCAGGGAGTGCCCAAATGAAATATTTTTTCCAGACTCTTTGATATTCAAGTGAATATCAAAACTATAAATGCACACCTGGAAAAGAACTTAACTGACTCTTATAACATGAGAGCTGCAGTATTGGCCCAATTGCTCTATTCTAGTTATAGAGTCTTCTATAACTAGAAGCATTCTGCTGCACCGACGTGATAGGATTGTGTTCTCATAGGTTTCTCCACATGCTCCATACGCCCTCTAATGTCAAAGAAAACCTCTGGTAATGCCAAGAACCATGGGATAATAGTCACACAGAATCCCAAGGAGATCCCATAATGGAAGGTTTCAGATTAGACCAAAACCAGAAGGAGGTAAGTAACCAAAATGGTCAAAAAGAAGAGAAACAGGTTCTCAGGAGGCAAAATAATGTTTGCAAAAAGCTTGACGTGTTTCGGCCTGTTCTTTATTCTAGGCCTTCCTCGGGGTTGTTAGAAAGCAATGTCTGCAGAATTTCCTGTAGCAAAATAATGGTCTCCTGTGGTAATCTATGGCGACTGAGACAATTATTTTGCTATAGGACATTGCCTTCTAACGACCCCCTAAGAAAGGCCTAGAATAAAGAACAGGCCGAAACGCACCGGGCATTTTGAAAACAAGTATTTTGGATCCTGAGAACCCGTTTCTCTTCTTTTTGATCAGGTTTCAGGTTAGAACATTCCAGTGCACCGAATACTTTTTTCTGGAGCAGAATGAAATGACTCTGCCCACCTCTAATCAATGGGATCAATCCAACACTGACTACCTGCCAGTGGAACATATTTCCCCTCCCCTGTGCGGTTTCCCTCAAGCCCCCTCTCTAAATGCTTCCATAGAGTTGAGGGAGATTGGAGGGGGGTACATGGGGGAGAAGAGCAATGGGAAGTCCAATTGCCCAAGCAGACGTCTGCTCACGCGATGTTGGATGTAACACAATAATGTGATATGCAGGTGAGATTTAATTGGCTAGGAAAATGCTCTCCATTGTTTTCCTTCTGCCCAAGTGACTATAATGTGCACGATGTTTTGTTATTAGGCATAAACAGGCACAAAAAATGTGCATTTTCAATGGTAATGCTATGTTCTAGCTTTCTGACTAGCATCCAGAACTAACGGGCATGTAAATTTAGCAGGATCATCTTCATTATCTGTGCAAGAGTGCATTGTGAAAATTAAAATATAACATGCAAAACTCGTACAAAACACATTCACTGTTATTTGTCATTTAGTCACAAAAAGCCTTTTGGCACACAGAGGTAAGGGTAAAAGATATAAAACCAAAGGCTAATAATGCAAGAAGTACAGCACTTAATTAACTCAACCACAGGAGTTTATTCCTGCTTCCTCTCCCATTCATTGTGCTATAGATGGCCAAGGGAAGACAGGAAAATAAATTCAAAGAAATCCACGGAGCTGTCAAATATGAGAGAATTACAAATAGGAAGTAAGCTTGACTTGTTTCTGACATCCAAGTGACTCCCAAGGCCTTGCTGTGAGGCAGATGTTGACCAGGCTGGTGGGATATGCAGGGCAGTTAAAATCATGAACAAAACTATTAAGGAAGCTTAAGGCTTCATATAGTTACATGGTCTTTGCCTTCTTGGAACATGAGATGGTTGACAGAAGGGACATGTCATCCTCCCCAGGAGCAGGCAAAAGTGGGCATTCACTGCTGAAATCTATGGGAAAGCCTTGGTTGAAGACCATACTCTGAAGTGAGGGGGAAATGCATTTTTATATGGTATGTACAATCTTGATCAACACTTCTGATAGAGCTATAATTTAAATATTATTAAAAGACGGATTTAGCTAATTATTTTTATCACAGTGCCATGCAAACAAAGGCGCTTCCTCAATAGCCAGTCAATCTAGATTAGGCATTTATTTAAATGGGTGCAGTTACTCAAACAACAAGAAGTGATATACTGTACTTTTAAATCACCATTTAAAGGGGCAATTGTAAACTTAAAACATTGCGCATCATCCTTTTCAAGACTTGATGATGTACAGGTGACCTACTAATTCACAGTTTTACAAAAGTAGAGCTTCCAATGTTGTTGTTTTAATGGATTATGGTACCTGAACAAGATGAAACTCTGACTCAGCTGTTATAACTGGGAAAGCCAGAGGTTGGATTATTGTACTTTGGATTACACTCAGAGGCATCATACTTGAGATCAGAAATGGATGTTTTCTGTTTGGATCTACCTGATCCAGAGGTTTAATACTGGTAGGCAAGCTCTGATAAGCACACAGAGTTAGCTCCTGCCTGGAAGGACCCCCAATTCACTTCAATGGAGGAAGCGACTCTGGCCTGCATTTCTTTACATACACAGATCCAAGTCCTCCAAATGGAAGATGCTATATGTGCAGAAGCTCCATGTGCACAAAGGTCCTAGATTAGAGCCTCAGTCAGTCAATAATGACAAATAGTACTATGATTTAAGTTCATAACTAAAAATGGGCAATTGTGGACTGCCCTGCCGTGTTGACTTCAGTCAACCTTCAGATCAAGAGTTTAATATAGGTACATTACTGTGGGTTAAATCCTGACTTGCACTGAAGTGAATGGCTGAATGCACACAGGACCCTGTCAATCTTCCATTTACAAGTGCTCAGGATGGGTCATTTCCTCAACAAACAGAACAATGCTGTCCTCTTACTAATGACTTAAGCATTCAGGAATTCGCTAGGGAAAGTATGCAGAATTTCTTTCTGATAACTTTTGCATGGTGCCTATATGGTACATTTAAAAAAATGATGGTGATGATGATAATGATAAAACCCCCACAATCCGGCATGTTTCCAAGACTTTTCATAGCCTCCACAAGTAAGAGGAGGCACTAAAGTGCATTAGTTAGCTTTATATTTGCAGGGAAACAAAAAGGATGTGTATGCAAATGCTACAACGTTGCGCTTAAAAAAGGCGCATGAAGGGACACAATCCACCAAAAAAGGGTAGTTGCAACTAAGTCCCACTGGAAGCTATGGAATGAGGCTGGCAACTGAATGCAGTTTCACTAGGTCATAGGGCTACTTCTCCATTACTTATTAGCGTGGTTGCTATTTCCATGTGGCTGCTTCTCACGCTACTCTAGAACTGTATGTACTGTCGAGACAATGTGCAGAGACTAATGAAGAACAAGTGTGCCACTGCGGTGCAGTAATTAAAGCAGGGGTGGGCAAAATGCGACCTGCATGTGACTCTCTAAGTCTCCCCATAAAGTCCCCGCAGCCTCTTGCTGCCACTATGCAGCTAAAATGCATGGTGGTAACTACAGGAGTGCAGCCAATGGGGCAGGAGGGGGCGACAATGTTCCCCCGACTTCCCAAAGTTGCCCACCCCTGAATTAAGAGTGTTGGCGCAGTAGCTGCACTAACATATAGCATTCACAGTGTTAATGTTGACAGCATTAACACTCTCCACAGATGGGAAGATGCCACTGGGAACAGGAAGGTGTTGGCAGGAAAGCTCCCCTCCCTGACCAGCATGTGCTGGGACGACAATATGGAAGGTGTCTGAATTGTGTTCCTACTTAGCAATGGACATTCCCTTGGGTAGCCTTTGAACAGAAAATGGAATGATTTATGCCTCAAATGTACTCGCAACTAAATTTTGCTGGACTGTGCCCAGCTTCCTGATTATGTTGGTGTCATTTTTAAAAAAACACACACAGAGGATTGTCCTATATTTCATCTTTTTAGAAAATGTACATACCTATGAGTACAATTCAGGACGTGGAGCTTCTGCACATCTTTCATTCCTTTTTATGAAGATTGAGCAGGAGCTTCAACAGCTCCACACACATGCCACTGAAATAAATGAAGCATGCCCAGCTGGAAGTATTTCCCGGACTGCCCCTAAATTCATAGCTGTAAATATGAATAGCCCCAAGGGCAGGTCAAAGAATGTGGTTCCATGTCAGCTTTAGATGGCATCTCAAAAGATGTATCTATAGTTTGCCTTATGAAAGTTGAAGTGGCTGAGCTGTTCTGCTCAAACGTTCGGCTCCCATGAGTTCATTTCTTATCAAGACATGAGTACTAAGCTACAATAAATAAAATATACATTACCGAACAATTCTGGTTTTTTTTTTTGTAATCACATCTACATTTAAAAAGTCACTATCTTCAAATATGTGTGAAAATTTAATACTCTAAACATGAAGATTCCAAAGTAAAATGTTCGTTACCTTGCACAGGCCCGACAAAATGAGAAGCTTTGAGTCAGATAGCCCAGCTTCACATAGTTTGACAGGTAGGCTGCTATTTTTTTTAGTGATTTTTTTTTAAATCTAGGTATTTTCTATCAAAAGACCATTTGATTTTTTTTTCCTTTAAATTTTACTTTTTACACGAACTTTGTTTGTGCAATGGCTACAACCAGTATAGCTTGAAAGGGAAAACAAAAATCAAAACATTATCCACAGTCTGTTCCCCCTCACCTCCATTGCTAAGGGGGGAAAATGGTTCCAGGGAATCCAATTAAAATAGAGTGCATTTAAATATAGTGATTCAGTCCTAAAATAATTTAAACCGGTACCGTTTCCATGACAGGCGATTTGATACACTCTTCACGCAGTCTGCTTTTTTCTGAAAGGCTGAGCGAATTCTCAGCGGGATGATCCGGGAGGTGAGTGCCACCATTCAAAGTAGAAACAAATCCATCTTGAGAAGGACTTTTCAAGTATGAGGGAAAGTCCACTTGGGAGTGTCTTGGCCTATGCTCAGCGTATAAGCTACTACATGGACCAGCATTGTCGCTTTCTGAAGACGAGCAGCAGACTATGACGGACGGATTTGAAGAAGGATAAAGCGAGCTGCTGTAACTTTCCTCTGATTGCCGTGTATAGTCAACAAACTGTTCTGAAGTTGGATTATAAGGCACCAGGGAAAGGTTACCATTCGTAATGGTATCCCTTTCAGAATAAGTCTCGCGCATCTGATTAGGAGTGCCAGGGCCATGGTTCTCTATTTGGTAATAAAGTGATGACGAGTTGGCATAATAGGAGGAGGCCTTTGAGTGGTTTTCATGCATGGCGGTGCTATCAGAGTAGCAAAGGACCGAAGGAAGGGCTTGTACCATGTCAGCATGAGCACCCAAGCCTTCCACAAACTCATCTACTTTCTCTTCATCTTCCTCCTCCTCCTCCTCCTCGTCATCTTCCTCCTCCTCCTCATCGTCTTCATCAGTTTCACTTGGTGCTAAGCTTTGTGTGCTGGAATCTGTCACTCCACTGCAAAAGCTACTCGCATCTTCCTCCTCCTCGTCCTCTTCATCATCATCCTCCCCTGGGCAGTCTAAGTCATCAGCCGACTGCAAGTGCATCACGGTAGCCCGAGGTTCAGCTTCCATTTCAAAGTTGTCCGGAACCGAATATTCCAGCGGGTGGGCTGTGGGGCCCATGGAACTGCTGTGAGCACTTATCTCACCATGGCAACCATTCAGCGCAGGGACTTGCTGCTCTCTGTTTTTCTCCAGTTCAAGTTTCATTATAGTGTGCAAAAAGTGAGTCCGAACACGGATGGGATTAAATTCAATTCTACCTGCTGTATTGCTACATCCTTCTTTAGTGCAACCACATGGGAAAGACATACGATCCACCTTGAGAAAAGAGACCATGGATTAACAGTGGGTGTCATGAGGCCAGGGAAGACAATCATACTACAGACCCTTTACAAGCTAAACAAGGACAGTAGAACAAGGAGCATCATTTAGGGAACTTGAAACATGGTATATAAAAGAAGTGAATTACATTAAATAATAACTGGTCAATACACAATATGGTGTCCGGCCTTCCTCGACCTGGTGCCCTCTAGATGTGCTGTACTACAACTCCCAGCATTCCTGACCCCTTGCCATGCTGGCTGCGGCTGATGGGAGTTGAAATCCAAAACATTAGGATGGCATCAGGTTGGGGAAGACTGCTACAAAGAGATCACTCCTCAAACTTCCTATTATTTGGGGAAGTTGGGCGAGTACCTCTTCTGGGGACGAGTATGTGTGGGGAGGTTGCCATTGTTTTTCGTTTTGTTTTTACAGTCCACTATCTGGAAACAACTCACGGTCTCCTCCCACCCTCGCTGGTTAAGAATGGCCGAATTAAGCTCTCACCTGGCATTTTATGCCTGCAAGGCTGCAAGTACAAGTTTCTGGGTCACAGAAGACTCGACAGTCACAGCCGCAGTCCTCTCTGGAAAGGCGAATGGCTCGCAGCTCGTGTTTTTCCTCCACATCAATCTTCTTGACCCCGGAGGCCCGCAGTAGCGCCCTTCGCTTTTTCGTTGGCAGGGGTTGTAGAAAGAAGTACTCGTCTACTTCTGTGTTGTCGAGATCTAGATCATCGTCAGAAATGTCATCCAGTGTCAAAGTGTTTGCTTCCTCGGATTCCACCGTGCCATTTTTAGTCATCTGCAATACATTGGTGTGAAAGAGGCATCAGGGTTTCGTTGGGAAGAACAAACCCACATGCTCAGGAGTCAATTGTATTGCGCAAGGGCTTATGTAGAGGAATAGGCTTTCAGGTAATCAGGAACTCCAAACAGATATTTGATGGGGCTGGTTTGTTTGAATAGCTTGTACTCTTTTAGAACTTTTGGATGCAGGAAGCCGCCTTGTAGCCCAGTATTATCTATTCTAACTGGCAGCAGGTCCCGACTGTATTTTTTGGATGAACCCAAAATAAACCTGTCACTTTTAATAGGGGATGCTAAGGTCAATGCCCTTGTGTGACGGTAGCTGCGGATATGACAACTACTCACTGGAGCAATATTAATGTTTCAGTGGGTACTCACATCTTCCTCCTCCTCCTCCCCCTTGTCCTCCTCCTCCTGACATATTGGGGAAAATATTACCATGCGTTCAGCGGCTGATATTTTAGATGCAACTAACATTAGAAAGGACACAGTAATATGTAAATGGATGTGACTTTTCCAGAACCAAATAGAATATTTTGAGAAAGAAGTGGTTTCAGATTCTCACTTCCTTTCTTGCTAATTGCAGAAGTGTGCCATTTTTCTAAAGATATTAGCAGATGCTTAATTTAATTCTTAGCAATGTCTGGGCTTTGAACTTGGGGTGGGAAGGAGAACACGTTATACCAAGGTCCATTCAGCCCAGCAATCTGATAACAGTAGCCAGCCAGATGCTCCCGGGAAGCCCACAAGCGGTGGGTGAAGATGATGGTGTGTCTTGTTGTTTTTCCCAAACAGCTTGTATTCAGAGGTTTTCTGCCTCTGAATATGAAGGCTCCACTTAACTATCACAGCAAATAGCCATTGATGGACCTATTGTCTATTGACCTATCTACCGGTTCCCTTTTAAAGCTATCATTTCTATTGGCTGTGGCAGTGCATTCAGTTAATTAGGCATTTGAAGAGGCACTTTCTTTGTCCGTCTTGAATCCACCATAAATCAGTGCCATTGAGGCAGGCGTTTGATTTCTAGTATTATGAAAGGAAGAAACATTTCATAAGTGTATACGCCTTGACCATGTATTTGTTTCGTAATTTGTGCCCTTTACTATTTTGCTTTCCCCCCTTAAATTAGAGAGCCCCAAATACTTCAGCTCAGGACTGAGGAATGTGTGGCCCTCAAGTATTATGGGACTTCAAGTCCCACCATCCCTAACCGTTGCCTGGGGCTGATGAGATTTGGAGTTCAACAACCTCTGAAGGGCTACAAATCCCCTATCTTTCTGCTTTAGTCTTTCCTTATAAGGAAGGTGCTTTAGCCTCTGGCAGAGTGGTGGAACATAGAAAGCTGCCTTATACTGATGGGGGTTGCAGTCCAAAATAGCTGGAGGGCACTCAGTTGGGGAGAACCACAGACCCAGCTAAGCCACAAAACAGTGTGGGTGAGCAGCATCAGCATCTAGCTTTGTTTTGCTTTCTGCTCTGAGCAACGAGTCGGAAAGGAGCACTGTGCAGTTTGAAACTTACATAAAATAGTTTTGATTCATAGATGATCCAATAAGGTGCTCTCTTTTCATTGCGTCATGCCCTTTGTCGTCAGTAGGGGGAGCCGCCAAACAGTCTACAGCAGGGAAGGGACCATATATACAACTTGGAACTTAGGACTGATTCTTTGGGGTCAGACAAATTTGGTAGTCAGTTTTGATTCTACTTTTGTGAACTGCCCAGAGAGCTTCGGCTATTGGGCGGTATAAAAATGTAATAAATAAATGTAATAAATAATAAATAAAAAATACTTTGGGATTTGTTTCATAGCAGAGTCTGAATCTGGTGGTTTTAGTATTGCAGCTATGAGGTTTTTTAGCTGGCGTGCCTCCATTTGAGGTTAAGCCGGCGACATGCATGAGAAAAATGACTTCTCCCTCTTACACTTTTCTGTCTGTCATTTGCTGTGTGATCTCTGCCCGCCTGAAATAAGGGCACGGAAATGACACCGGCATGGTGACAATTAATTCCTGAGAACGGGACCTGAGTGGAATGGGATGAACGGACAAGAGACACCTAGCAAAAGCAAGGAACCAGGACTCTGGGGCAGCCACGCTGCTGAAGCTGACCGAACTACTGCCCAGCCTACTTCTAGGATTTGAGGCAGACAGGAAGGAAGGCCTGCATAGCTTATGACCTGCCGAACCCAACACAGCCTACCAACCATGTGCAGAGCCTCTGTGAGGCCAAGGGCTGAACTCCATTTCGGAGAAGGTCTTGGGCGCCACACTCCATGGGGGCAGGGCCAAAAGGCAAAACATACCAGTTTATTTTAACTTAAAGCTCTTATTGCCAGTGACTAAAGCTTTCAGCCTTTTAGAACTGGGGGGGGGGGGGAGTTTGCACATAACCAAACAATAGAAGGCTGGTGGGAAGGAGGTGAGGCTGGGAGCAGGGGGCATGACCCCTGGAGGGCTGGACTGAGATGCTTGCTCTGAAATTCTGCCCCTGGTGTATGACAACCTTGTACCAAGGTGTTTTCCCCCCACTTATTTAATATAAATAATTAAAAATGCAGCGATTTTGCAAGGGAACAAGGCATGTAAAGAATGCACGCCTTGTTTGCAAGCAGAATTGTGTTCCCGGTAGCATGACTTGGCTTGCAGTCAAGACACAGGCTTCATTTCCTTACAAAGATGGCAAGTTTTTGCCGCGGGCATAGCAAATTTGGCGGGGGAAAGGAACGCAAAACAGTCATGGGGGACACATGGGGCTATGCATTGCCCACCCCATGCTAGAGAAGGTAATACCATGAAGGAGAGAGGAAGATACCAAATATTTACATTAGTAAAAATGGGAGGTTTATCAAGGCAATGCAAGACACAAACACAAGTTGTGCAGAGACATCCAGGCAACGGTACATCCCACTTTTGGAGGCATCTCCAGTATTCCTAACCTCCACCTAGAAGGTGGGAAGAAACCCTTGTAGAAACAGAAGGGTGCAAGGCAAGCTTTCGAGTTTTCTGCAACAAGGGGGCTGCCTATACAGTGCCAGGTTGCCGCCGTGACAACTAAAACCTCGCGCTTTCTCTGCTGCGAGGTGGTGGCAGCTAATCCCCATGCCAAGTGAGGACTTGGGGTTCCCTACAGCCGGGGCCAGCTGAGTGAGCTGGAGCATGTCTTGGCTCACCCGGGAGCGCCTGGCTGAGCTCACGCAGCTGCCCAAAGCCAAGATCCTGGTGAGCAAGGGAGGCCTCACAGTAGGAGGTGCAGCGCCCATTGGGGGCCCTCCAGACACCCTCTCCTGTCTTACCACTCACTTTCTCCACCCTCAGCTGCAGGTCTGGTTACAGAACCGTTGTGCATGTGGGATCAAGAGCCAACCTCAGCCATCAGCAAACTGCCCCATTTGGGTACCTCTGGCGGCAGACAAGCGCCAGTGGCCGCTGCGTCTTCAATGTACATCTTCCCCGGCTGGGGGGAAAGAAGCGGCTGGACCACCGCCTCTTGCCCAGGTGGACAGCAACCAATCAGGAATCGCCATCCACCCCTCCGCTGTGACTCCGGAGCAAGGCTAGATGGCAGATGCGCCATACTCACCTTGCTCTGGAGAAAAATGTCAGGTTAAGTCCCTTTTTTTTTTTCCTTTGGAGCTTCATGGGAAAGCCCCGTGGAGGCTGCAAATCTGTGGTTGTCATGTAACTGACGCAAGGCAGATTCACAGCGACCGCGGGGCTTTGGTATCATACAGAACAAGTACTATTGTATTTCCCCCAGCCGCCTGATGCCATGTTCCACTGATTCAAAGGGACAAGGGAGTATTACCTTCATAGCTGGCCAAAATGCTCAGGACTCTCCACATCTAGCAGCTTGCTGAACCACATTTAAATTCCAACCAAAGTGGGAACGTCAATGGGGTGTAACGAATTGGCATCATATCTGCCTAGCAGGAAGGAAGCTATCGTCTTAAAGAGCTCAGGTGGAAGCCTATTAAAAATCTGATGAGTTAATGTGAGAAACGGGAAAGGTGCCAGCTTGTTTGGGGCAATTGAACTGCAGCCATATCAGAAGTGGAGATGCAACCTTGCCAAGACTGCTAAGTGCCAGTTCCGCTGTTAACGCTTCATGCTCATGCAGTGGGAGACAAAGAGGATACCTTGCCTTGTTTTTACCTTGAGTTTTAAAGAGTTCAGCTTCTCCTCCCGAAGATGCTCTCTCAACATCTCCCGATGAAGCCTTTCTTGTTCCATGGCAAACTCCCCAAGTGAGTATTGGCGCACACTGTTGTGACGGGTGGACATACCCAGGGTGCTGCCTCCTTGGCTGGGGACGCTTGTGAACCCTTGCCTTCTTGTGAAGTAGTACACAGTAACGCAGTTAAAATGGACATTCTTCGTCCTCTTCCGTTTCTCTCTCTTCAGAATCGACGAAGCTGGAATGAAAACAAGAGGCATGTTTGAATAGAAGCCATTCTCCCCATTTCACAGATTCGTACAGTGCAGACCTCCAGGCTAGCTGGTGCAGGGCTTCCCTGCATGGGGAAACGGGTGCTGCAAGGGAAGACAGGCAGGGCAAGGAGTTTTTGAGGTTCATCAGACGAACGTTTTATCACACATTCACTACTGCCCACTTACGGATGTTCGCGCGTTTTTTAGACAATGATGTCTGCCTCTCGCTCCTTCCGCTTGTTTTTCCGTCGCAAAATAGACCCCTTTTAATCAGACTTAGTTTTTCTAAATGGGATGTGCCACGATCTACTGTGTGGGCTCTCCCACACTAGAGGCATTCAAGAGGCAGCTGGACAACCATCTGTCAAGTCTGCTTTAGGGTGGATTCCTGCATTGAACAGGGGGTTGGACTCGATGGCCTTACAGGCCCCTTCCAACTCTACTATTCTATGATTCTATGTGTGCAGGAAAATCAGCGCGATAAAAATGGTCCCTGAATGGGCCATGTTTACTTCCTCTTTCCCCTCTGGGAAGAAAGAGGAAGTACTGAGGTACAAAAGTGGGGCAGAGAAGCAATGATAAGGAAACATGATTCCTCCCTGCCCCCCATGATGATGCTCTTTAAGACATTAAAAACTACAGATGGGAGGTGCCATTTTTATTTTTATTTATTTATTTATTGCATTTATATACCACCCCATAGCCGAAGCTCTCTGGGCGGTTTAGAAGAGGCATTTCCTTCTGTGTATGAGAGAGATGGGAATGTCTGTTCTAAGACTATGCCTGATGCGATATATGTGTCTATCTGTCTATCTATATCTACATGCATGTATATTTACATAGGTATGTAAATGAACATGTATGCATTTCCTAAAAGCAATGTAGTACACTATTTTTTCTTCTCTACAAATTTAGGCAGATTTAACTGATTACTCAGCTAAACCTCATATGATTTATGCATTATTTAATCCAATGACAGCCATTGTTATTGTTATACAACAACTACATCAACATACTTAACAAGACAGGTCTCTGCCCTGAGCAGCTTACAGTTTGAATTCTGACAGTAAGAAGATAACACAGTGAGAGACCAGGGTAATAAGGGATGATCCAAGGGCTGCATGCATATTGCGTAACTACAAGTACCCTGGTGAGTTGGTAGAGGTTTTGGCAGTAGGTTGGGGCTGTCTCTCAAATAACCTGAATCTTTTGCTTCCACTTAGGTTACCATATTTTAGATTCACCGTATGCCTGAAAACATTTACTAGGGCAACCATTTCCTTCCTGTTGGAGCAGCTGTTCTCACAAACATTGTCTTCCCCTCAAAAGCAATCAGAATTCAGAAGACATCCGACAGCTCACATTCTATAAAACTCCACCAACAGCAAAAGAATTGAGCGCTAGGTGTGGTAAATGGGCCCTGTGCCTCCAAATGAGGTTGTTTACATGAGAGATACTGCTATTTTGCCCATAAGGCTAAATAGCCCAAATACACTTAAGCAAAAACCCTTCCTTTTAGATACATGATGCCAAGCATCAGTCAAAGTTCATTCACACACCCATCACTGATATCTCATCACTCAACAACTCCTGTGTGAATTGCCTTCATGGAATATTGTGTTTGCAGCAAAGTGTGATGAGAGGAAAGTTCTTAATATGGTGTTTGACCTAGACTGGCTGTTTCACTTGAACTCATTGTGATGAAGAGATGAATAAGCAAGTTTTAAACTTACCCTCAAATCAGTCTCTCTCTCTCTCTCTCTCTCTCTCTCTATATATATATATATATATATTAATTAAACAAAAAACCTACAGTTTACAAAACAACGTTAAGGCTCTACAGTTTTCAACCAAGCACCAAAAAGCAGGGAAATTGGGAGTTAAGGCTCACAAGTCTTAACGCCACATCCTCCCTAAGGAGGCAGAAAGTGCCAGTGAAATTCTCATTCTCCCAAAGCAGATAAACCACGAGGACAGGATGGAGAATAAGATATGCAGAGGTGACTGTGGGGTTGTGGGAAACTGATGACGAACAACTTAGGGCCACCTACTTCTCTTTTTTTGTTGTTGTTCAGAGCAGCCCTTCCCCAACCTGGTGCCCTCTAAAGGTCTGAGGGTGCAATTTCCAGGCAGCTCAATGGCCAGCACCATCCATTTTAGAACTTAAATACTGATCAGCCTACATTCCAAAATAATGTTCTGGTACTTAACAAAAGAAGCACAGGGCTTGCGCAAGCATAGACCTGGATTGGTTACTTATAATAACACCAGATTTAAGCAAAGCAAACTTAACTACCAAACTAATGGGCATCTTGTCCTCAGTTTTCCTTGCTCAGAATACCATAAATTGTCTCTCCTGGCATACCCTTAGGTAGATGGGGCTTAGTTCCATGGTGCATTAAGGAAACAGGAAGAGCCAATGCGTGAGAAAATAATGTCAATTCAGAGGCCCATCACATCGATGATATTTAAGTAACAAAAATGAACTACCCATATCTGTTGTGTTTTGTTCATGCCACCTTCTCTCTAAGTGCTGCCCTATCAATGGAACATATGGTTTGATTGTTGTATCAGAAATAAATCAACCCACTGGGCATGGTTCCCCCCTCCTTCACCTCACACATATCATGGATATTTCTCTCTTAAGTAATTGAAACCCACTGCTGGGTGACGCATATTGATTTTGAAACAGTGCCACATATTGTAATGCTCTCTCAAACACTGAATCCTTACTTTACAGCTATCCAGAGATGCCATTTATTGGAATTCGAAGTGCTTTTTGTTTCCCACACAGAACTAAGTTGCAGTTGACCTATAGTGCAAAATGTGAGTCCTATGAACACAGCAACTTGACTTCTAAAGATACGACAGCAGTCTGTCTGATTTACTGGGAGATGGCAGTAAGAAACAAGATGGTGGGTTATGGCTGTGCAATTTAGGTGTGATAGTTGCACAGGTATGATGGAAGAAATGTAACTGTCAGAAGGGGAAGAACTGAAATGATCATGAAAGATGCTGACAGCTTTTGTAATGTGAAGCAGGACAACTTAACAGCAGTAGCACAACAGTAGTTGTTCGGCCTTCAGCCTCTTCTTACTGCCACACATCCATAGGAGTGATACCAGGGTTTTAATCTTAGGCTACAGATGTGTTTCAACCCGCTATGTTATGGGGTGAAGGTTTTTTGATCAAAAGCAAAACAGAGATATATTGGATATCAGACGTGCTCTAGCCTTTTAGAAAGCATGCACAGAAAATTTCAGATTGTCCCCTCGTCTATTCGTCTGTCGTGGACGACAGAAGAAGGGCCACCTGTATCTACACAGAGATTATCTGTGTGGATAGTTCAGACAATTTGTTTGGCTTATAGATTGGCTAAAATTGACTTGCCAACTGCCGTCAAAGCACATTCCACCAGGGCTGTCTCCACATCTACAGCATTTGGTCGTGGAATTTCATTATTCGAATTATGTCGGGCGGCAACATGGTCTACCCCGACTACATTCGTCAGGCACTACAGACTGGACGTTCGCTCCAGAGCAGATAGCTCCTTTGGAAGAGCAGTCCTCTCGTTTAACCTACAATAAGACACCTATCCACCTCCGGTAAGTCAGCTTGTTAGTCGCCCATATGCGTGATGCACAGAGACCACAAAGAAGGAGGACAGGTTGCTTACCCATAACTGTGGTTCTTCGAGTGGTCATCTGTGCAGTCACACAACCCACCCACCGTCCCCACTGGTGTCTCCTGGGCACTGGTTGGGGGCCACAATGTGGTCTCTTCGGAACCAAGGAGCTCGTCGGGGATCCTCCTAGGCATGCACAGTGGGATGTTGGGGGAGGGTTCCCACCAAAATCTCTATCAGCTATAGAAACTTCCCGAACGAGACTCCGCGCAGGCGCAGAGCCCATATGTGCGACTGCACAGATGACCACGAAGAAGAACAAACAAACAACAACACCTCACAAAAAACCAACACATAAACCCACAAATTTCACACTCTATCCTCAGGAACTCCACAGTTCTTCAGAAGCTTGTCAAGGTTTGGGTGTTCAACCTGTTCTAGATGGGGTTGAACTCCCCCTGAAGGAGTAGGTTCATAGCTTGGGGGTTCTCCTAGAACCATCTCTGTCACTTGCGGCCCAGGGGGCCTCGGTGGCACAGAGTGCCTTCTACCAGCTACGCCCCTATCTGGACAGGGATAACCTAGCTTCAGTCATCCATACTCTGGTAACTTCCAAATTAGATTACTGAAATGCCCTCTATGTGGGGCAGCCCTTGAAGACGGTTCGGAAGCTGCAGCTTGTGCAAAATGCAGCAGCCAGATTGATAGCTGGAACAGGGAGATTTGAGCATATAACACCGATTCTGGCCCGCTTGCATTGGCTGCCTATATGTTTCCGAGCCCAATTCAAGGTGCTGGTCTTAACCTATAAAGCCCTACATGGCTTGGGACCACAATACCTGATGGAACGCCTCTCCCGACATGAACCTACCCGTACACTGCGCTCAACATCTAAAGTCCTCCTCTGAGTGCCTACTCCGAGGGAAGCTCAGAGGATGGCAACAAGGGAGAGGGCCTTTTCAGTGGTGGCCCCCCGACTGTGGAATGATCTTCCCGATGAGGCTCGCCTGGCGCCAACGTTGTTATCTTTTCAGCGCCAGGTCAAGACCTTTCTCTTCTCCCAGGCATTTAACAGCATTTAACAACATATGCTAAGTTTGTTTGTTTTTTAATGGACCCCAGAACTGTTGTTGTTTAGATGGATACTGTTTTATACTGTTGTTTTTATATTTTTGATGGTTTTAAATCTTGTATACTTTTTAATGCTCACTGTTTTTAACTTTTGTAAACCGCCCAGAGAGCTTTGGCTATGGGGCGGTATATAAATTTAATGAATAAATGAAATAAATAAATGTCCCTGATAGACAAGTTTGCCCATTATTGCTAGTCTTTGCCTCCACCGGCAATGACCAGCTTCAGGGGAGCAGTGGGTGATAGTGTGCAGATGCCATGGTGGCACAGGAAGATAATTTCTTCACTGCCCTGGACTAGGCTCCAGCCCATGTTTGGACAGATTCATCCCAATTCTTCTTCCCTGACACTCAAGCCATCTAACTATGAGCTTCATTGCCTTACACTCTTCAGAAAACCAAGGAGCCCAAGCTCTGCACAATACGAAAGGGTGCTTAGGCGTGACCGTATCATCCACCCAGGGCATCTCCCCATTCCACAGATCAACCAGATCTTTGACAGGATTGGTAGGTCTAACAGCTGGGAAATCATCCAGAGCATAAAGGAATCCTCCTGGATCCATCAGTCTTTGAGGATGGACCATTTTTATAGGTCTCCTACCCTGCAGTGGCTCAAGAATCCCAGCAACTCTAAACCCTATTAGGTAGTGATCTGTCAATGACAATGGAGATCTAGGAAACTCCCCTACCCACAGATCACTTTCAAAAAGGAAAGGAAAGATTAAGAGTGTGCCCTGCGGTCCACTTGGGGCCAATTGAAACAGGCCCATGGTTTCCATTTAAACCATCAACACTTGAGCTGCTTTGGATGACAGAAACTCACCCTCCTGCCACAGCATCACTCACCTATGCTGTGAGTCACACAACATGGGTAAAATTGGGTAACAAAAGTGACCAAGGTGTGAAATCCCCAATTTAACTTTCTTCCATGTATGCAATTCAGTCCAAGACAATGGCAACAGAAGGCGGAATTTCATTTCTACGTAGAATTAATGTAGAAAATATCCTGGCAGTCATTTACACTACTTTTTAGACTTCCAGCACAGCTAAAGCTCTGTTTTTTTGTAACGAGAACTAAAATACCCTCCTAAGCCATAGTACTGCCACAATACAATATTTTCTAACTACAGGAAGCAGATTTCTTTTTAATATATAGGTTTCATTTATACCTCCAGGTGGCTTATTTCATCAGCTTCATAAAAAACTGACTACAATGTCACAGAAGGCCTGTATTACTTTATAGCCACTATTTCATTGCTTTTATTTTTAATTGCAAGCTGCAGTGCTGTTATTACATACCTGCCCCAATTCAGCAAAGGACCGCTATGTGAGGAAGCAGACTATTGAGCGCACAGATGATATGCATCCATATTGCTGTTGAGAAATTCACTCATAGAGTGCCTATTAATATCCTCCAGTGATGTGAAGGCTCTGTATCAGCTAGTCTAAAATCGGCAGAATTGTAGTCATTCTGGACATATCGGAGGAGCAAGGAGTTTAAACATATGCACACAGAACACATGACATGTGTTGGATCATGACGACCTCCCAAAGCTAGGGTGGCCAGATGCAAAAGAGAGCAGGGCTTCTATACCTTTAATAGTTCTGTAGAAGAAGGAATTTCAGTATGTGTTGCTTGTCTTGCAAGCAGCATCTGCTGAAATCCCCTCATCTACCCAACTATTAAAGGTATCAGAGTACTTTTCCTTTTTTTTGCATCCGGACACCCCCATGAAGGTGTATAACACTGTGCTTTAAGCAAGCATACATTGATCTGTTTGAACAGCCTGATAGAAGAGCTTGCCTACTTTGTAAGTAAATCCATAAAAGGTACTACCCAGCAAAATATTTTACCATCCTGTCTAGATATAGACATTTGTGGCAAATCAACAACCTGGAACAAAAGGAGGATTAAGTCTCTTCCAAGTTACAAACGTTTCCTGACCAGTCACCTGGAAGCCATTATTGTTTGCCACAGGTGAGCAGGCAAGTGGCTATAGACAAGCCCACCTTGCAGCAATAGCAGGATCTGGCTATTTGTTTCAGATAAGAGCTGTACCTTGCTCTTGGATCCATGGTTTTTTTTTAATTTATTTATTTATTTATTACATTTTTATACCACCCAATAGCCAAAGCTCTCTGGGCGGTTCACAAAAATGTAATAATGTATATATCACGTGCAGATCCTATTCTCAAACGGGGCTCTCAGCATCTCCCATCCAGAATGATGTGTGGTTTCACACTTGATTAGACTCAGCAATCCCACCACATCTGGTATTTTCAGTTCATCCACTGGGCCCCACTGTGAGCTTCATCCCACATACCTGTTTCCCTCGAATTATCCCCTACAGCGCTAAGCTGTCACCGTTGTTGTTGTTGCTACCGGGCCGCTAGATCCTTTGCATACCAAGAAATGTGTTTAAGGGGGGAAATGTAAAAAACTCATAAAAAATCAACGGATGACCCAATTCGATTCAAATTTGGTATGCTTAAAGCTCTCCTTAATATCTATTACTGTGCCAATTTTGATGTCTTTATCTTTAAAGCTTACGCAGATGTAAGCATTTGTTTAATTTTTCTTCAAATCCTGCTCCTGCGCCCCAGTGGCCGCTCGGAAAACAACAAATGATATGCTCGAAAACTAGTAGCAAAATATTGTACTTCTTTTGGTTAAGAAGCGCATTTACAGCAGGATGCATGGGAGTACTTCACAATAAAAGCAGATTATAAGATGGAAAACTTTGGAGTCCTTTGCACGCAATTTGCAGTGATTGCACAGTATAACGCTGGTGTGATAAAGCTCTGTTTCAATTAGCAGAAAGATGCCCACCTGAAATTTCAAGGCTTAGCAAGCCCTTTAGTCAGTCTTCATGGAAGGAAGCTCCTTACACATAAGCCTGCTTAGGTAAAATCTATCAAGCTTTCCAAAAATAGTTCAGGGAACTCCACAGTCAAGGGTGGGGGTGGGGGTGGGGGGGTTGAAGAGTCTCAGTTCAGTTAAAAATAAACCTCTGCTGGGAATGGAAAGCATGTTTGCCTCATTTGCACACATCTTAGCATGAATGACGCGTCAAGCCTTTTAATCTTTTTCAAGCATCTTTTTTTTTTTTACTGTAAAAAGAAGTTACTCAGTTGCTAAACATAAATAAATTGAGCTTTGTCTGGCTGAGATCCAACGTATAAGCACTCCCCTCAGCCGTCTGAGCTATTCTCCTCATGTCAAAGGCACATTAAAATGAATGTGAGGCATATGGGCTGCGCAGCGGAGTACCGGCGGGTTTACAAACGAGAGGGCAATGCAGTTCATTTGCCACCATCACAGAAATATTTCAGGGAGGGGGGGAAGTCTCAAGGCTAGAGAGAGTAGCACAGAGAAGGCTGTTGATTTAAAATACAAGCACTGTGGTAGATGACGACGCTATTCTTGAAACCACTAACCCATTTCCCTGGGTGTTTGGGTTTTTTGGGGTTTTTTTACCTCTCCTCAGCACTACACTGAAACATTATAGTGAAAAGGCTTAATGTCGTTCTCCACCTACTCCATGGATTTCATACATAATATTCATCAACTCTAATGAGGTAGAACTGTCAAGTGTAATACATCATGGGAATCCAGGTCAAAACATCGCTTTTTAAAAAGGGGGCTGGTTAACAACCATCCTAGAAAGCAAAGCCTGGGTAAAGGGCTCAAACTGTACACGTAAAGTTCCATCACACCGGAGGGAAACACGCTCCCTACTGTCGCTTCTCTGCCCAGGTTTTTATTCCTAAGTTACTTCCTCTTTTCAAAAGAGGACGCACCCAACGAGCACGAGGCCCATTGAGTCCGCTGTTCTAATGGCACTGCTTCTCCTGCACACAGCAGGAGAGAGCAGCCATTCCGAGTTTAAAAAAAATCGGACTTAATGAGGGTTTTTTTTTTGTCACGCAAAGAAGGCCAGAAGGGGCAGAAGGCATGCGGGAGGCAGATGACGTCATGTGAGGGACCTGAGCAAACTCCGTGAGTGCCCAGTAATGAGCGTCCAATAAAACACTCATCGGATGGAGCTCTGATTCAGACAACTGATTCATTTAGCCCAAGTTGGTCTACCTTAATCTCAGGCAGAGGCCCTAACCCTCTCTCACCCAAAGCCCATTAACCCAAGAACACAAGAGGCTGAGCTTTATATGTGTGCACTGTTGCTGAGCTATATGGGGTTCAAATGCAGCAGTCCCTTTTATTTGGAACCTTGCAGATCCAAATTTGGAGAGAACTTTGACCCCCAAACTACAGCACTGGCCTATTCAGGGAAAGGAGATGTTCACGTGTTACATGAGCACAGGCCCCTTCTTGACCCCAGTTTGGTGACACAGGCCACTTAGGATACTGGGGGGCTGTCTTCGCAGCGCCGGGTTGGCGCCACCTCCCTCTTCAACCCCACGCTTTCCTTTTCCCAGGGCAGCAGCGGATAATCACAATGTCCAGGAGGGAGCGTGGGGTTTCTGGGCAGCCACTGGGGTCTCAAGAGCTGCTCCCACCCTCTTCCTGGTGGAAGGCGACCAATTGTTAGTTGCCTTCTACCAGGCACCGCACCTGGGTTGACCCCAGATTAGCCATGGAGCAACATTACACAGTGGAGGCACTGTGTTGACATCGCTCTCTTTGAAAAAGACAGGTAAACCCCCAAGTTTTTCAAAACGCAGCATTGCAGGGAAACCCTGCAGTGGCTGTGAAGCTGCACCTGCATCATCTAACTGACGGGGCACAAATCCACAGCTATCGCGGGGCTTTCCCTGCATATAGACAGCTCCCAGGATAAAGCATCTAGACCCCTGCATCGCCAAACCTAAGCCACATACAGGAGAATATTTATGAACCAGCGAGTTGGAATTTGCAACTGGACTACCAGATGCGTGGATGAAGAAAATAAGAGAAAGGTGTCCATTCTATACAAAATATATCCCTTTGGGCCCACTAATGATTTTAGCTGTTTCACTTCTAGTGTGTTCAGAGGAGTTCAGCTGGAGCGTGTTCAGAGGAGGGCAACAAGGATGATCAGGGGTCTGGAAACAAAGCCCTATGAAGAGAGACTGAAAGAACTGGGCATGTTTAGCCTGGAGAAGAGAAGATTGAGGGGAGACATGATAGCACTCTTCAAATACTTGAAAGGTTGTCACACAAAGGAGGGCCAGGACCTCTTCTCGATCATCCCAGAGTGCAGGACACGGAACAATGGGCTCAAGTTACAGGAAGCCAGATTCCAGTTGGACATCAGGAGAAACTTCTTGACTGTGGAACCAATTACCCAGGGAGGGTAATTCCCACACTAGAGGCCTTCAAGAGGCAGTTGGACAGCCATCTGTCAGGTATGCTTTAAGGTGGATTCCTGCATTGTGCAGGGGGCTGGACTTGGTGGCTTCATAGGCCCCTTCCAACTCTACTATTCTATGGTTCTGTGATATCAAAGCAGTAGTCATATTCTGGCCAGTTTTCAAAAGCCACTAGTGCAGATACATTTCTAACGCTGCCCAATTATGAAAACGTTTACTCAGAAGTAAATCCCTCTCAGTTCATGTCCGCTGAGGATGGCAACCTCACTCCAGGATATATAATCCATGGCGTGCTTTGTAAACTCACAATTAACATTGAATCTACATAGAGTTTTTAGCCGCTATCTCAGTCAACTTCATACAGCCCTCATCCTGCAGCTTTATTATTTCCTTGTCATTTTGCCAGCACCCTCTCTGCTCCTCATTTGGCAAACCATAAGTCTCCACGTCCATCATTTCTTGCCCCATCAATGAAACAGTTTGCCAGCCCAGTGCAAAGGGCTGGTACACTGGTTCATTATTCTCTTCTGTACATTTCTGTGGTATTGTTAGCTCTTATTCTTTGTCAGTGTTCTTCAGCTAATTTCCCACATTAGTCTAGCACAGTGTATAATCTACCGTGTGTATGCCACACATCCACAAAAGAATCTATTCTTTAGCGTCCTTGGCATATGCATATATAGATGAGAGTTTGCATATAGGTGTGAACAAAGACATGGGAGTAGCCCCAGTAATACTATCATAGCTTTATATCTGAGTTGGACCATTCACAGCTGCAAGCCGCCTCTTAAGAACATAAGAACTGCCATGCTGGATCAGACCAAGGGTCCATCTAGTTCACCACTCTGTTTGCACAGTGTCGAACCAGCCATTAGCCAGGGATGAACAAGCAGGACATGGTGCAACATCACCCTCCCTCTCATGTTCCCCAGCAACTGGTGCACACAGGCTTATTGCCTCAAATACTGGAGATAGCACACAACCATCAGGGCTAGTAGCCACTGATAGCCTTCGCCTCCAGGAATTTATCCAATCCCCTTTTAAAGCCATCCAGATTGGTGACCATCACTACATCTTGTGGTAGTGAGTTCCATAATTTAACTATGTGCTGTGTGAAGAAGTACTACCTTTTATTTGTCCTGGATCTCCCACCAATCAGTTTCATGGGATGACCCTGGGTTCTAGAATTTTGAGAGAGGGAGAAAAATGTCTCCCTATCCACATTCTCCATACCATGCATAATTTTGTACACCTCTATCATGTCTCCCCTTAGCTTCCTTTTTTCCAAGCTGAACAATCCCAATTGATGTAACCTTCCCTCGTAGGGGTGATGCTCCAGCCCCTTAATCATTTAGTTGCCCTTTTCTGCACTTTTTCCAGCTCTATGGTATTCTTTTTTAGGTGTGGTGACCAGAACTGTACACAGTATTCTAAGTGTGGTCGCACCATAAATTTGTATAAGGGCAGTATGATACTGGCCATTTTATTCTCAATTCCTTTTCTTATAATGTCTAACATGGAGTTTATAATGCCTCTTGACGTTAAGAACATAAGAGCGGTGTTGGATCAGACCAAAGGCCTCTTAATGCAGCATTCTGTTCTGACAGTGGCCAACTGAAGGACCACAAGCAGGACATGGTCCTGGTCCTGGTCCTCATCAACTGGTATTGAGAGGCATATTGCCTCTGATCCTGGAGGTAACTTATATCCATCATGACTAGTAGCCATTGTGAGCCTTATCCTCCATAAATCTCCCCAGTGCCTTTTTGAAGATGTACAAGTTGGTGGCCATGCTGCAGTCCTCAAATGATGAATACACATGCGTGAATCAAGTTTTAGCATTGAAAACTGCTTCATGCTGCTAATTATTTCACTGGCGTATTCCCTACCCTGTAAAGTATGTGCACCACGTATACATTTTTCTCTCCACGAACGTAACTGAATTATTCTAGCTATACCCCTGATACTTTCACAAGGTCTCAGAGAAGCAGCTATTGCTAACTAAGTATGACAGACCCAACTGTCTGTATTTGGCTGCTGTTTTCTTTTTGTGTTGTGTTTTCATGTTGAATCTGATCATCATCATCATCATCATCATCATCATCATCATCATCATCATGTTTTAATGAATTTTACATTTGTAGGTTGCCCAGAGAATTCATTTTATGAGGCGACAAATAAATCTAAATTCTAAATAAATAAAATGGCTAACTGAAGTGCACAATCAGGACATTTTCTTTTCTTTCTTTCTTTTTCCCTATCCTTTTTCTGAATGAGAAAGCCATGACACAGAGCTATTATTCCATTTGGCAGGTGGATGGGTGAGAAGTCGAAAATACATTTCAGTGTGCCTTATTATAGAAGAGTTTACTTTGCTACTTACATAGGCTAGGCTAGGGTTTGTCCTTGTTTATTGGGCTACTGTTCATTCATTGGAGGGCTGTGATGGCTCAGCTCTACGTTTAAAACATTGGCATTGGTTGGGAGTCATGTTAAATAGAAGGGACTAGGTCAGAGAGGCCAAGCGACCCAGTTCACTTATGCAGGCTGCATTTCACTCCACGAGTTCAGGACACAGCCTGCTTTGAAATGCAATTGCCACATGCACTCACGTCGCTTCAGCGCCTGAGGTTTGTAACTGCTTCCCAGGAGGGAAAATATCTCTCCACTGTCTGCTTTAATAACCAGATGAGGCTCCCATTCAAGGCTCTTTCTGAAGCAGCAACAGCTTTGCTTTAGCACTAGGCAGGCTTCTGGCTCCGTGCCAACTCCTTTCCCCCCAACCTCATCACCAAGGTTATTTCCTGACAGCGCCAGGATATGTGGAAATAAGAAGGATTATTTGTTTGTTTGTTTTCTGTGCAGCAAATTTGAAACCTGTAACATGTTGCCTTATGCAAATCATACACACAAGACCGAAGGATAGAAAAACCTGGCTTTGTGTATTTATCGCTTAAGCGACAGAAAGAGAAAATAGAAGGTGTGAAAATTAAAACATGTCCTTTCTTTTCTTTGCTTTGCTTGGAGTTGATTTTCAGTGTTCTTCGATGCTGTTGTAGCACTTTGTAAATTCTGGTGACAGAGGCCATTTGGATACTATTGGCCCCAACCTCAATTTAAAGAGATTTCACAATTTCTGGAATAAATATTCACAGGACATAATGCACATCTGTTCTGAGCTCCCTAGAACAGTATACTAGAGGGTGGTGGTGGAAAGGAACTATACACTAGTTAATCTCTACAAATGATTCAGTTCCTGAAGTTAGCAATGACTTCCAGTTGAAAAAATACTATTTGTTTTCCTTTCTGGTTAATTAACACCAAGAAGGAAAAGCGTGCTGTACAATGTATATTTGTGTAGTGTGTGTGTGTCTCTGTGTGTGTGTGTGTAAGAGAGAGAGAGAGTCAGTATGAGTATGAGTATGAATATGAAAAGGAGTAAATGCAATGAATTTACTTTAAAAAGGATTCACAACGATCTCACTAGGTGATTTTAAGCTGTGGTAGGTTTGACTGTGGGCACGAAAAGTATTCTCTCCTCACACATATACACAGACACACACACTCAATTTATATACAGTAACACAAATATTACTTTTCCACCAGCCAAACTAATCATTTTAAAGTTGGCACTTGCTATTTACTGTGTAAGCTGTACAGCACCATGTACATTGATGGTGCTATATAAATAAATAATAATAATAATAATGTTACTGTGAAGCAAATTCTGATCTCTACAAAATATCAATATCATCCAAAGCAATCTCTTGTCTTAGAGTAGGCAAGCTATTTCTGCATCCAGCGACTGTCAATACCACAAACAAAACCATTTATAACAGTGTAGTTTGCTACACACTGCATACGTATTTTAAAACAACAACAACAATGTAATACATTTGTTTTGCAATACAACTTGAAAAGACACGTGGCATGAACAGCAGTTTTATTCAAGATGATCGTAGCTAATATTTGCCTTCTGAATTATTATTCTGAATTGTACTAGCACATACTGCAATGTCTCATGTGCCACCACAAGGGTGCTTAGTGTTTATAAAAATGTATGGAGCTTCAAGCTTTGTAGGATGCTATACTAGAACAGCAGAACAGCAATGCTAAACACGGAGCCCACTAATATCACCATATGCATAATACAAAGTGCTTGGCAGCCCAGAATTCATTAATTTTATTTAGCAATTTATCTCCAGTGTTTCCAAGAGCATGCAATACAAAAGCCAGTAAAATTTCACACAAAAATCCCAAACCATCCTATCTACCTGCCAGTTGGTGAGTTCTTCCACATCTCAACTTTACCAACCAAGCATCCTTACAGTCATATTAAGAGTGTTTCTACACAAGGCTGTACATTCATTGTTAACTGTCTCTATCTACTTTCAGTTTCATCAGAAAATTGAGATCTGAGCACTACGTGAGCTTTTCCTTTCCTGCTTTTCCACTATATAACCTCTAGGTGGCCCTGTGGCATAGGGGAATAGCACTCACACAAAAGAGGGAATAGCACTTTCTTTTGCTTTCACAATTAAATGCCACATTTTCCCTCCTCTAAAAAAAAACTCTGTGAAAGTGCTGGTTAGACACAGAAGTGAAGCTAGAGGGTCATGGTGTCGTCTAAAGAACCCATAAACAACCATGAATAGGAATCATGAGCGCACGATAAATGCCTCATATAGAAAAGCCCCAAGAGATGCCCTTCACTCTTGTGGAAAGCCCCTCATAGCCCACATGCATTTCTTCCACTTTTCTCCCCAGAGATTCCCCCCAACAATTTTACTCTTGTTGTTTCACCCAGCTTTCACTAGAGATCTCCCATGAATCACTAATCTCGTGATTTGGCCATTCTCTCTCTCTCTCTCTCTCTCTCTCTCTGTGCCCACCACACACAGGAAGCTGCCTTAGACCAAGTTGGTCCATCCAGCTCAGCACTGTCTAACAGGGGTGGGAACCTGTGGTACTCCAGTTATTCTTGGCCAATAGTCAGGGCTGATGGGAGGTGTGCTCTGAAAATATCAGGAGGGTCACAAAAGCCCCCCATCCATGTAGTCTAGACAGACTAGCAGCATCTCTCCATCTTTCCCATCCCTACTTGGAGATACCAGGGTTTGAACCTGGGACCTTCTGCATGCAAAGCAGGTGCTCTACCACTGAGCTACAGCCCTTCCCCTCCTCTTTCTCATCCACATCATTATTAGAATATGTTTGCTGCTGCCAATCAGAGAATCATCAGAATCAATGCTCTATCTTCCATAGATTGACAATGAAATATTTCTGTCTGCACCATGAATTCCTACTGTTCGATGGTTCTACTGTGGAAAGAGACAGTCTCAGATTTCAGGATTGGCAGCAGAAGAGTGGGATTGGGAATGATTGGCCCACACTGGTGTTCTTAGGTTTTTCAGAGCCAACTACATGAGCACAATCTTTTGTTTAATGTTTGATAACCACAGTTTATCATAGGTGGCAAGAAGACATACTACGGTAGATTTGTCCCCAACCCATGAGCTTTGCACATTATTATATTGCAACTGGGTTGCCACAGGGTAGCTTTGCATAACTGTAGAATCAGTTTGACCATGTAGATTATCTCAAGGGAATATAAAATATGAAATTGACTGCTAGTATTATACAGCACTCTATTCTCATATAAGCAACACAGCTACTAGCTTGTATGACAACATGCTACGTCCATGACACAATTTCTTATACAGTTCCTATTTATGTAATTATTTTATTCTTTGTATTTGAATAATTTTTACCTTGACTTTCTATATAGAATGTAGAATCAGCAAAACGGTCTACAGAATACAATATAATATAAAACATACGCAATCTAAATTCATAATAATTGTCAAATCAAAGCATTACAAATAGCATCTGAAAAAAGCAGTCTCCTTAGCGTTGTCAGTCAACAACGATGCTTCTTGAGACAAACAGGTCAACGGCCCTTCAAAAGACAAGCAATGAGGGAGCCAAGCATCTCTCTCCTGGGACAGCTTTCCATAGGCTATGCAGGTGGCACCATTCCAGAAAAGACCCTGTCCATCATTGTTTGTTCAGCCGCCATACATTTGACAGCAATGGAACAGCAGAGCAGAGCCTCTGTTGATGATCTTAATGCTCTGGCAGGTTCATATGGGAAAAGGCTATTCTTACAGTATTCTGATCCCAGAGCATGTAGGGTTTTAGAGGTCAAAGCCAATGTAGGCCCACTTCAGACATAAGGCAGGGTGTGTTAGCTTAAGCAACCATTGGTGCAATGTCAATAACATTGGCTGGCACAACAGTTTCCCCCAGAAAACCCATTGTGCCAGCAAACACTATTGGTGTTGTGCTAGAGCTTGATGGCGCCAGCGCAATGGAATTGACATTGGCGCTAATGATGGATAGGATGCCGCCCATAATGTCCCACAATAAAGTCCTTCACATGATGGGGGCCAGAGCCAGCCTCGGCACACCCAACACCATGCAAACATCATTGGTTGTGTGGTGCCACACACGCATTCTTCTGAAGCTAGTCCTGGGCCAGATCTACACCAAGCAGGATTTAACACTTTGAAAACGGTTTGAAAACGGTATATGTAATGTGTCCTAGGCCTGAACAGTTCTCAAAACTACTACAAACCATTATAAATCAGTAGTGTAGATCCTGCCCTGATACTCAGCACACAAAATATGTCACTTTGGGGCCAAACCAGTCAGACAACAAAAAATGCACTTTGCACACTACTGATCACTGAGTTTAATAAACAAAGAAGAAAAGATCCCAGCATAGAGTTTAAATGGTTGTAACAATCTACCGCGCATTGTCATTTGGCTGTAATACTTACGGGTAAAATGATTTGAAGTGGAAGGGTTGACACTATCACCACTGTCAGCGCTTTCACTGCTAGAAACGTCATCATCCGATTCCCGCACAGAAGAGCAGGGCGAGGAGCCATCAACTTCTTCAAATTTCCTCTTTAAAATTCCACTCATAGCTGCAGCGCTGTCACATGTACCTGCAAAAGGAACAGGTGCAATGAAGCATGGACACATTTGACTGCAGACCAGGCAATCAAGGCCTTTATAGTCATTCTAAGATGGGTTTTTTTCATACTAGAGAAGCCTCAGTTTCTCCTGATGAGTTCCACAGAAAACAATGAGACAGGCACTTTGATAATTGAGGCAAAGGAACTTACAGAGTCTTTTGTTTGCTAATTTATTAAAAAGCTTAAGCAGTCAGAAAGAAAATCCAAATACTGAACCAATCACTGTAAATCGCTCATAGAAAGAATGGAAATTTAAATCAAAATACATGACTCTTATCAGTAATACTAATATAGTCGTGGAATTATCACAAAAATCAGCCCCAGACAAAACTGAGCCCTTAGTAATTTGACTCACTCCATTATAGGTTTCAATAAATCTTCAAAGGCAGGATGTGGAAGGATGAGGAAGCAGGACCCAAGTATGGGATGGGTACATATTCCCAGAGATCAAAAATCCAACAACCCCATCCCACATTGCAACCTTATTTCCATGAGGAAAAAAAAATGATATAGCTCATCCTTGAGAATATTTATGAAACGTAGTTCTCTGTATCTATGTATATATCAAGATTTGCTGAGCACACTACCTCCTGGGAGCTGGAGTCCCCTTCCTGTCTCCTTCTATCTTTCTCTCTCCTTACCAAACTACAAATCCTATCAAGCACTGGGAGGGGAAGGAGTGCAAGGACCTTCCAGCAACTTTCAGTTGATCATTAAGGGTACGATCTTATGCACGTTTAGACAGAAAAAAAGTTAATTCAATTCCCGGCATGCCCCAGCCAGCATGGCTGCCTGGAAGGATGCTGTGAATTGTAAGACTTTTTGTGTGTCTAAATGTGCACATGACTGCACCTGAAGAGAAGATGAAAGAAGAAGAGGTGTCAGCATCATTGCTTGCTTACAAGAACGGTCTCTCACCAAATCTTGCAGTGCCTGCCTGCCCTGATGCTCAAGCCAGCCAGCAGCAGATAAGGGAGGAGGGACTGACTCTCTCTGTCTTTCTCTCAATGTGGTGCTTTCCAAATGTTTTGGACTACAGCTCCCAGAATTCCTCACCATTGGTCATTTTAGCTTGGGCTGATGGAAGTGGAAGGTCAAAACGTCTGGGAGACACAAGGCTGGTAATACATGAATGATGTGTGTGTGAGAGATAATGAATAAATGGTGTGTGAGAGATAATACATTATATGGGTATGAGAGACTGAGAGCAAGGTTGAAAGAATGAAAGCAAGCATGAAAAGAAAGAAATGGATTTGGGCGGGGAGAAGAAATATACATAGGATATGCTGCAATTATTGGCAGATATTTATGACTGCGCCTGCCTTGTTCCTTTGAGGGGCAATTGCGTTTCGTTACCGTCGCTTCTCTGCCCTTGCTTCTGTCCCTCATTACTTCCTCTTTCTTCCTGGAGGGGAAAGAGGAAGTAAACAATGAGTATATGGCCCATTCAGAGGCTGTTTTTATCACGCTGCTTTTCCTGCACACAGCAGGAGTTCACAGCACATTCTGTGGTGTTTTTTTTTTTAAAGAAGTCAGATTAAAAGGGGTCTATTTTGCGTCGGAAAAATGAGCAGAAGGCAGACATCGTCTAAAGGACACACGTACATCCGTAAGTGGGTAGTAGCGAGTGAGCGATAAAACGCTTGTCTGATGAACCTCAAAGATAGTGCTAGAAGCTGGCACTTTGCTAATATGGGAAACATTTCCCTTATCTGAGATATGGAAAGGGCTTCCCAGATTATCATCAGCAAGGGAAATAGAAGAATGGTTGACGGTTTTGATATCTTCCCATTTTATAAGTTATTACCACATAAACCAGTTTTATTCATAAAATTATTGATTTTTGTTGCTATGTAGCACCATGTATTCCTCCCAGCAAGTAGATTGGGAATCCCTGACTTGATTCTCTTACCTTGTCAACCCATTTGTAGTCTTGCCATGCTGTTGTGCACTCACATTGCATAGTATGTGGGGGAAACTTATGGCCGAGTGTTCTACATGAAGAGTTAGCCCCACCCACATTGGGCAACATTATGACCTCACAACATGATAGGTGCTGGCTATAACCAGGCAAGCATCCTCAAGTAGAACCTTTTCCATGCTCATAACTGCCCAATTTCCACTGGATTGGCCAATTTCCATTGAATTGTTTCTACATATTATGTGGTATTACAATATTTATAAACAAGAGTAAGTGATGGGCACCCATCAAATGGATCTGGGAACAGGAAAGCTGAACACTCATCATTTTTTTTCTAAGAACGGTATCCTTGAATACTGTTATTCAGGAACTTGAATGTCAGCTGCCTATTCACTGGGTCATCCTAATTCAATTGCACTTTGACTTTGTCTAAGAATGGCTTTGGTCTCAACCTTGAACAAACATGCAATGAGATGCCAGATCTGAATACATTACCATACATAATAGATTTTATTTTACAGCTCTCTGCACTCCTTTCCCCCAAGGCAAAACTTCTGCTGTGTGGATAGAAAGCTTGCAGTTTTGTACAGGTAACACTGGTCCAATAAAATGAAGATACTTCCTTAGCCTGAAATTCTATACACAATTACCCGGGACAGAGTAAGGCCTATTAAACACAAAGAGCTTACTTCTGAGTAGACGTGACCACAATTGTGTTGTGTCAAACCACTCAGTTGGAATTGTTCACAGTGTTACTAGCAATTCTCAAGTCTGTATTTTTGCAAGTCATTACAGAGGATCACAGGACTAGAAGGTCATGAACACTGGCGGTCATCAAATCAGCCCTGTACCAAGGCAGAACCTGAAGATTAGCCCTCATAATCCAGAACACAGGGAGCAACTTGCAAAGCAGGAACAAATAGGTGACACACAGAGAGTACATGCACAGCACACAGCCCAAATAAAGAACTGGGTTTTGTTTGTTTTTAGAAGACAGTGAACAATTACAGCGCCTTGAAAGTTTATTTCTTTGATTTATCAAAATACTTCTGTACCACTTAATATACTAAAATCCCTAAGTAGTTTAGATTAAAACACAACATAGCAATATAAAAACAAAATAAAAAAATAAAAAATAATTAAAAGCAGTTCAGAACAAAACAGGGTGGTAACAAAGTCTCACTGGCGAAGGAAGGCCTATGTAAATAGGTGCCATTTCAACAGGCATTTAAAACTTGCTCCTATTCCTGCCTCTCAGATCACATGTAGGAGTGGCCTCATCTACACCAAGTAGGATATTGCACTATGAAACCGGTATGAAAGCGATATAGAAAGGGCAAATGCCACACCACTGCTTTATAGCAGTATTGAAGTGCACTGACAACTGTTGGGGCCCATTGACACATACTATATACTGCTTTCATACTGCTTCTATAGTGCTATATCCTTCTTGGTGTGGCTCCTGCCTCTTATATACCACTTTCATACCCCTTGGTGTAGATTAGGCCAGCATTCCAAAGGATAACCAGCCAGTTTACGTACTAATCAGCCAGCTTACGTACTACTAACGTACTATTACTATTACTATTATTATTTATTATTTTCAATTTTGAAACTGCCAAGCGTATCCAATGTTGTATTTTATTCATTTATTTACAACATTTATATACCACTTAATTATCTAACACAGATTCCTGAGCAGTGAACATAGATATAAACAGTAAAAGAAAGAAGATTTAAAAAGCAAATTAAAATTGTTCAATTTAAAAACAAAGGAGCAAGAAAAAAACAGAGATGTTTTCAGGAGGTGCCAGAAGCAGCCTAGTGTTGGCGCCTGCCTGACCTCCAGGGGCAGAGAATTCCACAGAGAAGGCGCCGCTACACTAAAGGCTCTTCTCCTAGTGGATTCCAGTCGGGCCACACGTCCATGTGGAACCACCAGGAGCAGGCCCTCCAACAACCTCAGTGATCAGGCAGATTGGTAAGGCAGAAGGCGCTCTCTTAGGTATCCTGGTCCCAAGTTGTTTAGGGCTTTGTACACTCGTACCAAAACCTTACAGTGCAATTCCCTCAGCAGAGGAGTTACATGCTGGAAAGGGGCAGCTCCAGACAACAGCCGAGCTGGAGCATTCTGCACTAGCTCCAGCTTCCGGAGCAGCTTCAAGGGCAGCCCCACATAGAGCACACTGCAGTAATCCAATCTTGAGGTTACCAATGCCTGTACCACCGTGGCCAAGCTATCGTAGTTGGAGAACCAGCTGAAGCTGGTAAAAGGCACTCCGAGCCACCGCAGCCACTTGGGCCTCTAGCAACAATGATGGATCTAGGAGTACCCCAAAACTACGAACCTGATCTTTCAGAGGGAGTGCAACCCCATCCAAAATAGGCAATGAGCCTATTTCTTGGACTTGGGGACCACTCACCCAAAGGGCTTCCGTCTTGCCAGGATTCAGCTTCAGTTTATTAGCCCTCATCCAGTCTATTACTGAGTTTAGGCACTGATCTAGGACTTGTACAGCCTCTCCTGATTCAGATGTCACAGGGAGATAGAGCTGTGTGTCATTAGCGTACTGATGGCAGTTTGCTCCAAATCCCCCAATGACCTCCCCCAAAGGCTTCATATGGAGGTTAAACAACATTGGGGACAAGATGGTGCCCTGCGGGACCCCCTAGCGTAATTGCCAAGAGGCCAAGAAATGATCACCCAAATTCAATCTTTGAAATCGACCCTGCAGGTAGGACCGGAACAACTGTAACACAGTGCCTCCAACGTCCATCCCATGGAGTTGATCAAGGAGGATACCATGATCGATGGTATCAAAAGCTGATGAGCGATCAAACAGAATTAACAGGGTTGCACTCCCCCTCTTGATAAAGGTCATCCATCAGAGCAACCAAAGCTGATTCAGTCCCATAACCAAGTCGAAACCCAGAGTGAAATGGGTCTTGATAATCACTCCTCTAAGAGTACCTGCACTTGTTCTGGCATGACCCTCTCCAATACCTTCTGTAAGAAAGGGGTATTTGCAACTGGGCGATAGTTGTCTAATACCATTGGGTCCAGAGTGGGCTTCTTCAGGAGTGGTAGCACTACCGCCTCTTTAAGGGGTATTTGCAACTGGCATCAATTAATTGCTACTAATGAACTTATAAACTGGAAAGTTTTCCATGGAAATATAAAGGACTAAAACATTTCCAGGAAAATAAAACATTTGGGGAAATTTTCTGATGCTCCACATCACCTTCCATGACATGATTCCTGCATTAAGCAGGGGATTGGACGATGACCTTATAGGCCCCTTCCAACTATAGATGCCAGCATTCTGTTAATACTGGGTTGCTTTGCAAATAGCCTACTATAATAACAAACCTAAATCTCTATATCCTGCGTTTTAACCATAAGCAGTAATTCCTGATCTTTACAATCAGTTTGGATAATGTACTACAAAATGAGATTGGAATGCACCTAAATCCTTTAAACATCCAGCCAAGCATTTACTATTTGGCCTTCTGAAGCAGTCCATATAGTGAATTAAAAATGGGGGGAGCGAGTCTTCAGTGACAGTACATATGCATATTAACTGTTTTATGTTTGGATTTGAAATTACTGATAGTGTCTATTTAGATTTATTGATTGATCTATTATGTTATTGTATTCAGTTCAATATTAACTGCTGCAATTTTACAGGGAGGAAAGTGGAATGTCATTTTGCTAAATACTGCATTTTTTCTATCAACATTTTGCAGAACAATTATTGTACATTATAAGCTGATAATGGTGCTCCAAGTAGAACATGCGTACAAGCATTGACATTTTAAAATACATTCCACATGTTAAAAGATCACAGCTGAAACATCATCCCTGTAATTTTCCATATTATCTATGGAAGTCAAAAAAAACCAGTGGATTTAAATCCGAAATGTGTCTCTGAAATATTAAGATACTGGCCTGCTTAGAATTTTGTGAATAAAAGTTTGACATTGTATTTTGTGAATAAAAAAAGTAAGATATACTATTCCTCTTCTTTTCTCTGTCATAAACAATAGATTTACTGTAACAGCACCAGATGGGTGTCTGTTTGTACCATCTATAACTAGGATTCCCTCTCTCTTTTTTTATGACTTCCTGTAAAAAAGACTGACTGTCCAGGGACGGCTGTGACTTAAGAACTTAGGTTTAACATAAAATCTCTGTTGGATGAGACAAAGGGTCTGTCTATTTCAGGATCCTGTTTTCAACAGTGGCCAGCCAGCCAAATGGCTCCAGTAAGCCCATACATGATTCACAAATGCAAAAGCCATCCCACTACTTTCTGTCCCCAGTATCCAGAAGCACAACGTCTCTGCATACGTCCAGTCTCAGGGACGGCTTGTCCAGGGCAGAATGCAAGATTATATCTCAACCCATGGAACCCAATTAGGGAGGCTATTTGTGAATTACCAAAATAGAGGATCTGCATCATCAAAAAAGAGGACATATATTTGCATTAAATTTGCACCTACTCATTTATATTTATAGACGCAAATTTAGAAATAATTATTAGAATTTAAACAGAAATACAGTACATCTCACCATAGTATGGAAGACTGTGACCGGGGGACCTGCATGCCCAGGTACTACCTGAGCCCCTCGAACTCTAAACATTTATTCTTTCCCGAGGCATAGCAGGGGAAGGGAAAGAATGCGTCAGGCAGTATTACGAAGGGAGCGTTTCAGTGAGACCCGTTGTACTGCCAAAGAACAATAGTAAGGAATACTATGTTAGGGAGCATTTTGATATCCTGGATCCAATGAAAATATGTACATAAGGTGAGTGATGGAGGAAAGAGCTGATGGAGGACAGGGATCAGAAAGGTGCATCTGCTCATGCTGCTGGCCTATGACATGTGGTTGCAGTTCATATTACACTCAGGTGGAAAGAGAAAAGCTACACAAATATGAGCTCCCTGCCATGTTGCCCATATAGCACAATGCAACTTTCGGACTGCTAGTAGTAAGCATGTATAATGGTGGTGACAGGCAAGAGTTATTCAGTGTCCCAAAATTATCGGTACAAGCATTTTCCTTTCGTTATGCATGCACATATTCCAGTGTAGAGAAACCATATGTTGAGAAACAGTCATAAGGTAAGTACTTTAACAGTGCAAGAATGCCCATTTACAGAAGTTCTACAAAACAATGCCTAATGAGTTACATATTTTCAGAAATACTGGTTGATAAATTACCTAAAATCAAGAAGAATAGGACTGGAAATATATAGCTGATATTTGACCAACTATGAAATTCAAATATAACAACAACAGCATCAAGAAGACATTTAGCTGAGACAAGTAAAGTCGGAACAAGGTGAGTTAAGAGGTCTGGAAAGTGACTAATGCAACTTTTTACAAACTTGATTTAAATCACTTTCACAACTTGTTACTTCAAAGCTGGGGGGAAGAAGAACATTGGTGGGAATGAGGGAAGAAGCCAAAGAAAGGAGTAGATTGGGAGGAAGGAGAACAAAAGAAGGGTAAAAGTCAAGCCAAGGGTAAAGGTATAAATTAGCACTGCTTCTGGCAAGCATCAATTAGTGCTGGACAATTCAGCCTATTCTTTCATTGTCTGCTTTCCTTCCTGGTTACATGATGTATCCCATTCAGCAAAAATCTCCCTTCCACATCTTTAAACCCAACAGGAAAGTTCACATTTAAAGCAGTTATTTGAAATGGCGAGGGATTGTTTCAAATAATAATATATAAATAAATAAACTAGAAAGCAAGTATACAAAATTAACTTTCTGGTAGAACACATCCTTTATATGTACAATTCCACAAGTTTAATTCCAAGCAACCTCTACTGACGTTTTTTTACTATTGTAGCAACCTGTCCCACCAGGATAAATCTGCAATAGGTGCACCTTTTGACCTTGGGACTGAATGTTGCAATAGCACAATCGTGTTTGCATACACTCCAAGTCTTAAGGCCCACCATGTGCTGGAAAGATCCCTATCATACTCTTCCCAGTCCAGCAGCTGTAAAGATATACTGCTACTGATTCCATTTGGGCAGGCAAATGTATCACAAACAGGTTTACAACTCACCTTACAAATCGTTAGGGTACAGCACTTGATTTTAAGGTGAATTATGGATTGTATGGAAATCACTTCACCCCTCACCTCTACATGTGATGAAATCAGAAATGGGCCCCAAGCTCAGTGTAGTTCCTCTTCACACCAAACACAATGCACAAACATTGCTGCCAGAACTAGAAGACCCTAGGTTGAAATCAGATCAAGTTGCGGTGCAATTCTATGCATGTTTAAACAGAAAAAAAGGCCTATAACTCCCATGGGGAATGCTACGAGTTATAGTTCCCCCCACCCCCCCGTCTAAACATGCACAAGATTGTAGGTATGTATGCATTACTGCATTTCTATCCTGCCTTTTTTCCTCCAAGGAACCCAAGGCAGCGTACATAATACTCCTCCTCTCCATTTTATCCTCACAACAACAACCCTGTGAGGTGGGTTGGGCTGAGAGTCTGTGACTGGCCCAAAGTCACCCAGTGGATTTCCGTGGCCGAGTGGGGACTAGAACCCGGATCTCTCGACTCCCAGTCCGACACCTTAGCCACTACACCGTCTAAGACTGTGCCCTTAGTTGCACTTAGGTCCCAAGCTAAGTCATGATGACGAAGATGCTTTCTATTTTTGTGAATTCTGATATGAAGGGACCTGATTTGCACTTTCCAAACTAATCTGCATATTGGAACGTAAGTTATCCACTGGCTTGCACCCTTACCAAATGTCCCAGTGCAGTTCTTGGCTTGAAAAACATATCAAAACATTTTAAAATGGGTATTTTGAGACAAAATATGTCTAGAAATGCATACTTTGAGAGAAAATACATTTAAAAGTATGTATTTCAAAACACATTTAAATGCAATTTTTGCGACAGTTTTAAAAAAAATCATAGATGAATGCAGAAATATGACCGGATGAACTTATGAGTAAACAGAGGTAGAAATGACATAGACTTGAAATTGACTAAGTCATCCATCTCTAGTCACGACCAACATTTTCAATGGAACATCTGCAATTATTTCAACATGTGATCTCTCTTGAACCTCGATATTGAACCTGCATATCCAGGGGTCAACAGATGATGTTAAAAACCAGGTATTCAATACCTCTGAAAACCTAAGAGTTTTTTATTATTATTAGGAGCAAGAAAAGGAAGAGAGTTTTTTGTTGTTGTTCGTTTGCTTTTGCTTCTATTTATTATTCTGTACACTTCTCTTTTTAAAAATAAAATCCTGTAAAAATCAACGAAGCAAAAACAGAATAAAACATGCTTAAGAAAAAAAGGAAGAGATATAGAACAGGATGAATCTAAAAAAACAGAAGGAAAAATTGATGATTTGTAAAGATTGTTTTTAAAGCCAAAGGTTATTCAAATAATCATTACTACACAGCAGCCATTTTCAGAGAGGGTCAGCAAAAATAAATGCCATGTTATTTTTCTACTCAATTAAATTTAATCTGTCATATTATATGAGCTGCATATGTATGATTAGTAACAGAAAGTGATTATTTTCTGCTCTGTTTATATTCATTCTTTGGAGCCAAGGATCACTGCAGAGTGTTTTTAAAAATCTATTGAATCTGTACAACTTGTATGGAATCTGTAATCCTTGCATTTAAAACAACAGTCTTCCCTCCATGTTTGAGTGGCATCCTTATAAAGCAATTTGTCTCAACTTTATAATTGGTTCTGAGCAAAGACAAAGACTGACAGCTGACAAACAGCGAACCAATTCATCTTTCCAAAAAGGTTTCTTGATCTCAGAAGAGATTACACCTGTCTCATGCAGTACAATTAGCCATCTGGTCTTTCCTTGGGATGGGTGCTTAAACTTCAAGGTCTGGTTAATATAAGTACCTTTTTAGAACGGTAGTGCTGCTATCCGCAGCAAATATATTTGTTTTTCCTACTTATTTAGAAGATGCACTTTTGGGTAGGTCGCAACCTTACAGGGAAGCCTTTTAAAATCTTTTAAACCTTTTAAAATCAGACACACATAAAACAGAAAGCGAAATTAATTTTACAACAGTTTTATATTTTATATTTGGATTAAATGTATCATGCTTTTTCACTGATAAGATTTCTGCATAAACACTGCAGATAAATCAACTACATACCTAAGAGGCATTCTTCAATTTCAGCCCATCATTCCCAAAGAAAAAAAACTTGTGATTTTGCCTCAAAATCTTAAAAATAATAAATGTTATGGTTTTGCGTTAATGTTGGGGATGCTCTTATGTAGTAAGGCTCCCCTCGTTATAGTAGAAGAGCCATTAAATTTAAGTATGTTTTTACTGTAAGCATTTAACAAGCTCATATATATTTCATATTGAAATCTATAATGCTTGCTTTACAAAAATATGCTAATTAAATGAGTGGTGGCCACAATGAGGCTTTCCCCTGGTTATTTTAGCTTTGTGAAACAGATTCTCTGACTGTTGTGCAATTAAATCTAATGGTGAACTAAATAGCTATAGCTCCCGTTCTGCTTTTTTTTTAAAAAAAAAAAATTAAAAATACGTTACTTCACAATAGCTATGGTTTGAATGTTCTCTGGAGAGTCAAAATCCATCTAATCCATATACCCATATTCTTCCACACATTTAACATTCCTAGTTCCTTCACTCTAATATTCATACATGGCTACCTGTATTACAAACAAATAGCAAATTACAAACAATTTTCAAATACTGAAGTTGATCCCACCATGGGATCATAAGAGGCTTGTTGGACTGCTAGAAGCAGTGGCCATTGGATTTCAATGTATAGTCAGAGGATGGAGTGACCAGGGAACAGAGGACAATCAGTGACCAAATGGGATTCATGATTTGAGAACTACAGTCCAAAATATAAAAAGGCAAATGAGGTTGCATAGTACAGTGACAAATTGATAATTTTATTAGAATCATAGAATAGTAGAGTTGGAAGGGGCCTTTATATTATACTAAGTATTTAGTCTTTTTCCCTTCTGTTTCTTTCTCTTTTTTCTATTCACATTAAAAAAAAATAGCTGTCTGAAATAATTCTTGTATATTATATTTCTGCAGGATTTCAATGATTTCTTTAGTTCTTGAAGAATTTTAGAGAACACCACAAGTTTTCAAGGCCAGCGTCTGTACCAACAGGTGTTCCAGATAGAAGGTATAAGAACTTCCAAAGCAGTTAAAGCATATTATTAGTGAGAATCTCACCATCTGCTTCAAAGGCCTAGGGCTTCACAACTTGGACCCAAAGACTCCACCTCTGGAAGGTCCCATGACCCCCTGGAGAATGTGGTACATCATTATCTTATCTATTTCTTTGGACAGAAAACGGAGAGAAGCAGGTTCTCAGGATGCTTAAAGTACTTTTATTTCAAAGCCCAACGCGTTTCAGCCTGTGTTCTTTCAAAGGTCTTCTTCAGGGGATTGATAAGAGAAGTCTGCAGAAATACTCCTAGCAAGGTAATCGTCTCCTTAAATAATCAATGGTGAGTGGACCCATTGTTAAAAAATGTTTTAAAATTATCAGCTGCCACCAACCCTAAATCACTTTGCATACTTTTATTTTAGCCCTCTAAGGCCCTTTCTACACCTAAGGATTATCCCAGGAAAATGGAGGGATCGTCCCTGCCTGCTCCCAGGATCCCCTGTGTGTCATTTGGATGCACAGGGATGATCCGGGGGGTGGGGGGAAGGCAGGCGTAGAAATGGCCTACGCCAGACTTCCCCAATGTGGTGTCCTCCACATGGATTGGACTACAACTCCCATCAGCCCCAGCCATCATGGCCCAAAGGCTCTAGGCATTTGGAATTGCTTCCATTTCTCAGATAAAACGACAATATCTGTTTACCAGTAACATATAGCACTTAAGCACAAAGGAAAAATGGAGTTAGTGCACTAGAATAACTGGTTTATTTGTAGGTAATCTTATCATTCACTAAGCATTCAAAACAAAATAGGAAAATATATATCTAAGTTTAACCAAAAGCTAGCTTTCTTTATCCTGTGCTGGCATAAAGGGACAAGGCACAGACATGACTTTTTCTAGAAGTCCTTGTTCCGGTCATTCAAAGGCCCTTACTACACCTAAGGGTTATCCCGGGAAAATGGAGGGATCATCCCTGACTACTCCCAGGATCCCCTGTGTCACTTGGGCCATGGCTAGATCAGGCAATATCCTGGTGATCGCCCCGGGATCATCCCTGTGCGTCCACATGACACACAGGGCATCCCAGGAGCAGGGAAGGATGATCCCTCCCTTGCCCTGGGATATCACCCTACCCTTTTTCCCCTACTTTTTCCACGTCTTGGGATGATCCCGAGACTGCAGAACGTGTGGCCAGGCGTTGCAAGGAGCAAGGCATGGAGCTCCTCAGGAGCTCAGTGCCCATGGGGGGTGGGGTGGGTAGAGGGCGAACCTTTTGTTCGAGCACTTGTGCGCTCCTTTTCCTTTAAAAAAAGTCCAAAATGGTGTCCGTGATGTTGCGCGCCACGTGTAGACGAGGGCGACGATCTCGCGATCATAAAATCGTGAGATTGTCGCCCTCCAACCCCCTCGTCTAGCCATGGCCTTGGATGCACAGGGACGATCCTGGGATATAGGGCTGGCATAGACATGCCCAAAGTTTCTAAGATGGCTCTAGTTCAATGCCACAATCCACATGGCATTGAACTAGATGCTTAATTCAAGCTGTCATCAGGTAGCAACAGAGAAGATGGAAGAGTACCAAAAAGAGCTACACCCATCCTACCTGATGTAGACCAATCATATCTTACAAGACTGCACAAGGCAAAACTTGTGAAAAGCCAATCTGGGAAACTTATTCTAAGATGAGGTTCTCACACCTCATGCCAATGAAACCTGATTTGAATTGAAAAGTTAGTGTAGAACCTTTTGTTGAGATAGCCAGGAATTAGGAAGTTCCCAGATACTTTAATTATTGGCTAAACATTAACCAGACCAGATGAAGGGGTGTGGGGAAAGCCTGATCTGGTAGCCTGGGTGATAGACAGAAATGCATTTAGTGAGCAAGAGAACTAGCAATGCTGACTCCCAAAATGGAGTTTTCCCTTCTAAAATGGAGGCTAGTAATGTGAAGCTGACCAAGGTTCATCACACACAGAGAGACAGACACACACACACGTCCCATTCCTGGTATTGATAAGGTTTGGTCTTCTGCTCTGGGAAGTAGAGATCCTAAAAGCACATAATCTTAAGAGTGCTCATTTGCATACACCAAGGGCTCTGGAGTCTGGTAGCAAATTTTGTCTCCTCTGTGATCTCCATTTTAAATTTTATTGGCATTTTTGTGAGGAGTTCCTAAGCTTAATAGAACAGCTTACAGGGCTGGCCTTCCCATTGCGTGGAAGGAAGCGGGTGCAGCAGGCGGTGGAGGAGGGGAAGAGCGGCGCTCTCCCCCTGCAAAGGGTCTGCTGCTGGTGGTTGGCTGTGCAGGCAGCCAGCAGGCTCAAGAAGCAGCAGCCACGTGGTCACCCTCGCGCCTCGCCGCACCTCCCAACCCTGCTGGATCATAGAATCATAGAATAGTAGAGTTGGAAGGGGCCTATAAGGCCATCGAGTCCAACCCCCTGCTCAATGCAAGAATCCACCTTAAAGCATCCCTGACAGATGATTGTCCAGCTGCCTCTTGAAGGCCTCTAGTGTGGGAGAGCCCACAACCTCCCCAGGTAACTGGTTCCATTGTCGCACTGCTCTAACAGTGAAGCTGGCTTACTTTCCTTAGCAGGGAGGCACGCTCCTGCGTCGCCAGCGTGCTGCCTCTGTAAGGTCTTTCTGCTTCAGGAGCCGCACTGGACGGACGCTCAGGCACTGCATGGCTCCTGAAGGCAGAAAGACCTTACAGAGGCAGCATGCTGGCAACTCGAAAAAGTAAGATGCAGGCGGCTGGCAGGGCTGAGAGGCAAGGCATGGTGCACAGGTGACGGAGTGACTGCTGCTTCTTGGGTGCATGCAGCAGAGGGTGGAGGAAGCCACCGGGGGGGGGGAATTGTGGGGGTGGGGCAGCATTTCAGGCAGCAACCTGCCTTGGGCCAGGCCTGCAGCTTGAACATTTGCGGAAAATGGCTGCTGACGAATGAAAAGCCCCAAAGGATACTTTGAAAAGAGGGGAATGTGTATGTGTGTTCATAATTTTTCAGAGTTCTGTGGTCTGCATATTCTACCCAAAAGATTCTAGTCTCTGTCCACTTTGATCCCCATAACCCTAATCCTGGGCTAGATCTACACTAGTGCTTTTTATCAATATTGATATCTACTGTTAACTGTTGGGACACATTACGTATTCCATATTCCACTTTTCTAGCATTATTTCCCACTTTTTATTCCATATCATCCAATGTCATTGTGTGTCCTATGAGGTATAAACATGCAAGAGGGATATAATGTCACCACCATGGTGGGATTGTATCAATATGACACGACAAGTAGGTGTAGCCCAAGGTACTTCTCCTCTACCACGCCCACACTTTTCCGTTTTTCTTGCAAATTCTGCAATAACCCATGAATTGCAATCAGAGTATATTATGCCACTTTGCACACTTACTCTGAATGTAGAATTTGGGGAGCCGTGATTCAGAATGTAGATTTTCTAGGCACCCAGTCCTTGTTAACTACTTACACTAGAATAGCCCCAATGAAATCAAAATGGAGTACTCCCTAAGTAACTGACTTGCAAAATTGGGGGTAACTGTCCCCCAATTTTGACTACCTATCTCATGGGGTTTGGTGACTAGTCACCAAACCCCATGAGATAGGTGTCCAAAGGTCAACAAGAGCCCAGGAGGAACAACTGTGGCTTTTTTTTAGCCTTTCCATCCTCCAAAAATGTGCTTTACTTGTGTCTCCAATTCTGTCTAATTCACTCACCTTCCTGGAGACAAGGACGGGAGCTGAGAGAACTTTGGATCTGAGGAGCCATGGCCTCTCCACTCCCCACTCACTGGCTTGCCCCTAACACACTCATTTCCTCCCCTCCTGAGCTTGCAAAGCCAACCTCGGGAGAGGGAGCTGCCTCAGACATTTCTGCGGCGGCTGTGAGAGGTGGCAATTTGCTGCCTGAGGCAGAGCTGCAAATGGTACCACCCACCACCCGAGTCGGGCATAGCACCCATAACAAGCCAAGTTATTTTGGTTCATTAGGCAGAAAATCCCATAAGTAGCTCTCCCCTTACATGGCGGTAGAAATACAATAATAAGGAAGTCAATGGCTAACAATTCACTGCCCTGTTATGACAGCCAAAATCTGCTGTCTAAGGCAGCTGTCTCATTCTGCCTAATGGTAGGGCACCTTAGCTGTGGAATGAGCTCCCTAAAGAGATTTGCCTGGGACCTACACTATACTCCTTTAGACACCAGGTGAAGACCTTTTCATTTTCTCAGCATTTTAACAGTCTAGTAACTTAATGTTAACTTTGCTGTTTTAAATTTGTAATTTAAATCTGTATTAATTTCTGCACTGCTGCTTGATTTTATCCTGGTTGTGTTTTTATATTGGTTGTTTGATAGTTTGAATGGTTTTTTTTATTTTAAGTTTTGCAAATCGCCCGGAGAGCTTCACCTATTGGGTGGTATAAAATGCAATAAATAAATACATACATTATTATTATTATTATTATTATTATTATTATTATTATTATTATTTAAAAAAATCCCTTGGCCTTAAGGATTATAACTGATGCCTCTTAGCACAGAGCATCACACTTCTTCAGAACTACACAGAAGTGATAGCACAACCCTGCAGTGTTCCTTACTCTTCCAATAATCCTAAACTGGAACATGTTCAAAAACTATTGATAGTCACCAGCTTTAATGAGAATACCTGGCCTGTGAGTTGACTGGATAAGTCTATAAGACATGCAAATACATGAGAAGCAGATGGACTTCATTTCCAATGCAAAATTCTGATATTGAGGACACAAGACAGGGGTTACTCTCTGGAACACAGCAAATGTAAATGACTTTTGTGGCAAAAATCCAAGTTTTGAGGGGGGGGAAATGCTTACACATTGTACTATTCATGTTTGTAAATTCAAAATCAAGGCACAATCCAGACAAAGTTAAGTACTTTTAAGTCCAACTAATTTCAATGGAAGATTTAAGATCACACTTAATTCTCTCCCTCCCCCTCCCCCCTTTCTTAATGGGGTTTTAAAGCATTTAACTTTGTCTGGATTGTGCTGTCAGTTTTGGTTTTCTATAATTATTGCTTTGATCTTTACATTGAATGTCCAGTGTGCCAGTAAATATACTGAACTGATATGAGGGTCATCACTGCCAAAAGAACAGCCTAAATGGCAATTATGAGACTACTAGAGTAAACCTTAATTCAGCAGTGAGTAGGGTGGGAAGAAATAAATGTTGCTAAAGGCAGATGACTGAGTAATTAAAATAAGGTGCCAGACTCAACTATCTTTAGTGGGTGGGGAACTGATTTAATGTGTGTGGGGGGGGGAATCACTGCCAGGCACTGGATAGATGGAATTTTTTTCCTAGATTGCATATTTTATTACCTGTAGTTATAATAGTGTAAATTAATTCTACATTCTTAATAAAAACACCTCCAAATTAAATATTTTTTGAAAATATTAGGAAAGTGCCACATTTATGTTACACAGAAGTTTTTCATAAGCGATTTCATTTATTGCTTTTTTTGTTTTGCAGTTTCAGATCATAAAATGCAGCTAGTAAAAACAACGCTTCCAAAATGCCCCCATCCAGGCTGGATGCTAGGTGTGCATTTTAAAGGTTAACACACTGCATAAAAATGCTACCTCTGGCACCCAGGTTTATATGGTGATCTTTAATGAATCAGATTCACATCCTTTAACTTCCATCTCACAACACGTGATTGGTGCTGTCAAACCTGCCATGTGTCCAATCTGCTTGGGATGGACATGGCAACCTCACACGAAGCCCAGCACCACACACTAAAGTATATGGATTGGGGAGAACAACCGGTAAAAAGTGAAGTGCATCATGTATGCCCATGTTTAAATGTATTCATGGGTGTGGGTGTGTGTGTGTGTGTTTTAAAAAAATCCACGTGTAATGAAATCATGTTTCATTCAATCCAGCGTTTAAAATTTCATGAAAGCTCACGTTTCAAATTACCACCGCTTCATTTTGACAGGCCTAACATTTAAAAATTAAAAGACACCGATCAATAGCACATCAAAACATAATCTGTCTCCCGACAGAACAAATAAGCACGCCTGCCGGTTTCAAAACTGAGCAATACATTACCCAAGCTCCAAAAGGCGAATCTCTTCCTAAGTAAACCCAGAGCATTTTCCACAACGAAGAACAAGAATCCAATCTTTAGATCGTACCTGAACTGTGATCTAGCTACAGAGAGGCTGCACGGGCTTCCCAAGACAAGAAACAAAAACTCGCCCTTCTCATTTTGTGCCAGCAAAGGCTCACTGCGGTAGTCTGTATATCCATTCCGCCCCCCTTCTCCCCAGTCAACTGTTACAGCCTTCCACCAGCCCTGTGACCTTTGAACTCATTTCTTCTCTCCCCTCCACTCCAGCCTCCCTTCTGCAGTCAAAGCTACTGGGCTTGTCTCATTTGCATGAGGCTGGCGAAAGGCCTGCTAGCAGCTAAAAGGAGAATGCTGCCTGGGTAAGAAATGGTAGAACTGCGGTTCTGTTGGAATAACCTGAATCGCTAGAGAGTCCGTCGAGGCGGAGGAGGCATTAGGTTTGCACCAAGCACGGCTCTGACTCACAGTGTGTCGGAAAACTACTCTCTCATTACAGCTAGCAGAGGGCAACGCTTTTTCATTCCGGAGAACTCGGAACACTGCCAATCCTGCAGGATCACCCACCGAAATCACGCTCCAATGGCTGGTTTCCAAGGTGACCAAAAGAGTCAAATATTCTGCTTCAAACCAGGGAGGAAAGGGACGGTGAAATCCTCCGCCACTAGGGCTCTGCAGCTAGCCAGATATTTTAAAAGAACGGTGTCTGTCAATATAGATATTTCTGATATTTTCATTTGAAATGGGTTTGCTTCAGACGGGGCTCGTCATGGTGCAACAGCTAGCTAGCTAGCTCTAGCTGAAGGAGCATGTGGTGCCCATGACAGGAAAACGGCATGAATAAAAAGGGGGATGAAGAAGTGTTGCTCCGATTTTCACATCAGTGGAACGGTTTAACAGTCCAAACCAAAATAACCCTGCTAAGCTCTGCAAACCTGGGTCTGTTTTCAATAGGGTGCCAAAAGATTAAAAAGGAAAATTGTTCCTCCACCCACCTTTCAGATTAATTCAGTAAAATGTGTCAGGAAGTGAACGTTTTATTTATTTAGAAATGTGGTTCAGGTTTGTTTTATTTCCTGCTTTCTCCCATTTGGCTTCCTGCAGGATACATCAGACCTGCTCAAAGGCATTGCTTCCCTATTGCTGAAATACATATTAGAGATTAACAGTGCCATTTATTTTAAGATTGGAAAGGATATATATTTCATCGCATTCCCAAATGCTGGATGCCCACGTCACTTTAAGTTTGTTAAATGTTATGTTTTATACAAAAGCTAATTTCTCAACATTAAATATGAAAAAGTAGCAATGTTCAATTTTACACGCTAGAAAAAAACACCGAGATCTTTCCTTGTCAAAGTGAAACAGAAAAGATAATGGCATCCCTTAGAATAAATGAGTAATAAAGAGTAGAAAAACACAAAGGAGATAACAGTCAAGTGTGTTGTTCTTAAAGGCTGGTGGGATGTGTTGGATCCGGTTTCATTATGTGTGTGCCTGTGTGCATCTGTCTTTGCATCATCACCCCTAAAAATATTTCACAAAAGACAGTGTTAAAAACAATCATATGCATCCTAATTAACATTCCAGCATATTCCACTTATCATTTAAAGCATAAAAGAAAATTGCTGTCATTGGAACCACATGGTATCCTCTCAAAATAATGAGGATGACAAGACATCAGCATAATAGGTTGTTTCTACATTAAAATAATACCGCATTTCAGAATTGGCTACTGCTCAGTGTTAGGGGTTGATTATAATGAGTGGATGTTCATTTACTCGTAGATGTTGCTGGTTGCAAACGTTTAAGACCCAAAAATATTCTGTACATTAACTGATTGCTATACTTTGCACAGTTTATTTAGTGAGGCATTAAACTCATGTGCATCAAACAAGCCACACCTTACTGAATTGCAAAATAACAACAAATGGTAGCAGCCAAAAATGCTACCACTAAAGCACTGAATGACATTCAAAACATTCAAATCCCTGAATAACGTGAAACAGAGAAAAACTGACCTGTTCAAATGGTTGCTTTTCCAATCCATGCGCTTTCCCAAATAATTATGCACCAAAATAGGTTGTCATTTTGTAAGGGCGTGACGTATTATCTGCCTTGCTAGTTCCAGCAGAATCTTCTTAAATTTCCCAGCCCTGTGTTTTATTGCCGGTACCATATGCTTTATTGTTCATCGACAAGAGCTACACTCTGCACAAAGACTCATTACCTACTGCTTGCATAGCAGCTTCAGTCTCTCTGACGCTGCCTATGTGATCACATGGGAGTTTTGTCTGATAAAACTGAGCATACTACTGATTTCACCGTCTCTGGATATTTTTGTCAGCTAAGGTCTACTATGAGGAAAGAACAACAAATGATAAAGCTGCTTTAAGTCATTAATGCAACACAAATTATGGAAATCCCTTCACAACCCCCTTCCATGCCCATTACAAATCCCTTCGCAACCTCCTTTACAAAACATGGATTCATTAGAGATTTGAAAATACGATTAATACTTGTTTTGTGAAGGCTAATGACAGTATCACAGTCTGCAATCTTTATGCAGGACGTAATCTCCATTCATATTGCTCCTCATAAAAGGAAAAAGTGGCATCTTGCCAGTGAACTTATTACACAATATTGCTAATACTGCACAAAGGCTAGCTGCAATCCTAAGCATACTTACTAAGAAGTAATCAGTCTACTTCTGAGTAAACATAATTAGCAAGGAAGACATATTAAGAGCCTGATTTAATTCCTAAAGGTTTGGATTACAGTCCCCCCCCCGCTTTTTATTATGTTAATACTTTTCAATAAGTTAAATCCAAGTACTCAACTGAAAAAAAACCCACAACTAAATAAAATCTGCCCCAATTGGATTAAATTACATGACCAATATGGATTAAATTACACACCCGATAAATATTTTGGGATAGTATTTCTTGAAATATTCAGATTTTAGATTGCATATTCAGTTTTTAAGATGTATAACTGGAAGCAGAAATCTTTAATCTTTTGTTTATTAATTACCTTGAAACTTGTTTGAACAATATTTCTCTTGAAAGGCGATAATTGACAAATACTTGCACAAAAATATCACAAATAATTGAGTACCTCAGAAAACATTGTGTCTGGTTCAGGAGGAAAAGAAAGGTTATTTTACTGCAGAAAATATGAAACCTGCACAAATTGTTTTAGTTAGAACAGCTACTTTCGCTCTAAAAAGCGGCCTTGCATAATTAATGAATTCTTCTATCACTCCCTGCACAAAACTATACTAATTCATGAAAAAATAGTTGTTGCTAGAATAATCATTTCTAGAATTACATTTACATTTTGAAAGTAGACAAATGGTAAATGGTAATGTCATTTACTCATTAACATTCTGCAAATGAAAAAAAACCTACTTGTTATCCCTTTCAATGCATAAGTTCATTAGCATAAGTAATTGACAGCTTGTTGCTCATTACGAGTTTGACCAGCGTTGCAAGTGGAGTCAGTAAAAATTATGTTAGTGATCTTAATGGATTTAGGATTGGACTCTAAGACCACATACTAGTGGTCCAGTTTTAAAGTCCATAGCACATCACCATCTTAGTTAAACTGGAAGTGGGCACAGGCCTACCATGGGATAAAAAAAAACCCCAAAGTAAGATAATTAAGGTATATTCTCTTTTTTAAAATTATAAATGAAACTATAAAAGGATAAACATGCTTAAAATTTGACTATCCATTGTAGCAATTATATAGTACAAAACATCTCATTATAATCTGATGACAGAAAAGATACATTATATATGAATTGTTCCACAGGTCTTCAGGTAAGACAAGTAGGTTAATCTGTTTTTGAATTATCTCTAGATTTCTTTCTTTTATACCCATAGCGATATAGGTAATAACTGCTTTACGTTCCACCATTTTGTAGAAAACATATCATAAGGCACTAATTGAGCAGATGGTTCATGGTCACAATGTATAGGGGCAACAATGATAGCTTTATATGTTAATGAGGAAAAATGAAGATCAATCAGGCGACTTATTAATGAAGAGCTTCTTCGCTTAACAGCGCTGCTTCTTAAAAATTGATGATGTCATAGGATACTAAGGAAAAATAAATAAATAAATGGTAGCCATTTTGCAGCAGCAGACAGAAACAGCAGCAAAACAAATGCTTAGCAAATGGAGGAAGATGGAAATAGATGAGAATAAGAAGTGAAAGGACCATTGCTCCATACTTTGGTAAGATGACTGACAGACAGATGGATGGACAGGTAGCTAGAGGATGTTCAAGAAACTAATTAAAATATTAAAGGTTAAATAAGCTAGCAATGAAATCTGCTCTTACAGAGACAGACAGTAACCTATGTTGGATGATCAATTTCTTAGCTTGCAAAGTTTTAGTTTTCATTTTTGAAATCTAGTGTTTCCCTAACTGTATCCCGAATGTTCAAAACTCAAATTCCTGCCGGAAATTAACTCCACTGGAGTTAATTTTAGAAAATTTAATTGGGAGAGGAGAAATCATCTCCCTTTATCATTGGTTTTGATAACTCACATCCTTTCTGACCCACCTTTTAGAATTTGAGTGTCAACAAACATGGAAACAAAGATAATCTGGTAGAGATAATATATTTGGTTTTCCAGACAAGCTTTTGACAGCATTTCTCATCTAGGCTTTTTGAATAATGAAATAAACTTATTTCATAAGTACTTGGATCACTAACTAGTTAAAAAAGCAGAGGGTATGAATGAACAGAGTTTTCACAACGGAAGAAAGTAAGCAGTGAGGTACCCTAAGAATCTCTTTTGCTATTCAACATTAATACATGATAAGGAGAACCAACCCATTGTAAGTAAGTGTAAATGTTCCATATTGGGGCATAATAATAATAACAACAACAACAGCATCAGCATCTCAGCTTTATATATACATGAATGGGATCTGGAATGGATGGGACTTTCAAGGAAAATCATCTTAGGAACGTGGTGGAGAGCTTGATGACAACATAAAATGTTGTCATCAAAATGTTGTGCAGTTATAGTATGAAGAGAGGCTAAAACAGTCTTCGCCATCCTGGGGAAGCCCCTCCAGATTTTTTGGTCTACAACACACATCATCCCCAACCAGCATGTCAATTCATGCTAACTGGGGATGAAAGGAGTTGTAGTTCAAATAAATTTTGGAGGCATTAGGTTGGGGAAGGCTGGGCTAAAGGAGAGCATGATAGAAGTTTATAAAATGATGAATGGTGTTGATAGTCTGGATAGAGATAATTTTTCTCCCTCTCTCATAAAAGTAGACCTGAGGTCTCTCTGAGTGCTTCTAGAAGCCACCAGCTCTAGTGCTCCTAGCACTAACAATCAAAAGGCATTGTACAGCTATTCCGTCTTCCCCTCCTTAGTGGATTTTCTGCGGTTAAAAAAAAGAAAAGCAGAAGTAACAGTGGAAAAAATACAGGGGTGCTACAAATGGGCGCATGGGCATGGTCACAGATGTTTCAAAACCTGGAGCAGATATGGTTTGCCATTTTTTTAGCAATATGTTCCAAGGAGACATGTTGTTCCCCAAAACAGGCACCATCCTACCCTGTGGATAGGCAAGGGGCAGAGGCTCTAGGAATACCAATGCAGCCAGGCGAGGAGTTTGCCTCAATCCAGCCTTGGAAGAAAGTAAGTGCAGAACTTCTTCCTGTGTTATAGTTATCCTAGGACTGGACTGGCAAGGGAAGGATCTCCCACCAGGCGTTCACACGCAGTCTTATTGTGACAGGAAAAAGAGAAGCTGTCAGATGTCATGCTAGGGTGGCCACTTACACATTGCCAGAAAAGAGGACAAAAGAGGGCACCAATTTGCATAACATTTGCATATGCTAATATATGTGAATAGATACACATTTTGAAATAACTTAAATAATGTAAATAGAAAGATAAAATGCTTTGCCACAGTTGGAAAGATTGATCAGATGACCTGTATACCTACTCAATCTGTTGTCCAGGTGAGGGGCAACGTAAAGATCTCCTGCTCTCTTCTTATGGTTCTTTAACTTTCAACTGGATTTGGACCCAAGACAACCCTTCAACTAGAGGACATCTTCAAACAGAAGCTGGTCCTCTGTTAGCCCTTTAAATAGAGGGCTATGCTCTGAAAAATAGGACACATGGCCACCCTAGGAAAGGCAATGTGATGTTCATTTGACAATTGAGGAGGCAAAGGCACTGATTATTTAACCAGGAGTTCATGGGGTGATGAAGAGGGATGGGTTAGATGGTTCATTGGCCCAGCAGCCAGCACACTTATGGTGATGACATCAGAACATGCTATTTTAGGGAAACTGATGGCCATTTCATCCAACTCCATCCATTATTCTACTACTTCACAGTAGATAAAGCAAAGCCTTCTTGATGTCCCTCCCATCAGTTGGCTCCTTCCCAGCAACTTTTGGTGCACAAATACCCTTCACACAATGGGAAGGATTTTTTTTAAAAAATGTACAGAATCCCACATTCTAAAACAAAGGTCAAATGGCCTGGGCGTATTGGGTGTGGTGTTGATGGCATTTGACTCTAATTACATCAAAACCAGTATGTAACAAGTTCACTATGATGATATCCAAGCAAGCCTCGTACTCTAGTAACCATAACTGCAATGAATGTACTATCTAGGGGAAGAATCACCTTTTGCTCTTGAAACGCTTCTAAATTATTGCCATAAAAATATTACTTTGAGACTTTGTGCTCAACAAATGGGAATAAACTAAGCATATCTATTGTGTCAAAAACTAGAAAGGCCCACTGTGCTCCTAGACAACTTTCTTAAACAGGGCCTCGCACATACCATTCAGTTCGACATGGAAAATATTGTGCAGCACATCAAAACACACACATGCAGACACTATCTTGAACATATAGTGGTAAATGGCACTCATCAACAGTGGTAGTTCCATACACTGTTTATGGAGTTGCAACTGATACATTGTTTTGTACTGCACAAAATAATTAGGGCATAATGCCCCCATCTGCTGTGTATCGTATTTCATGTTGGCACATCAGCACTTCACAGAAGATTTGCTATATTCTTCTGTTGTACTAAATCTGCTGCAAAGGGTAGTTAAGGGATTTGTTCATTTGTTGTCCTGAGGCACAAGTGATAAGGAACCTGAGCAGGGCCTCAAGAAGAGCCTATTTCTTTGATAAAGAGGAAATTGCAGCAGGTTCTAGGTTCTAGCATACATCAATTTACAGGACTAGAGCACATCAGTCATTTGGCAACTCAGCGAGACATCTACATATTTTTCTGCAGTACAGTGCTTCTATTTTCTGTATTTTGTTCTATTCCTCCTGTTATGTTCATATTAACGTGTGGAGACCAGCCTTCCTATGGGCATGCAGCAAGTTGCTAAGGAAGAAACAAGCTTCTCGCCAATGTTTATGCCAGACCTGTTTTATGTGTCCTGAATGAATAACAAGGCAGCTGACCTGACCTGCTCTCACAGTTGGTACTATGAAGAAAACAAAATGCTACTTCTGCTTACTCTGTTGAGCAACTGAGCTTAGAAGCAAAGCAATGTCTTTGTTTGTCATCATCCTTTTGCTTCTCTGTGGCCTACCCAATGAAAGCGCTGAATATTTACTTCATTCAAATACACAGACATTCCCTTCTATTTCTATACCATTCCTAGAGATAAGACTCAAAATTTATTATTTATTTAATACATTTCTTATACTGCCTTTCTGCCAAGGCAGTTTACAATTTTTAAAATACTGAAACAAACAAATGTTACCGAAAAAAACATTAGAATGTAGCTCTCTCAGCCAACTGAAGGTCCCTTCAGGAACTGATGGCATGAGTTTCCTGGCCTGGGCTTCTCGTCTTCATTTTTTGTCAGAACGCTTAAGAATTTTGCTTTTCTTGGCTTAAGATACCGTGTCTATGGCACATTGCAGCCAAGCTGTCTTTGACAGTTCCTAGCACTACAGGTAAAAGGCACTGTGCAGCTATTACATCTTTCTCTCTTTAATGGATTTTCTCTGGTAAGAAAAAAAATGGAAGGAGCAATGAGGTAACATGGGAGGGTTACAAATGCAAGACAACTTTTTCTGGAAACCTTCCCCCCAAATAATTTCTATGAATGAGGCAGGGTGATTACACAATAAAGGCCTTGGCAGGATTGACACTACTGCTTTATAACAGTTTATAATGGTTTTGACAACTGTTCAGGCCCAGGACACATTACATATACAGCTTTTAAACCATTTTCAAAGTGTTATATCCTGCTTGGTGTAGATCTGGACCTAGTCTAGAAGCACCCTATGAATGTTTTTGTTCACTTGCTCAGTGACAGAATGGAAACTGCCAAAGGTGAGCACAATATAAGTGTTTATGACCTGACATTAGTTTCATTATGGAATGAAATGTTAAGCACTTATCACAATTTATCTGTTTATTCCAAATAAAAACAGAGGGGAGTGTCCAATGGTGTCATTCCACAAACCCAAACACTGTTAGCAGAGCTCTGCTGAATCTTTCCATTGCACAAGCAGCTGCCCATTACGCTTGCACAACCAGTTCTACATGCAGTTGCACAACAACTTGCACAACTAGTTATGTGCTACTGGTTGCGCAAGCATAATGTGCGACCACTTGCCCAAGTGTAAGTTTAGTTGAATTCTTCTCTTACACATAGTTCGGAACCTGGTTTCCGCTAGCACAATGTTCTTTGCACTTACAGAATGACACAGCTGGATACTGCCCATAGCCCCAGATCCAGAGCTCCGTGTATGCTCTGAAGGCTTTCCGGTGACTGTAAGGAATCACTGGCTCAGGATGACAATTCACAACACAAAACTGAATACAGCCAATGCCTTTAAGGCTGCAATTTTCAGATCATTTATTCAGGACTTGCCCCACTGAAAGAGTAAGCATTTTGTTGTTTGCGGTATAATTATATTTTCTACTCAGAGCAATTTGCCATTTCTCACTAGACAAAGTAAAGTTATCCACACAAAAATAAAATAAAGTTCCATTGTTGTTCATCCAGGAAGGGTGGTGGTGGAATAGAGTGAGAAGGTAGAAAACAATTATACCCAGTTCAAGGTCTATAGATGCAGTGAAGAAGTATACTTTTGTAATACGAAAACATAAGATATTGCCAATTCCATTCACAATTGCGCTCAATAAAGCAGGTTAGGCCAGCAACACTCTCCCAGACTCCCGTTCCCAGTAGGAGACTTAAAACGGTGCCTTTATTCTGTATTGCTAGCATCAGAAGCTGTATTATATTCATTGTCAACATGTCATCATCACATTTCCACTCTAGGACCCTTGCAGCGTGATAAGAAAAAAAAGGGAGCCTTCTATAAGATTTGTAAATGTCTACAGGTCTCTTTCTCTCACTACAAAACTGTTCAGCATTAGAGTTGACATCAGACTTTCCTTAAAGCTAATGTGGGGGTTCTTCCTGAGGTGAGCCAGCTGAGGAATTTCTAGAGGAGACAAAAGAGCTCAGAGAGCATGAGCAACATTTTGCTGGGAAGGATGGGTAGGGGGAGAATGAGATATACTGCACATCTATGAACATAAGAAGAGCCATGCTGGATCAGACCAAGGGTCCACCTAGTCCAACACCATGTTCTACAGTGGCTAACCAACCATCGGCCAGGGACCCACAAGCAGGACATGGTGCAACAGCTCCCTTCCATCCATGTTCCCCAACAATTGGTGTATATAGGCTTACTGCCTCTGATACTAGAGGTAGCACATTGCCATCAGGACTAGTAGCCATTGATAGCCTTCTCCTCCAAAAATTTATCCAACCCCCTTTTAAAGCCATTCCAATTGGTTGCCATCACTACACCCTGGCCAGGAAGCTCATGCCATCAGTTGCTGAAGGAACCTTCATTTGGCTGAGGGAGCTCCATTCTAATGTTTTTGGGTAACATTTCTCTCTCTCTGTCCACACACTCAATTTTGCCTCCAGCGCCTGAAAGTACTTCCTTTTTTCTGTCCTGAATCTCCCACCACTTAGCTTCATGGGATGACCCCAGGTTCTAGTATTATGGGAGAAAGAGAACAATGCCCAGCACTTATTTGCATTTGTGCTCAAAGATCAGTACAGGCACTTTGAAAAAAGTTCAAAGAGAGAACATAGCATAAGAATGAGATAACAATGTACTTTTAATTATATTCTGAATTCCATTTCTTTACTAAAGGATTTTTTTTTTAGCAACGGTGTAAGACAGTGGTCTTCACTATTTTTCCAGGCACCATTGCCAACATCACTTGGGGACCTTTCTTGGGCCATGGGGTGAAGTTCTAGTTTCTCCCTCCCAACCCTATTAGTCCCGGCTGGAGGCCTATTCAGGCCTTTCCTTCATGTTGTCTAAGCAAGGCCTCATCACTCAGCCATCAAGTCATGAGGCAGGCAAATTCTGACAGGTTCATTTGATCCTTGGATTGGTATGGATCTTTTTCTTGTCACTGAAAGAGTACTCCATTTTACTCAGTACTGAAAAATCTCTCAGGCAAGATCCATGTGGTGCTCTCTCTCTCTGCCCACGCACTCAATTTTGCCTCCAGCGCCTGCACAGTGCCCCACTGCAGCTAGCCAACCATGTTGCTCTTTGCCTCTGGCTCCTCCCCAACCATAGTTAGTTGGCTCATGACTCTGTGTTCAACTTGCCACCGCCTTACAGCTGACAAGCGGACAATCTCCTAACTCCCCAAGCCTCCTCTAGTAGCCCAGATTGCAGCAGCAATGGGGCAAAGCAGGGATCCCCTGCTGAGCATGAGCAGCTACTGCAAAGAGGGAGAGAAAGAGATGGAGAGTTACAGTTGAGGTGACTGGGAACCGCCAGTTGGCCTTTGGGGCTGCAGTGGAGAACTCAGGTGTAAGAAAACCTTCATGCTGCCATGATATGTTGATGTATGACGAGGGCAAACCAAACTACGCTTTTAACGTTGTACTTAAAAATCTCTTTTATTAGGTATGGTTTCAAGTCCTATTTTGATGTTATTTATTGCATTACATTGGAAATAAATGGATAACTGCATTCAATCCCTATCTGCCAGCTTATTTCCCACACTGATTGTTCCAAAGCCGTCATTAAAAGTTGAAAAAAAGATAGTATTGTGCTTTTACTCACTTCATTTACCACTGTACATAATGCCCTTTCAGACGTGTGTCTAGAAGAAGCTAGGATTTTCCTGTAATATTATAGGCCATCTATCATTTGATCACATCAGTTCTCCCCAAGCCCCAGATTCTTCCAATGGAAGTTGAAATAAATGAAAGTTCTTATTTACTTGGTTGTTTCTGTGCCATCGTGGAGTAGAGAGAGGGGAAAAACACCAAAACACTGGTACTGAAAAGAGAATAAAACTCTGGTGCTGGATGAAATAAATGAATGGTTTTAATTGTTTTATTCCAAAGTAATCCAACGATTAAAACAATAGTAAAAATCTGTGCCATCACCACAAATAAATGAAGATCTGTAATATGTCATATAACGTGACGGCTTGGGGGTGGGTGGGTGGAGGGATAACTTCACCCTCCCCCCAACATACACTGCCCCTTTCCTCCCTTGCATCTCTGTTCCTCCACTCCTCACGAGGGGCGTTGGAGAAATCTGAAACAGAATCAAATGATTTTGGCTTTCTATGAAACTGACCTACAGATTCTGCAGCAGACCGGCTTCTCCCAGGTCACACAGTTCCACAGAACTGGAGGTCATTATTTTTAAAAAACCTTCTGGAATTTCACACAAATTTAGTTGTAGAAAAGTGTGTGAAATAAAAAACACACCAACCAAATGTGCACATTTCCCTGATGGGCTAAAGCATGAAAATGAGCATTTGGGGGGGGATTTGTGCATTTTGAGGGGTGTTTGCGCATTTTCACAAATGTCAATTTGCGCAGATATGAATTTGTGCAAATTGGAAAAGACCGGATTCCATCAATGAACAGACAACGGGGAAAAAGGCACCTGACAATCCATGAAATGCAGAAATCCGAACAGGCCTACTCCCCACTCACTGTTCTTTTTTGCTCTACCCCTTTCTCCTCCATTTCCCTCAGTTCCCCTCCCCCCCATTGCTACGCCCCTTTCCATCACATGCCACAGGCAGCATTTCTTCATACTGGCCGGCGAGATCACATTACACCAGTCCTTTTACAACTTCATTGGCTGCCAGTCCAGGTCCGGGCCTGATTCAAAGTGCTGGTATTGACATTTAAAGCCCTAAACGGTTTGAGGCCAGGTTATTTGAAGGAATGCCTCCTCCCATATGTACCTGCCCAGACCTTAAGATCATCTACAGGGGCCCTTCTCCATGAGCCCCTGCCAAAGGAAGTGAGGGAGGTGGCTACTAGGAGGAGGGCTTTCTCCGCTGTGGCACCCCGGTTGTGGAATGAGCTCCCCAGAGAGGTCCCTCTGGCGCCTACACTGTACTCCTTTCGGCGCCAGCTGAAGACCTTTTTATTCTCTCAGTATTTTAACACTTAATTTTAACTTAAATTTAAATGTTACTGTTTTAACTCTGTATTTTAATTTTATATCCATTTTGCTACGTGGTTTTTATCACTGTATTTTGTATTTGTGCTTTTAACCTGTTGGTTGTTTTATTATGGTTTTAATTTTTGTGAACCGCCCAGAGAGCTTCGGCTATTGGGCGGTATAAAAATGTAATAAATAAATAAATAAAAAATAAAAAATACTGCTGTTACAGCCTCTGCATCCATTCAACAGAACTAGGACAAAGACCAGAGGCCGGGGCGGGGGACTGGGGGACGGGACAACTGACAGTAGTGTCCAAGTGAGTGTAACTCCCAAAATGTAGTTACTGGCAGTTGCTATGTTGATGAGGTATGTGTGTTTTTCTTTTTTGTCTATGACCGTTATGTCTAGTCGGTTGTAAGGTATTGTTTTGTCAGTATGAATTGTTCTGTCCCAGTATATTTTATGATCTGCATTTCCCAAGATTTTTTCGGGAATATATAGTATGGTATAGGTGGTTTGATAAGGTTGAATTTGATGGCCAGTTGTTAGTGAATTCTTTTTGCAGCTGTATTGCGTCTGTCCACATAGTCCATTCCTGCCAGAATTTTACATCCTCCTGTTACATGGTTTATTGTTTCTTGAAATTGGTGGCATTTCCTGCATAGATCTGTTGTTACACTGTTATCTTTTATGATGTATTTTGGTAGTTCTTGGTTGCTGTAACTTGACCCTGTATAGCTATTAGGAATTCTTCTGTTTCTGGAAATAGCTCACCCTTCCTGAGCCATTTGTATGATTGTTCTTTGTTTATTTGTGGGTTCTGTATTATGTTGTAGTACTTCCTATGGATCTTTTTTCTCTGAGAGTGAGAGTGGTCGTGTTTGATCTTCGTTTTGTAGTGCTATATTGAGTGGGGTGTAGTTTTTATCTGCTTTTACTATGGCTTTATGGATGGGGGATGTTTAGTGTGGAAGAATTCTCTGAGTGATTTTATTTGTTTAGCAGCAGCAGCAGCAGCAGCAATTATTATTATTATTATTATTATTATTATTATTATTATTATTATTTCTTAGCTGCCTTTCTCAAAAAAGACTCAAGGCACTTTACAACCAAATTTAAACATTAAAAAAGCTAAAAACAATTATCCACTAAAATACCACTACACGATCATATCTGGCGTTGCTGACAGTTGTGAGAACAGTAAAATTGTGAGGCACCCCTGAGCTCTATGGCAATGTGAATACGCCAACGCTTGCTCTTGACCTTGTGGACAGCCATCTGGAAGCAGATCCGTTATTAATGAAGCTAAAAGAGGTTTTTCTACTGACCTTAGCCAAGCTGTTGAGCAAGAATGGAAACTACATCTGGTACAGAATGCATGTACATTACTGGGCCAGCGCCAATCAAGTGCAGGTCACAGATACCTTACGATTTTAAATTTATTTCATGTTCTCAATAAAAAGAAATGAACTGCAATAAAAACTGCATTCGGGGTATAGAGGTAATTATACCTACGAAAGTGGGATTTTAAAATGTGCTGCATCTATAATACTTTATTTATGGAAAGGTTTCATACTGGCTTAGAGTAGGTCTAGGCGAGTAAAAGAAACTCACAGGGAGGGGTACCTCGATTTCTTCCAACTGTAGCTTTCCTCTTTTTTCTTATTATTTATAACGGAACAAAACAAAACTAAAAATGTTGTGAACCGCTGATTCTATTATAATCTGTGGTAAAGAAATGTTACAAATAAATAAAAAAAAGAAGAAAAAAGAAAAGAAAAATATGTCAACACAATTGAATGTATAAATTTCAGTTAATCGATGTGAAATGAAATGTATACGCACACACACACCTATATATGAAAAAAACGCTTTCTAAGAATTTAAAGAGATAATACATAAACTTCAACTAATCAGACCAAATTACATCTGCAGCCTTTTCTGTTCCTGGTATACTAGCTCTAGAGTGGCTTTCAGGGGCACAGAGGACTGCAGAGAGGGCGAAGATCCTGAGATCCTAGTGATATAGGGTGGGATACAAATGTTTTAAATAAATAAATAAAATTGGGAGTCCTCCATCCTTTGAAGAAGCAGAAGAGTACAGTGTGATGGCGATGAATAGCAGAAAGTAGGAAATAATGGCAGACTCACTGTGGTCACATTAAATAAGCACTGGCATCATTTTTAGTAAGACAAAATTCTTAAGAGCAATCCTTCCATCAGCTATGATCAAGAACCATTGCCTGCCCTGCTTGAGATCATCAAGATGAAAACTAGGAAGCACTAATTACAGTGAATCAGCCTTACATGAAAAAGTAATCCTACCTGTATGCATAAGAACATAAGAAGTGCCCTGATGCTGGATCAGACCAAGGGTCCATCTAGTCCAGCACTCTGTTCACACAGTGGCCAACCAGCCATCGGCCAGGGATGAACAAGCAGGACATGGTGCAACAGCACCCTCCCACCCATGTTCCCCAGCAACTGGTGCACACAGGCTTACTGCCTCGAATACTGGAGATAGCACACAACCATCAGGGCTAGAAGCCATTGATAGCCTTTGCCTCCAGGAATTTATCCAATCCCCTTTTAAAGCCATCCAGATTGGTGGCCATCACTACATCTTGTGGTAGTGAGTTCCATAATTTAACTATGCACTGTGTGAAGAAGTACTCCCTTTTATTTGTCCTGGATCTCCCACCAATCATTTTCATGGGATGACCCCGGGTTCTAGTATTTTGAGAGAGGGAGAAAAATGCCTCCCTGTCCACATGCTCTATGCATTTGGGGGCATTGATGTAGTTAGGATGGCAAAGTCCAGGACTCCGCAGTGACTCTCCCCCCGCCCATGACCACCCAGTGAGCAGCAGGTGATCAAGGCAAAAGAATCAAACTCCATTTTATTCCTGCAGTCCTGATTTAAGTGAGTTTAAAATGCAAAAGACCACAATATAACTGCACAAAAACTCATTTTTCTTTCTTTCTTTTAAATCAGCATTGGCAAACAGTCTTGTTATTATTTGAACGTATCAGGAATGTAGCAGCAGTTGTAAAGGTATGGGATGGTGGTTGGTGACGGGTGGGATGAGGACAAATGTTAGCTTTGCACTTCATATGCCTGTCTAAAGCCCCTCCCTCCTCCTTAAAACTATGATGCCCAGGATCTAAATTACCTAGCTGCAATACTAATTTGGGGAGCAGCAAAGGGTTTTTTTTGTTTGTTTGTTTTTTAAACCCGTTCGAACTCTCCACATCCTTTCCCACAGGTGAACTACTACAAATACAGTAGAAATTACTGTGCGTTCTATGGGAAAGGGTAATGAAGACTATCTGTCAAATCATGCCATTATTTTGCTACACAATGCAAGCGTCTCCCCCCCCCCCCACCGCAGCCACCCTGCCTGCCTATCAACCCTCTCCTTTGCACATCTCCGCGCGCTGAATACCAACCTACAGGAAAAGAATGAATACAGAGCCTCATGCTGACCTTTTCTGCCAGCTGGTGTTGACCTGTCTGACCTCATTAGAGTGCTAGGTATGGAAGCCTGAATAAAGAGTTGTTGATATATTTGAGGGTGGATTCGGAGAAGCAGGGATTTGCCAGGCTTGGGTGTAGTTATACATGTTGCTGAAGCACAGAGTTATCATGCTTGTCATCAGAGCGTCCAAGAATTGAGCAGTCTTCTCTTGCTTGCGTGGAGAGAACCGAGGGAGAAAAAGACAGAGGCTTCAATCTGCAATCCTGTTAAGCCAGAGCAGATCCATTTACTTCAATGGGACTCCCTTAAAGTAAATGGATTGTGGATCAAGACCTGAGATTCACACTGAAAACTGTAAAGCGGGGGTGGGCAACTGCAGGAGGCAGGGGACATTCTCTCTCTCTCTCTCTCTCGCACACACGCGCACACACACACACCTGAAAAGCCACACACCTGGAAAAGAAATAAAAATAAAATAAATGACATCCATAGCACTCATTTTTGCAAGCTAATTGTAAGCCAACTTAGATCCCTTTGACACAGCATAGCCTCTACAAACACCATTTTAAAATGACAATTTTGGGGGGCCTCAAGGGGGGCAGGAGCCACAGGCGGCCCATGGGCCGTGTGTCATAAACCCCTGCAGGGAAGGAATGGCTAGGGTCATAGACTGCACTTCCAGACAAAGAGCTGTGTGTGAGCCTTGGACAGACTCAGGCACTTATTAGTTGCTTCCATACGATGCACTCTGAGATGTAACTGAGGCCCTGTCTTCGCAGCACCTTTTGCCGCTCCTTCCCCCTGAAACCACACGGTGTCGCTGCTGCAGGGTGGGAGCAGGAAATCCCCATGCCAGGAGGCCATGCAGGGTTTCCCAGCAGTCATCCAGGTACTGGGGCCCACCCCCGCCCACTTCCCAGCTTTTGGTGATCAATCACCAGTCGCATTCCACCCTCGAATGCCGCTGGAGCGAGGTCACATGGCAGAAGGGCCGTGGTGACCTCACTTCCAAGGGAAAAGTCTAAATAAGTCCCTGATTTTTTTACAGTGCAACTTTGGGGGAAAGCCTCAAAGCTTTGGGGGAAAATATTACTGATGCAGTACTTCTCAAACTGGGGAGAGGCAACGAGTGGGGTACCGCAGGGCTCAGTCCTGGGCCCAGTGCTCTTCAACATTTTTATTAATGATTTGGATGAGGAGGTGCAGGGAACGCTTATCAAATTTCACAAAATTGGGTGTGACAGCTAATACCCTGGAAGACAGAAACAAACTTCAAAGTGATCTTGATAGGCTGGAGTGCTGGGCTGAAAACAACAGAATGAAATTTAATAGGGATAAATGCCAAGTTCTACATTTAGGAAATAGAAACCAAATGCACAGTTACAAGATGGGGAATACTTGGCTCAGCAATACTACAAATGAGAAGGATCTTGGAATTGTTGTAGATCACAAGCTGAATATGAGCCAACAGTGTGATATGGCTGCAAGAAAGGCAAATGCTATTTTGGGCTGTATTAATAGAAGTATAGCTTCCAAATTATGTGAGGTACTGGTTCCTCTCTATTCGGCCCTGGTTAGGTCTCATCTAGAGTATTGCGTGCAGTTCTGGGCTCCACAATTCAAGAAGGACGCAGACAAGCTGGAGCGTGTTCAGAGGAGGGCAACCAGGATGATCAGGGGTCTGGAAACAAAGCCCTATGAAGAGAGACAGAAAGAACTGGGCATGTTTAGCCTGGAGAAGAGAAGATTGAGGGGAGACATGATAGCACTCTTCAAATACTTAAAAGGTTGTCACACAGAGGAGGGCCAGGATCTCTTCTCGATCATCCCAAAGTGCAGGACACGGAATAACGGGCTCAAGTTAAAGGAAGCCAGATTCCAGCTGGACATCAGGAAAAACTTCCTGACTGTTAGAGCAGTACAACAATGGAATCAGTTACCTAGGGAGGTTGTGGGCTCTCCCACACTAGAGGCCTTCAAGAGGCAGCTGGACAAGCATCTGTCAGGGATGCTTTAGGGTGGATTCCTGCATTGAGCAGGGGGTTGGACTCGATGGCCTTGTAGGCCCCTTCCAACTCTGCTATTCTATGATTTGCAGCCCCTGCAGGACTTTGAAGATGTATAGACAGCCCCTGGAACAAGAGGCATGTCCGCATTGTAGTGCCAATTCACATTACTCTTTTAATAGAGCTGAGGTGGGCAATAGATAGATCTGGAATTACTGGGAGATTTGCAGTAGATTGGCAAGGATTTTTTACTCTCAATTGCTTAACAATAGCAGCAACAAAACGACAACCCCCATGAATTATACTGCTGAAATGAAGAAAGCTTAGTATAATAAGGAGTGGAATTTTGAGTGAGATGACTGCGAGCGCCATTCAAAACTCTAGTAAAAACAACTTCCTGGGCTCAGATTTGTTTCATTTTAAGTGTAAGTCTTTTGGACCAGCCTCCAATCAGTGGGTGTTGGATTTGGTTAATCTTTTTTATTATTGTTTCCAAACACCAATAAATAAAAGACACTACAGAGCAAAATATAATACAAGGCACATACAAAAATCAAACAAAGCAAAACAACAACAACAACACAAAAAAAATTTCTTCCAATATTCTCCCCAGCAAAAGTATGTAACAATGTTGTTACTTTTTCTTACTCTATCACTGTCAAATCCAAATCTCTAATTTCTCTCTTAACTTGTTCTATATTATTGGTTGAATCCACAGATGTACAAGTCATCTTTTTATCATCCCTTCATAAAGTTTACAAAAGGTTCCCATTCAGTTATAAATCTTAAAGTCGAATTCTCTCTCATTATTGCCGTGAGTTTTGCCATCTCTGCTAGCTCAAACATCTTCAGTGGCCAATCTTCTGTTGTAGGCACTATTTTGGGTGGGTCTTGGATTTCTAGCAAAAACAAAGTAGGTCCCACAAGACTGTCTTTCCCACCCCTGTAGTAGAGGACTTTCTTCTACATGGTCAGGTCCTTTGCCAGCTACACTGTTATCATGCTGGCTGGGTGGATGGAGGTGCAGAAGGTAGATTAACAGTGCCATCCTCTACATGTCTACTCAGATGCAAGCCTGATTGAGTTCAATGGATCTTAGAACGGGCACTTCAGCTCTCATCAGCCCTAGCTAGCTTGGCCAATGGTCATGAATGCTAAGAGTTGTAATCCAAAACATCTGGAGGGCACCAGGTTGGGGAAAGCTGGTGCATAGCATTCCAATCTAAGTGTAGGAAAGGGAGGGCTTTTATTCAAGAAATTTGAGAAAGATTGCTTCTACTCACTTTACCTACATTTCTAGGGATAATAAGAGATCCATATCCATAAGTTAAAGGTCATTTTCATGCAACTTTCTAATTAAGGTTGGATCCAGACTTAGCCACTGGAATCAACGGGACTTAAGTTAGACATGATTAATTTAAGTGCCACTAATTTCAATTGATCTATTCTAACTAAATCTGGATCCAACCCATTCTTTTTAATTAATATTACATTTTTGTTATCACAAATCAGTCATCATAATGAACCTTGGATTCTGTTTAAATATAAAAGGCCCAGAAAAGGGCAGCGGGGGAGGAGCTATGGAGATAAATTAAATAACCCGTTTTGTTTATTTCTCATTCTTATACTGCCTTTCTGCCCAATAGGTCCATTGGATGGTTTTGAGGATGTTTTATCATTTTGTTTCTGCATACTGCCATGTCTCCATTTTAACTATCTGAAGAAAAATGACAGGCTTATGCAAACCTCCCTTTGCAGCAATAAAGGCCTATATAACCCCACATCTCCACATTTATAAATCTATGCTCCTTGTATTCAGACTGTAGTCCCCGTCCCAATAACCTTCTACATTTTAAAGGTGGAATGGTATCAGCTTGCCAGCTGCAAGGTCAGGGACCTTATGAGGGTTCCCATTCAGCTGTCCTCACTGCACAAGTAGGATTAAATGACACAGTGGTACAAAACAGCTGAGTCTCATCTTTAGTACATTTTTCATTGTTGATACTTGGGCATAAATAAATAAGGCACCTGATGTTTTCCATGGCCGCTTAAAGAATGAGTTTGCAAGCTGGAAGTTCATACTAGGTTTTTCTTTTTCCCCAACTCATGATTTATTTTAGAAGCATCTACTTTTATTATAGACTTTGTGGTGTGTGTGTGTAATCTTTTAAAGCTCGCCAGTTCCATGGAGGAAAGCTCTTCTGCTGTTGTGACCAGGAGAAAATGAGAAGTAGAATTATAATCACCTAGCAATTACTCCCTTTTATGTGGAGCAAAGGCAGCACCTGTATAATTAACTATACTCCACATCTTTCAAAGACTCAAAATTTCCTCCCAGTCCCTCAATGTGACACTGTAAAAAAAAAGAAGGGGGGAAGCCCCACCCCAAAATCAAGACCTGCATCTTTCAGTTTGAGGGATTGATTCTGAAAATCGAAAGTCATCTCATACATCAAAGAATGCCTGATTGCCCTTATTCTCTGATTAACATGCCATTAAAGCAGTGATTGGTGTTGACATTTCTGAAGAAGGCCAATCCACAGGGGAAAATAAAATAGAGTCTAAAGTATTGCCATGTACTGTGGAGGCAAAAGAGCTTGCCATCAGATGTGGCGGGGATGTGGGGATGATCTTAGGGGTTGAGAAAAGAGAGTGGTTGTCTGATAGGAAAAAGACTTGATAGTTCTTAAATTCTGACAAGTAGGGCTAAAACTCTATGCAAAGGTAATATGGCTGTTTTTTGGCTCATTGCTATTAAAGTTGTTATACTGGTTTTATATGTATGTGAATTTTGCTTGTTTTTGTGGTTTTAAAATCTTTGTATATTGTTTTAAAGTGTTTTTATCTTATGTGAACCACCCAGAGAGCTTTGGCTATGGGGCAGCATACAAATGCAAATAATAATAATAATAATAATAATAATAATAATAATAATAATAATAATAATAATGCTTGTGTAGGTTTCAGCCTTAAGAGATCCATTAATTCCCCACCCCCTTCAGCACATCATGACTTTGTAGCGGCTGCCTAGAATTAGGAAACAGCCACAAGAGCAAAATCATTTATTAAGAAAACCAGAGGTCTGTCTACATGCAGGGAAAGCCCTGCGATGGCTGCGTATCTGCACTGCGTCAGTTATATGATGCAGCTGCAGATTCACGGCCAACGTGGGGATTTCCTGCAAAGCTGCACATGGAAAAGGTCAGGGACTTACCCCGACTTTTTCAGTGGGAGCGAGGTCAGTATGGCTCTTCCTCCATCTGACGGAACTCTGGGGCCAATCCTAGTGGAAGGCAACCAGCGACTGGTCACTTTCCACCAGGAAGAGGGCAGGGGGGTTAGCTCTGGTACCTGCTGAAAACCCTGCGCTCCGTCCTTGGCGTCGGGATTACCCTACGCCATCCCGGGTAAGACAAATTGCAGGGTGGGGGAAGGCTCTGGAGGGGAAAAAAATTGTCATGGATCTGGTTTGTACGTTTCAATATGAAACTAAACAGCACTACTTAACTAGTTAGACCGTGGCGTGATACATGAGGATGTTGGTAAGAGATTTACAATTCTAAAAGCAAAATAGCCATGGTTAAACTGCCATGGTAACGAGCCATACACTAGTGAGCATTCATATCTTCTGAGAATGCATGCAGCATAATGCTCTGTTGTTTGCTTAAGATGGGAGTTGTGCCCTCTTTCTATAATGGGCAAGACACACAAACAATGACAAAGAAAGGGAACTATACAGATTTTCTCATAAACACACTGCACAAGGGAAAGAATGAGTCCAAAAAGCTCTGCAGAAACCTTTAATTATGAAATCCATCCTACAGATAAAGAATATGCTCCAAACATTTTCATGATCAAAGCCTACAAGCAGAATCTCCCCACCCCCACCCCCACCGTTTCAATCACTCACAGATATTTTAATAAAACAAAGACTTCAATATAGGAAAAGCTGGTCATGAGAAAAACGCCACCAAAACCAATGGAACCAGTTACTGACAATGGCTAACTTCAGCTCAAACTGAACTGTGGAGCATTGTGGTACAATAACTACTGATAAAGCCCACTTTAGGCATTCAGCAGCTGTCATCATGGAAGCAGATGCGGATGTTGGTCCCATCCCTGTCTCCTCCATTCCGGATTTTCCCATGTTGACTGGGAAGGTCTGACTGTGCAGGGTCTCCGAATCGGTGGAGTACCGTACCGTATGTATGTTTAGTTACGCATGATTGCAGCCTTCCCCATCAACTCCTGGAAAGGACGGTGCCAGAGCACGCTTTCCCATCTGCCCTCCAGAAACACCTGAAGAGGGCTAGCAATGTAGCATGAATCAGAATAAGCTCTAACAGATCATGTGCTGGTTTGTACATAACACTAAGCTAGGATTTAGCATTATGTGCACGAGTCTTGGTGAACCCAAGTGAAGCCTCAAACTCATGCGCTTCCCTCTCCCTCTCCTCCTCTCATGTAGCTGAAAAGAGGGCTCTTGACAAATTTCTTCGTCAGTTTCCACTGATGCCTGGCTTGTTGCTATGTACAAATGAGGAATCATGGTTTAAAACAAACACTTCTTTGTTAAATAACAAAGCAAAACAATCCCGGGTTTTTAGTTGGCTTGTTTAGCAATTGACCAGTTTGTTTTAAAGCCAGATACCTGCTTTGTATCTAACAATGATAAGTCAGCAACCATACAGGAAGAGGGGAGGGGGTAGTGCATGAGCCCAGGATTTCACAAGAACTTATGCACATAATGCTCAACTATCGTTGAGCATTACGGGCAAATGCAGCTAGTATGTCAGTTTCCTAAGGTAGTTCAGAAACAGTTATACCACAACATTGCTGTGAAAAAAAATGAATGTAATGAAGGCTTGCCAGTCACATAAGGCGATTTCTTTGTCATTTAGCAAGCTAGGAAAGTTGTTTCAGGTGTATTACTTTTCATAGGCTTCTTCAGGCAATTGCTGGGTGTGGGCTTGCTTGTTTTTCTTTTAGCGTGTGAAGAGAATGTGCAGATATAGTTCAACATCTGTTGACATCTGAGTTTCTGCCCTGCTCCAGGTTCAGAGAATGAGAAAGTCATGGCTGGGTTTGTGGAATCTTTATTAATGTATTAGAATGCTCCATCACAGTTCCTTTACGTTTGTAATAAAAGTGGGGGGAAAGTCTAATAATTGTGTGAAGTTATCCATCTTTTAATGGTTGTACAATGGTTATAAAATATCTATGAGAAGATCATGATCTCTTGCAATTTATTCAATATTCTAAATTATTCAATGCATTTTCAAGTATATTGGTTAATTTTTTATTAGGTTTTTTAAAACATTTGGGAGCCAACAATGATATTTATTGATGATTTGTCCAGTAAAGTGAGGTGGTTCCAAGATATTCTGAATGAATAACTCAGCTTTGCCTGCCCATCTGTTGCTGAAAGCACCAAAATCTCTGTTGTTGCTTCAGGAAGCTTTCTGAGAATGACCGGCTGCAGTTTTTACCAGTAATGAGTTTTTATCAGAACTTTGTCGTTTCAAAAATTGTATATTTAATATGGTGTTTTTATTCTATTTATTGTTACCACTCTGAAATCTTTGGATGGGGAGCGGCGTATAAATATTTTAAATAAGTAAATAACAAATAAAATCTCAGAATTCAAAGGATATGCTACTTATGAAATAAATTTACCCATCTGCCCTGTACCCCCTTTTTTCTTAGCCCCCAGTGCTGAGAAGCCACTATTTTAATCTCCCCACAATGCTCCCAACATAATGTCACTCCAGAGCATTGTGGGAACTTCAAACGGCATTCCCCACTGCAATTGGTCCGAGGAATGCTGCTGCCACCCAGCAACAATGAAGGGAGTACCACTGCCACATGGGCCCCCTTCAACTCTGGAGCTGGCTCTGAGCATGTAACAATATTACCCCCAAGACGCTCAGCAAAATCTCACATGTTTCCTCTGCTGCCCTACCCAACACCTCTTGTCAGCATCCCTGGTTGCCTCTGGAATCCTTCTCATGCCCTCCTTATTTTTGCACCAAAGACTCCTTCATGCTATTCTTCCATTAGTGGGCTGTTGTTTTTGCAGTAGTAGTAGTAGCTAACAGCGGTAACTGAATCTCGTCTAATGACGTTGCTATTGTAAGAAGGCTTCCCGTATTTTCAAGGTTTTCTGTGGAGCCTAGGAAATTAGTAGACATGGTTTGCTGTCTGCCATCAACAGGAATTCATATTTATACAGCGTTCTTGCAATTATGGTACTGATTAATGATAAGTGCCCTGCTGTCTGCAATCTATTCCTTTGAGGGAACCACACTTTATGTTCCAAAAATGTTTTATACCTCTTAGTGATGCATTATTATTCTTTGCAGATCAAAGATCATGGTTGTCATGGAAACTGCAAAAAGTGGAAAGCCAGTCATGACATAGCAATGGCATAATGGGGAGATCTGCTGGGAAATCACTCACTAGCCTGGGGTTTTGTGTTGGAAATGCTTGGGTGAATTTAAGTGGGAAGCCAAGTTGTCTCTGAGATCTAAAAAAACTTAGTGGTATTAAATGCAAAATATCAGTAGCTGTTACAATCATCATGCTTGACTGTGCATCATCCTAAAAATTTTTTTTTCACAGATGGGATGCATGAACACCTCAATTTTATGAATATCACCTTCTAAAACTCATTGCAAGCATTTGTAGGTATGTAAGCACCCCATATTCTAAACGAAGATTCAACTCCTTGAATTAGATGACCTCAATTTTAAAATATGGCCTAGCTCAAATTGCAGGTGATTTTTGAAAATCTACCAAAAATATTTATTGTAGGCTTAATATTTTGTCTACTTTATATGTGGAATTGAGGGTAATCAGTCAATTATGAACCTCCCTGTCAATTTCAGAACAGGAATAAACACACTGGCCAATAGCAGAATGAATACTTGTCCTCATGGTAATCAATGGGGAAATAGTTGCAACATGTGAATTACCACAATTTTATTTAAGGAAGTGCTGCTTTTAGTAGAAAGGAGGGTCTTGATGTCTCCAAGTTCCAGCCTTCCAGACCGTGTCATAGAGAATATATTAACTTTCCATTTACTTTAACTCACAAGCTTTCCTGGCATGGTACACTGATGTTCACATTATTATTTTTAGTGTATGTATAAACAGAGTGATAGGCCTCCTGAACCTACTGATCCACTTTAACTAGCGAGCAGATTGCCTGAGCTACTGTAGTCAAAGCAAGTGTCCTAGCAGAGTTATTTGATTCTAGTTGCTCTGGAGAAAACCATCTCCAGAACTACAGAGGTGAGCACAGGTCTGCACCAACATCTCATGCTCCATTGGCCCAAACGTTTCAGACACCATGTAATGGGGCTAAAGAAGGCCATAATCCTCTCTATGAGTGGTCTACCCATTACCCTACCAAACAAATGCAACATGCTACTGTATTGCATTGAAACCTGAGCAAGTGATGGCGAAGTATTTTTAACCAAAGACTCCAAGGATGGAATCCAATTAATTTATCTTCCTGATGGAACAGCAGCCATCAACAGAATGGGGTGGTTTACTCAAAATCAGCTCCAAAAAAATTGAGCAACCCTCCAGCTGTAGCGGGGAATAGACGAAGGGAAGTGTGATTGGACAAGCAGAAGACCACAAGTGCAGTGTTGGATACTGACCCTAACAATCTTCAACAGCAACCCTAAGGATTTGTAGAGATAATGGGTTGGATCCATATTTTCTGTGAGCGGAACTTCACCCATAGACTGCAGTCATTTTGAAATTACTGTAGTCATTTTGAAGTTGCAATTACATAAATAATTATTAAGAGGTCATTAGGTGAAAGAAACCACCAGATTACACTGATGAAAGTCTTCTATGAGGGGAAAATCATGTTTGCTTACCATCGCTTCTCCACCCGCTTGTTTGTCCCTCATTACTTCCTCTTTTGAAAGAGGAAGTGAACAATGTGCACATTGCACTGCTTCTCCTGCACACAGCAGGAGATAGCGGCAACTTCTGTTTTTAAAAATAAGTCAGACTTATGGTTTTTTGTCACACAAAGAAGGCTAGAAGGGGCGGGAGGCCGATGATGACATGAGAGGGACCTGCAGAAATCCATGAGTGCCCAGTAATGAGCGTGCAAAAATAAAAATAAAAATGCTCATCTGATGGAGCTCTATATCTAAAACTACTTTAATCATACGTATATTTGTTGCTATCCATACATGATCATATTGGGATGTATCCAGACTTGCTCTTCCATTGAAATCTAGCAGAGATTCCCACTGGAGAGTGGTGGTGGGGAGAGGTGATTTCTCTTTCCCTCTGCTGCCTCAACACCATCTCTCTCACTGTTGTGGGGGGGAGGTGTCCCCCAACCCTACAGAACACCTCTCAGGGGCAAAGGAGGGTGCAGTGGAAAGAGGAATCGGTTAAAATCACTCCTTCCCTCCCTCTCTCCATATCCAACCATTATCCCTACAAATCTATTAGGATATATGGTTGAAGGCAACAATCCATGAATAAGTAGTTAATTAGTTGATTAATCACACAATGCATATTTTCAGTAGAAATGTTGAAACCCCTAAGAATATTTAGAGTTTGTGGATTTGTTATAATTTAAGATAATAATTTGCTCATCAGAAAAAAAATCATTGTTTTAGTTGAATTGAAAAAAAAGTCATTTTTGTTACAGATTATGAAAAATGAAAGTATCACCCGCCCCCAGATGCTACAGTGCACATATTAACTGAGTAATTAATCAATCAATCAATTAAAAGCAAGGCAACTAACTGATCATCACAGAGCTTTAGATAGCTAATAAGATTATTCAAGGGAAATCATTATTCTGCTATCTACATACCATCTACAGTTAATTGTGAACTGCCCAGAGAGCCTCGGCTATTGGGCAGTATAAAAATGTAATATTATGTATATACCATTGAAGTCTATAGGGAAAACAAAAACAACTCTGATTTTTTTATAGGACCTGATAGCAGCCACCCTTTTTTGGATATCATGTCAGAAATTTCTCACATTTGTAATATCTTGTAATTCTATACTTTAAAGCTTTGACTGGAAGTTTGTCCTATGTTGGTTTCACATATATATTTAAGTGGATAAAAACACTGTGATAAATAGTCACTTATGAAGACTGTGGATCCACCTTGCCTGGCATCTGCTACTTTAGTACTTACGAATAAAACGATTTGAAGTGGAAAGACTGACACTATCACCATCGTCAGCGCTTTTGCCGCTAGAAACTTCATCATCTGATTCCCACACAGAGAAGATTGAGGAGCCGCCAACTTCTTCAAACTTCCTCATTAAAATTCCACTCATAGCTTCAGCATTGTCACATGCACCTGTCAGAGGAACAGGAGAAATGAAGCATGAAAACATTTGACCGCTGACCATGCTATCAAGATCTCCAAAGTCATTGCTGGAGGGTGTGTAGTATTTTCTTTCTTTTTTTCAAACACATTTGGCTTCTGCTTCTGCCTCTGGTACTTTTACCAGGAATCGAACTGGAATGAAAAACTAAAGTTGAACTTGCTTTGTTGTGTACTGTACACAAGTTTACTCCCTAGAATGAAGCGTGTGTAAAGATGTGTATTTTTGAGATGAATCATCAGTTCTACGGCCTGGCTTACACCAGTGTGGCCCTACCATTAGGCAAAGTGAAGCAACTGCCTCAGATGGCAGATGTTGGGGGGGGGGGGCAGCAACAGCAGTTCTCTAGCCATTCCTCCTGCTCCCCCTCTGTTGGAGAGAGCTGTGTGGGTGCCACATGCCCTGTCCTCCACCCCATAAACAAACCTCCTTCCCTCAGGTGTGGTGGAGGATCCTATCCTGTCATCATTGTTTCGGTAGCAGGCTTCTTCTTATGTTCCTGTATAGATGGCCAGGGCCAGAAAACGGTATGAGAGGCAGGAGCCCCACTACTGCTTTATGGCGGTATTGAAGTGCACTGACAACTGTTGGGGCCCATGACTCATACCATATACCGCTTTCATAGGACCATATCCTGCTTGGTGTAGATCTGGCCCTGGCCCTGGTCAAACTCCCCCTTCCTTTTTGGAAAAGGAAGCACAGTAGGATCCAGGCATCTGTTCAATCGGGCACCCTTGTCAAACACCGCATTACATGCAACATGATCTGCATGGTGGAGAGAAGAATAGTGTCCCCCTTATTCTACTACCTGATGGCTCTTGCCGCCCAGGTAACATCACAATTCCTTTCATGGGCAAAAAAAGTGAGCATACCTGCTTCCTTCATTCCCACTGTGTTCAACTTCCAAAGTGGTCCAACATTACATTATTATTATTTTACACAGAAAAGGATGTGCTATATCCAAACACTGTTCAGAGCTGGAGTTCATTGTTGCAACTCCAAGACAAACCCATGAGGGTGCACTTTGTACATCACGTCTGCAGTTGCCAAATGCTCAAAAATCCTACTCAGGAATACATTAGCTTGCCCACAGGCAAAAGAACCTCTGCTCCTTCGGCTAAATTTGCCTAGACATTCATAGGTGTTTTCTTTGAAGCTACACAACTGAAATTCACTTGTTGAGGTTCCTTCAAAGCTACATGGCGTTTGTTAAGTTACCACTTACAGTTCGTCATTGAAAAGTTCCCTGCAATAAATGAGGGGCTAACAAAAGGCATTTAGCCACAATTCCTTCATTTGAAAAAAATCACAATTCTTTAATTAGAGTACTGAAGCCTGACTTATTTTAAGGTATACCCAAGAGCACATTTATTTAAAATTATTTCATTTTGAAAGCAACTAATGGGATTAAATGTGTGCTGCAAAAGAGTTGCCATCCAGCTTGTATTGGACTGGAATAAGTTCTGTCATGTAACCAGTAAGACAGTATGAAAAATCAGTGGTTTAGATTTTGTTCAGGCTCCCATCCAATTATGTATTTATTTAAGAGATATAACATGCCCTAACAAGGTGGCTTCCAAGAAATAAAATAAATCACTGAAATTCAAAAAACATATCAATCCCCCCTCCCTTCTGATCAGCTCTGAGGCTCTGTAAGTGGCTGCATCGCAATATGAAGTCAGACAGGGACTCAAGGAATAAAAAAAATCTTTAAAAATCAAATACATGGGATTTTTAAAAAAAGAAATTGCAGGTAGGGGGGAGGAAGCTTGATCAAGCAGCAGCAATGATCAAATGAGGAATGAAAGAACACACACACACACACAGTCCTGCACTGGATGTAGCATTCTTGGTTATACAACTAATAGCCCAGACCAATGTTCCAGCAGACAAGCTTTAAGTTCAGGCAAATGCAGAAGTAGTCAAACAAGCAATGGGTCAAACACACTGAGGTAGTCCATTACATACATAATCCGGTAGCAGGATGAAACAGAGGCTCAAGTTCCTAGCACAGAGGTTCCGGAGACAAGAGAAACTGGTTAGACATTGTTTCCAGCAACCAGCAAGCTTTCACTGCTGGCTTTTATTCACAAAGGCTGCCAAGCCCCACCCAGTCTCAGTTGCTGTCCATCAGAGCTGTCTGGCCAGAGCCCTACTCTAGTGGAGTTGCTTTCTCCCAAGAAGACCATTTTTGCAACTGATCATTCCTTCTTACAGGAGGCCTACTGGCTTGTCGCTTGAGGTGACGGCGCTCCTGAGGGTCAGGGGGTTGCGCAGGCTCTGCTCCAGAGTCAGAGTCCCCTCCCACTGTCAGGGAAGGACCTGGAGCTGTCTCCCCCGAAAGGCCCTGCAGCCCTCTCCCCTAAAGGCACAGGCTCTTCCTGGTCTGGTGCCACTACTTGATGTGTCTCCCTGGTTTCTGGGGGCTCTGTTTCCTCCTCTAAGGAGGACTCCTCTAGCAGGGGCATCACACACACACACACACAGTAAGCAAGTTGTTAATTGTAGGATTATTGTGCTGGAAATGAGGAAATTCTCAGTAACATCTCTCACTCTCCCCCATCCAAGGTTCTAGGCATTTTTAAAAAGGCTACAATCCCCTACACACTTACCTGGGAGTAAGACCATTACACTCAATGGAACTTACTTCTGAGAAGACACTGATGATTCCGCTAAGGAAATGCCTGTGCTAGAGTAAGTAGGCGGCCATTTTATTTTCAACATTCTAATCTATCTGAGGCAGGAGGGAGGGGAAGAGCGATGCTATTGAGCATGTGTTATGCTATCCCTGAAGAAGGCCTCTGTATTCACTCTAATAGGATGAATAAATATTAATTAAAAATCAACTGAAGGGAATTTTTTTAAAAAAGAAAAGCCATTCCACCAACTACAATGAAGGAGGAAGAAGACACCACCACTGGGTTAATGGGTAAGGAGCAGAATACTCCAAATTTCATGGATAAAAAAAATCACCTACCTAAATTATCAGAACCATTTTGATTCAGAAAGGTTTTGTTTTTTCTTTTGTACTTTAAACTGCCCTTTCTGGCACATGTAATTTTCAGGAAGATTGGTGAGATATGTTCTATTTTATGAATGTTAGAATGACCCACCGAATGCTGTGTCCCTGTAAAACAGTTGAACCCAGCGACTGTTGGGGGAACTGAAAGCAAAGAGGGAAGGAAAAACACCAAATAACCCTTTCCTTGCCCAGAAGAGCTCTGAATACCTATTGGCAGTAACTTACTTCTGAGTAAACGTGCATAGGATTGTGTGATAAATCCGAAAAACTGACACAAACAAAATTCTCTGGTCAGTTCACAACAATTAAAACCACAAAGCATATTATTATAGATTACAATATAAAATGTAAAAGTGTAGAAGTTTCCCCCAAAGTTCTGGCTTTTAATTTAAAAAAAAAATGAAATTAAGTGGAAAGCTGCAATTAGGGAGGAAGAAAACTTGGTAAGGGGTGTTTACGCTGCCAGCTATTCTTCCACTAAACCAGTCTTCCCCCAATCTGCTGCTCTCCAGAAGTTTTGAATTTAAACTCCCATCAGCCCCAGCCAGCATGGTCAATAGTTAGGAATACTGGGAGTTGTGGTCCAAACCATCTAGACAGTACCAGGCTGGGCAAGGTTGCTTTTAAAGTTATTCTCTAACAGCTACCCCCAACCAACCCACCAAATACACGGGGGGGGGCAAGAGAGAACTAGCCCACTCTGTATGTTCCCCAGTGAGGGCGAGAAGCAGGAGGTGGGGAAAGAACAGAAATGGCTGGGAAGCTTTAAACACCCCCTTCCCACAAATTCTTCCCCCACTCTTAATTTCAGCCTGGGATCTAACAGGGATTTAGTAACAACACCCCCCCCCCAAAAAAAGTCTGTATACAGCTTGTTATAGTCCATTATATTCATGATGGAATATTAAAAAAATACTATTACCCGTACCTGGAAAGTGTAGGTGATTGTCAGCAGAAATCAACTGTCATCTGGGCTTGCCTGGCTCCCTAATCCTGAGTGAGGGGAAAGGACTCTAAGAGGCTGAAGAGGAGAGGCTGCCCAGGGCACTGCTCTAGCCTCGATCCATGCTGCGTGGTTTTATCCTGGTTGTGCTTTTTATACTGTATTTTGTATTTGTGCTTTTAACCTGTTGGTTGTTTTATTATGGTTTTAATTTTTGTGAACCGCCCAGAGAGCTTCGGCTATTGGGCGGTATAAAAATGTAATAAATAAATAAATAAATAATAAAATAAATAAAACACCTGCACTTTGCCTTCGAGAAGGCAGACGCAAGCTGGGCCGACGTGGTAAGCACCTTGTTTGGGGGGGCACTTGCCCCCCCTCGTGCCCCCCTGGCACCACCACTGAAGAGAAGAGGACTGATTCAAGTGTTGAGATTTGAGTATTACAAGTATAGCTGCTGCATCATTTATTTGGAAGAGACAATGCAAGGGACAGAGTGCCTGTAATTGTTGCTTATATACATCTGAATATGGATTATATAAAAATAATCATACAGAGCTATTTTGCCATTAATTCCTAATTTTTATGAGCAGTACAGATGAGAGAGAGAGAGAGAGAGAGAGAAGGTTACAACATGAGGCAAGTTTATCATAGCTCTTCAGACAAAGCAGAATCCTGATCACAGCGGATATGTTATGGAGCCTAACCATTCCATTTACAGAGCAATCCTATGCGTAATTACATAGAAGTAAATCCCATTGTGTTCAATGGGGTCTACTCTCAGGAAAAGCATGTACAGGACTGCAGCCTTAGACCAACAATAATGCTGGCATACCTATTTTCCAGTAGAGGAAACTCACACATTACAGCAATTGCTTATCACAATTTCCTTATTATAATGACTGGCCATAGTTACAGAAATCAGCTGGGGATTTTGCCTTGTAAATAAAATTCTGAAGGGACAACATTTTTAAAAACACAGAACTGCACAATAAAGCGTGGTACATAAGATATTCTTGATTAATTTTGTTAAATAAGAGTGCTGTGCCTTTATTACACAGTAGATATTAACGGTGGAATTAGTGCCTACCAGTTGTGCTCAGTGATAGCTGTTTTGTGAAACAGAACTAAAATGCCATGTCAGAGTCGCAATTGGGTTTTGCCCATACCCATGTAGGTCAACAGGAATGCCAAAATACCAAATCTAGCCAACCACGGCAAGCAACACAGTTTCTCCACTGCTTTCAGTTGTACAGAAATGAATGATTTTACACCTTCCGCAGTGCCACTTGTCTGTAGCTTTCGAGAGCTGCCGGCACAGAGCTAATTATAACCCAGCTGATGTCTCTTGGCATCGTATTCCCCAAGTAAAATAATTGTGCGGCATGGATGCAAGGCAGAAATGCTAATGGAGGCAGCAGACAAAGAATTGCATGTTTATACTGGAGGCGGTGATGGGAGAAACCGCATCACTTTGTCTGAACAACTGCTGAAGCGGTGAGAGACATCAAGTTGCTCTTGTATCTGCTGCAGGAGTTGCTACTGTCACTATAAGGACTGGAGGGAAAGCAACGAAAGGAGAGAAAGAGACCGAGAGAAAGAAGAAGAAAGATGTGATAAGGGGCCCTTAGGGTCCTGAGAAGAAGCTCATTTGGAATATTTTCCAGCTCCCTCATTCCCTAAATAAACACCCCTCCCCAGAGAAACAATGTGCCCCACTGTCTACTGCAATGCATGCAACCCTAAGTTGGTGAAAGCACAATCATTTCCATGGCAACCGACTGCAATATCAAAACTATAGGCTTGTGGTTTGACCATAGGAAAGGATAATGAGCTGGTGGACTCAAAGAGAGAAAATATTCAAGCCCCGTATCTCCAGAAAAAGATGGTACTTTGCTTAAAAAGGCAGGGAAATGAGTTTTTATTCATTGAACAGATGATAGAGGAGATCAATCAGCACAAGCACTAGGGTCCAAACAGCTCCATAAGAAGGGAGAATGGTAAAAGTTAAAAAGAATAAACTGCCCCCCTCTGTCACGCCACCATCCGGATCCATAGCAAATAGGAAGTCAAGAGAAACCAGAATGTGGTAACGTTCTCTTCTTTATGCAGGTGGACACCATGCAGACAACCCGTTCTGGACGTGGCTGTCAACTTGCTATGGCCGGTTACCACTTGGTAAATGATCATCTGTATTCACCCATACAGATTGGTGTGAAGAGACATTTACCTGAAAATAATCATCTCTGCTGACCACAGGCACACCATTGGTGAATTCTCTATCCAGGTTAATTCTTAATAATAATAATAATAATAATAATAATAATAATAATAATATCCAGGATATGCAACATTCCGGAAATATACATATTTCATAAAAGCAAAGAAGGGTGGTTCACGGCCTGAACACACACCCCTATTTGCAAGCATCATGCTACAGAACATGAGCCTGACTCTATAGCACAACGTACTGAGCATCATTGAAATAAGAATCGGTAATAATGACATATGTTGCAGGGAATAGCCAAGCTTGCAATAACACAACTGATAAGAAGAAAATGGTCCAACTAGTATCATAGCAACAGATAAATCATGGGAAAAGAGAAACTTCCACTGGCAAAGGTGGATAAAACCTCTCTGGAAATAGCAAACAGGAATGTAAAGCAAGAAGGACCACCCATCTATTTCTTTCCCACTTTTCCACAAGGTTGTGCCAAAAGGAACACAAAATATATCAGATGCACAAAAATATAGTTTAAGTAGACAAATACATAATATATACATCTCTCAATCCAAACAGCATTGAATAAAACAATACAAAAAATCTGACCTGATCCAACAATTTAGAACTAAACTCGGGCAGGATCTACACTACTGCTTTTAATGATTTATAATGGTTATGACAACTATTCAGGCCCAGGACACATTACATATACAGTTTTCATACCGTTTTAAAAGTGTTATATCCTGCTTGGTGTAGATCAGCCCTGGGAAGAGAACAAAGAGATAAAAATATACAAACCACAACACGGGTGGGCAAAAAACTGGATCTCCAGAAATTTAGGTCTTCAGTTCCTAGCATACTTGACCATTGGCCATGCTGGCAAGGGCTTCTGGGAGTTGACGTCCAAAACATTTGGCGATCTCCCTTCTGCCTGTTAGATACTATACCAATGGATACTATACAGTTCCTGTTAAAATGGAGGTGGTTCTGCTAACATGCCAACCTCTCATCTATGCAGTGGCTTTAGTGGCATGAAGTGTCTTTTATCAGCTTCGGCTGATATACCAGCTACAACCATAACCTGGCTACAATTATCCATCCACTAATAAATTCTGGAGACAGGCTACAAATTTCAGTTAGTGCAGAACAGAGTAATGATTCTGCTCACTGGCACTTGCCATTTTGAACATATTGCTCCAGCATTGCATCAACTGCACTGGTTGCCAGTCAGTTTCTGGGCCTGAAACAAAGCGTTGGTGCTGACCTTTAAAGGCCTAACTGGCTTGGGACCCGTCTTCCTGAAGGAGCCCCTTCTCCCTTATGTTCCTGCCTGATTGCTAAGATTGTTGCTGGAGGTTCTTTTCTAGGTGCAATGTGTGGCTTCTAGGGAGAGAGCCTTGTCTGTAGTGGCCCCTGTCTAAGGAATGCCTTTCCCAGGGAGATCCTCCTGGTGTCTTCACTTTAGGTGCCAGGTTAAGACCTTCCTCTTTAAGCAGCCATTTAAACTTTAATGTGTTGCCTTATTAATTTTACTGCTGGTTCCAGAATATTTTTTAATGTCTTTACTGTTTAATTATTATACTTGTATTTTTGGGTGAGGATGATGTATGGTTATTTTGTGTTTGTTGGGCATTTGCCAATTGGGTGGGATACAAATGTAATAAATAAATAAAGTGACACGAGCTTCTTCACTATTAAGCTACACACACTGATTGACAGTCACACCACTAATTCACAGCAGCCTTCCTCCGGGCTTTCACCTAGTGCTACTTTCTCAGTCAGTTCCCCATCTCTCACCTGGGTGGGGGAAAGAATTGCCCCAATACACTCACATTTTTATATATGATGTGGGCAGTGTCCACACAGAAATTCATGCCATAATAAATTTGGTAGTCTTTAAGGTGCCACAAGACTCTTGGTTGTTGATCTTACTCAGTTTCTCTCCTCCCAGCACCTGTTCCCATAATGATGAGGATATTCCATGACTAAATTAAGATGGTGGGGATTAGCATAAAGATAAGCCAGATCTGACACTAAGATAACATTTTGTAGTTGAGGTACCCCAAAAATGTTTTGAATTATTTGGCCATGAAGATTCCAACATTTTCACTTGAGTCATCACTTTCTGCCCAACATGCTTTGCTCTAATACTTCTCTTCTTTTATTCTTGCTGTCTCTTTTCAAGAATTATATTTGGGAATGAATGGCTGAATAGGTGTGATAGCAGCAGTTTGTTTAAGTGGGTCTGCCACATAGCTGTAAAGCTGGGTGGGGGTGATTTAGAACTTTTCTACATGTGGCATTTGTTGTCCATTTGTCATTCCCTACTCACAGTTGTTTACTGGTTCTTTAGTCAATGATGTGACCCTCCAGTTTCACTGCTGTTTGTAAATAGAACTTTTGGTTACTTTTTTTTTAAAAAGAGCAGTGGAAATGAGGTATTATTCCTGATGGTGAAAGAAAGCGCCATCTCCACTTTTGTATTTGCACTATTCCACTAGTGCAACCTAGAGGCTATGTAGTGGGAAACCAGGAAAGGAAATGCTCCTTGTGTAATGCTTGGATCACAATTCAGTGACAACATCAAAAACAGATGAAGTGAATTAACAGCCTCATACAGAAAAGCCCTTAAAATGGAGAACTGGTAAATGGGAGCTGCTGAGTCCCTTCTTCCACCCACCACTTTTGTTCACCACAACACACACACCCGATGTGTGTGTCCCAGTCAAGCTCCTAGATCAGTTGTAAGCTGAGAAACATGGCTAGGGAGGGCCAGCTTGGGGAACAAAGGTAATGCATGGGGAAAGATTTGCCACCCCTTTGGCTTTGAATCACCTGTCCTGCCACTTTCCAGCCATGCAACACAACCCATAGGTTGAATCTAATGCCGACCATCCAGTAGCAGAACTGATTTCCCTTCTTCTTGCAGCCCCTTGTGCCTCCCATACTCAATCTGCTCTAGAAGGAACAGATTGGCGGTGCACACAGGGAGCTGTAGTGGGAGGAGAGGATGGGGAAGTCCCATAGCATGAGTGGAAGTCCTACTGAGTCTGCAGACTTTCATCCATGCAACAGTTGGATCCAACCCAAACTTCTAAGGCCAGGGTCACGCTGCCATCACATCTCATTAGGCTGAGTTGCTGTCCTGCGAGGCAGAACAACATTTCAGCCGGAGAGCTGACGATGAGTGCTGTTTATAAACACACATTTTGGAAAAATCCATTCAATAAGCAATTAATTTAAAGAGAAAAGATGGAGGGGACAATCCCCTCTCATACGGACTACTGCTTAATCTTGGCTGTGATCATTGATTCCTACCGAATTCTTTTTCTTTCTAATGTATAATTCTCTCCCCACTTGAAAAGAGTCTTTTAAAAAATCTAGACTTCCTGACTAGAAGCAGTTTAGCTGATGGCAGAGCTTCGAGGAATGGAGCCGTCACAGGCATGGGGCAGATTTGCAGAACTCAATCAGTTTAAGGACAGATGCTTCTCTGCTGGTCGCCTCTTCTCTCATCTTAGGCCTCCAAACAGCATCACATGTTTCTGGAAACGAATACACTATTTCAGGCCTTAGCTAGACCTGCCTCTTAGTCTGCGACGGAGGGGTGAAGATCTCGCAATGGTTTTATTGCGAGATCCTCCCTCTGTTTACACGTGACACGCAACCTCAGACGGAGAGGCGTCATGCCGGCCATTTTTTTTTTACAGTTAAAGAGCCAGCAGCGCATGAACGCTCGTGTGCAAAAGGTAAGTTATTCTTTTTAAAAAATAATTACTTCCCCCGCTCCCCCCACCCCAGCCCTGATGGGCGCAGGTCCTGGCTCCTCATGAGGAATCATGAGGAGCCGGAATAAACCACAGCGCCTGGCCACACATTCTGCGGTCTCGGGCTCAACCTGAGACCATGGAAAAACCGGGCCTAAGGGGGAAGGCGAGATCCCGGGGCAAGGGAGAGATCATCCCTTCCTGATCCCGGGATCCCCTGTGCGTCATCTGAATGCACAGGGACAATCCCGGGGATCATCCCAGGATTTCGCTCCATCTAGCTAAGGCCTTAGTCCTCCCTAACCTGGTACCAACCAGATGCTTTGGAATCCAACTTCCATCAGCCCAAGCCTGCATGGCCAATGGTTTGGATGCTGGGAGTTTCAGTCCAAAACACCTGGAAGGCTGCACTTCATGAACTGTCATTGTAATCCAGCCTTCCCGAACCTGGCCTCCTCCAGATGTTCTGGACCACAAGTCCAAGCATTCTTGACCATTGACCATGCTACCTGGGGTAGTTGGGAGTTGAAGTTTAAAACTTCTAGAAGGCACCAAGTTGGGAAAGGCGGATGTAACCAAAAACAGGGTCCTTGAAGTCCTACTTTGAAGTCCTACTAGACTTTACTGACCTGGACCAAAAAAGTCTGTTGCGTTGCTCTGCTCTGTACTATCTGGCAGCACTGGGGAGGATCCTTGTTTTCAACCATATCCTATGTTACACATCATCCAAGGGCTCATAGATGACCTGGGTGACACAATCACACTCAGGTCACCTCCGTGGTACAGTGGCCATGAGATAAAGCAGAGAGCTTCGGCTATTGGACGGTATAAAAATGTAATAAATACATAAATAGATAAATAAATAAATACTAAAGCAAGGTAAAAGTAGAAGCTTACATATTTTGCACACCACTTCAAGCACATTTATTCAGTGATGCAAGCAGCAAGTGCCTTGCCATAATCTGACACATACAGTGATTCTCAGAGGAGCTGGCAGCTTTCTGTGACAGAAGAAAAGGGTAAATTGCGTAGGTGGGTCTTTGCTCCTTTCCCCTTTCACGCTAAACAAACTCGAGACACATGAACCAACCCATGCATTCCATATTTTGCCCAATGTAAAATGCACTTAAATAGAGTAAAATGATATGCTCTGAAAATAGCCATAAGATTATTATCCATAATGTGTAGAAAAATACGTCGATTAGAATCTGTGAAAATGTTCTACTGTTCCCCCCAAACCATCCAAATTCTTTCTGAAAAACAAAAAACAAAAAATGTTGCTATATTAGTCTAAGGGAATGGAAAAGAACAAAACTGCACACCAAAGGTTATGTTTGCTCAGTTCTTCGGTGTTGCTATTGTCTTTCACAACTATTCATCAAAATTGTCCTAGATTTGTCCTATAGATTCTGGTGCAACTATTCCAGAGAAAATGGTTTTCCAGACCAAGTTGATAATATAATGTTTTTGATAAACTAAGTCAACTTTCAGACGGGGTGGGGGGATTGCATTTGCTTACTGTTGCTCTCTTCCTGATTCTCTTCCATGTTTGAAACGAGCACAATTACCCAGAGAAAAGAGCATCCCTCTAGTGGGCATTTTATAGCAAAACCTCAGAAGAGTCAGGTTTTCTAAGGTTTATTTTGTAACGAGCATGCTATAAATTGTTCATTTAAAGATGCTCAAAGGCTGCAATAATTCTCTCACACCAATCTGGAAGTAAGCCCCATTGAACCCAGTGATACTTACATCTGAGTAAATACCCATACAGTTGTGCTGTAAGTTCTGCTAAAAAAGACATGCTAATTTCTGCAGTTGATATTTTGAGGATTAATCCTTAACTGACAGGTATTTGTCTATGTGATTTCAGTCTAAAAGCAGCTATTGTTGACTTTATGTTTATTTGAATGAAAACTATACAGATCAGCACTGTTTTGGTTCAGGAGAGGAGGGTATTTATTTTTTAACACACACACACACACACTATTTAAAAACAACCACCTACCTTTTTTCTTAGATCCAGTCACAAAATCCATTAGATTTCCGCCCCCCACCCCACCCTGCTGCCACAGAGTAAATTAGAAGAAGTGATAGAAAGGTTTACAAACAAATCTCTAAAACACTGAATGAGTCACTGTTTGAAATCTCAATTTGTCCTCAGATGCACCACGAGTATAAAAAAATCCAGATAAGATCTCTAGAAACTCAACATGCTTGTTTCTGAACATGAATGAGCTGTTTTCTAAATCAACAGTACTCGTAACTGATGAATGTATGAACTAATCTAGGTTCACAACCCAGTAAGTCTATGTCATACACTGATAGCTAGGGAATGCTGTGAAAGTTGATTTCTGAGGCTTACAATTTGAGACTCAGGAGTATTTTATAGTAGAAAATTCTTACTGGGAGCTTAATTCTCTTTCAAATTGGAAAACTGATCATGTTGTTTTTCCAAACTAACGAACAGCAATGTACAGGTTCAGGGGGGAAAAACAGAAAATGGTAACAATTTCATGCCTTGCTTTTGACTACACCTAGGCCAGATCTACACCAAGCAGGATATGACACTTTGAAAACTCTATATGGAATGTGTCCTGAGCCTCAACAGTTGTCACTACTGTTATAAACCATTTTAAAGCAGTAGTGTAGATCCTGCCCTAGGATGGTTTCACCCTGCGTAGCTGAAACCTCTTAGATACACATAACCAATAAAAACAGCAAGTATTTATACCATGACACAAACAACATGGCATGAATGCAAATGTAGGTATTCATGATAGACACTCATGATAAAATCCTGGTTTTGGATTACCCTTTTATTTCTCTGGATTGATAATGCTGTGCTTTTGCCGTTTGCTTGATAATGGGAGTTGAAGTTGCAACATCTGGAAATGTACCAGGTTGGCAAAGGTGGTTGCATAGTGTCAATATGCTCCTTCATTATGATGAAAGAGATAAAGCAGTTATTTCCATTAATCAAAAGCAAATATATTATGAAGACCCTCCCTTAAAATACACTGGGAGCTCAAGTCGTTGTTAACCCCAAAGGATCTCTTGTAAATCATTTCTGTGTAATATTAATGAGCAACGGAGGAGGAGTTGCAAACCTCATTAAAATTCTGTACATTCCCATTGGGAGCTTTGTCAAAATCTAGGCATATATATATATATATATATATATATATATATATATATATATATATATAGGCACATTGATTCTAACATGGTATTTATTTAATTTAATACATTGTATGCCCTGCCCTCCAGTGCAAAAATAAAATTAAATTGCAGGATGGCTTTTAATTACATAAATCAAATGAAGAGCAACAATATTCTGACAGAGAAATAGAACAAATAATAATCTGTGGTTGTTCATCAGAAACATTTGTATAAAGGCAAACCATTACATGTATTAGAGCAATCAATGGGAAATTAAATAATTTTCTCGATATAATTAATAAAACAATTTGCCTGGATAATATTGAGGTATTGCAGTCCCACCCAGTCTGAAATCGGTAGTGATGGTCTCATTGATGTGAAACAGTGTTGCATTCTTAACGTGTTTCACAAAAGAAACTTCCGTATCTGACATGTGAAAAGCGATTCAATTAACAGTAACTCCTAAATGTTAAAATACCATTACCAAAACCGATGACTGGTGATATATTCAGCTACTGACTACAGATATTTAATGTTTGTTTACAACATTATCCTATGCATGTCTACTCAGGTGTAGGTTCCATTGAGTTCCATTGAAGTTACTCCCAGGTAAGTATATCTAGAATTGCAGCCTTAGCTGACTAGGGATTGTTGTGAGTTGTAAGATGTTTTTCTGTCTGAACATGATAAGATTGTGCCCTTAAACATGGTAAATAACATAAAGTTATTATGTTTAAATAACATAAAGTTATTTAAACATGGTATCCTGCTTTTTCTCATGACTTCAAGGTGAATAGCAGTGAAGTATTAAAAAAAATCATAGCTCTAAATAACAAAGATAGGGTAACCATATAAAAAGAACAGGGCTCCTATATCTTTAACAGTTGCATAGAAAAGGGAATTTCAGCAGGTGTCATTTGTATATATGCAGAACCTGCTGAAATTCCTTCTTCATCACAACAGTTAAAGCTGCAGGAGCCCTGCTCTCTGACCAGATAAAAAAGAGGGCAGGGCCCCTGCAGCTTTAACTGTTATGATGAAGAGGGAATTTCACCATGCATACAAATAGCACCTTCTGAATTTTCTGTGTAACTGTTAAATAAACAGGAGCCCTGTCCTCCTTTCTGTTTGGTCACCCTATAAGAGTAAAAGCAGAAACCATAAAACCTTCTACAATAACAATCGAAATAGCCATCCAAATGATAAAATCATCATCATCATTTGAATCCCAAGGTAGACAAAAAAACAAAGAACAAAAAATGTTAAATGCGCTGCAACACGTCTGTTTGTTGGAACGTAGCCAATGTTTTCAATGTGATCACATCTTTTTCACTTGGCTTTTTAATATTTATGGCTCTTTGTGGTTGGTTTGTTTTTAATGTTTTACATAGTAATACTATGTTTTTATAAGGGGGATAAGGACTTTTATTTTCTGAAATCTGTATAAACCACCTTGTTGGCTTCAGAAAGTCAGTACAGAAATTCAATAAACAATGAAACAAACAATAAAATACACCATCAAAGTGTATTGGTAAATATCAAAACTACAAGAACTGCTTTTCGCAGGAAGTGAAGCAGTGCGCCTTAAGCATTCTGGGGGAAGATGAGTGTCAGCATTTGCGCAAACCAAATTTATGGCAAAGCTCACAAGTGGGCACCCACGCTTCCTAAAGTGCTTGAGATAATGGTTCATTTTGCTCCTGCCGAAATGAATGGAAAGGGTGGGGTAGCATTAGAGGAGCAAAACAGGAATCCCAGAGGGCACTGCAGTATATTTTTCTTCTGTGGTCACCAGCCACCAGCATTCATAGCTGTTGCTTGGGAACCTTTTCTCGCTCGCCCTTCCACAGGAGGGACTTACCCCCCCTCTCCAAAGTAGGAATTGCAGCCAAGGCTGGTGGGCTTATCTTCATTCCACAAGGCTGAGGAAAGCTTGCCAACAGTACTGAAAGGTAACTCTGGATAAGGAATTATGGGCCTGCAGTTCACACAGCACACCTGAGTTATTACAGAGAACTTTGCGTGGCAACAAAGGCCATACGTACCCCCACCCGCAGCCCAATTCCGTGTCTCTCCATGCTTTGTTATTCTGAGAGGGGCTAGAGAGATATTTTTAGCCACGGAAAGGCAAATCCATCTGCAGTGGGTTTCCAAGGAAACTGAATAATTGAAATGTGTGGCACTAAGATCTGCTTCTACCAATTTCTCTTGATTACTGGAGCTGGTGGGCACGCACACTCAGTCCAGTTTGTGCTGCTCCCACACAAATCCCTCTTCATTGCAACTGGGCTGGCAGGAAAGCTGAGTTTGATCAGGAATCAGTGGAGAGAAGACGTGAGGCAGCAAAGAGGCTCACAGTCAGACTCGGAATTTATAAATGTGACCCTGAATACAATTAAGGGCACTTTAAAGATAACCATTATAAGCCAGAGTAGCAAGGGGGAGGGGGATCTTCTCAAATCTTCTGTATATTAAAGTCAGTTCAGGTCCGAAAGGGGGGCAGTGTGTGTGTGTGTGTGTGTGTGTGTGTGTGTGTGTGTGTGTGTGTTTGGAGGGAAATACCAGGATTTCGAAAGAGATGACAAAATGGATGACTGCAAAAATCCCTATGGCGGGAAAACTTGATTTGCACATGTTTTCCCAATAAAAAGGTTGTCCTGCGCTTGGCAGATGATGGAGCTCAGAGGGAGAGCTGAGGCTTGCGTATAGAAGGCTCTAGATTTGTCCCTGGTATGTCCAAGTAAGACACATGCATCAATGCCAGATGCACTAGAAAAGACCTCTGCTGAAATATGACTCTGTATTACTGGGTTTAACATCACCTGAATCCAGAATGGGTGGAATCCAACATGGCATAAGCAGATGTTTGCTTGCATGATGGGAGTTTCTTGGATCCCCCCTTTCCCCCCCTCCCTGCTGCACCTGCTGGGGCCCCTTCTGCTTTGGAGGGTTGGGTGCACAGGGGGGATGCAAGGGGAGGGGAATTGTTTTCTCCTCTTGAGGGAACCAGTTCCATCAGCAGAAAAATATCATTGGATTCCACCCATTGTATTTATTCATTCTAACCATATATAGGCTGTCCCTGCAGCATATGTTCAAAGAGACTTATAGTTAGGGCTGTGCAAGCCTCAGGCCTCGGATTCAGAGTTCCGAAGCCCTGATGACCATTTTATGACAGAACTGCCATTTTACTTCATAGCCCAAGGTCTCCATACTGTTGAAAAGGCCTACAACTCCCAGCATGCACTGCTTGGGAAGGCTTGACTTACCGGGGCCCATGATGGCCTCGCTGCTGCCGCCACCACGATCACTCACCAGCATACCCGCTGGCACAATACAGGATGTGCCAATCCCTGAAAGGGTTGCCGCATGTTCTGCAGGTGCCCTGCAGCCGCCTGCTTCCCCTGAGAGCCGCCCACTTCTGGTAAAGACTGGTACATCCTGGATTGTGCCAGCGGAGAGTTGTAGGCCCTTTCAACAGCACAGAGTCCTTGGGCTGTGAAGTAAAATGGCGGTTCTCTCATAAAATGGCAGCTCCATCACATAATGGTCTCCGGTACCTCAGAATTCCGAATCTGAGGCCCAAGGCTTGCACATCCCTACTTCTAATGTGAAAAAAGAATAAACTAGTAATTATATAAAATAAGTCTTAGAATACAAAACCGCTTAAAAATACAGAATAGATCATCAATATGCCCAAGACATTTCAATAGACAAACAAAAAACAAGGAAGCTTTAATACCATTTCCTAAATGAAAACAATTTCAAAACTACAAAGGAAGATGGCTGCCCCATCTACAATTGTAAAGGCTCTGCTTCTAGTAGATGACTGAATGGCAGACCCTGATGGTGTCTGAAGTAAACTTGCTCATACTTACTATTATGGGCTACTATTCTGATTCAGTGCAATCTCAATCTGATTTCTATTCCAACTCCAATCTAGGGATGGCACAGAAATTCACAATTGAACGAAATAAGTTTAGATTTTTATGAAGCCATCCCATGGATTCTGCAGTGGACCAGCTTTTCCCTTGTTGGGTGGCATCTGTGAACTTGCGGACCGTTTCTCTACTTTTGTGGATTTTGTACAAATTCCTTGTAGAAAAATATGCAAAAATGATAATAAATCCACCCAACAAACGCACATTTCCCCCATATGCTAAAGCATGAAAATGAACATTTGGGCAGAATTTGCAGATTTGGGACAAATTTGAGTATTTGCCCTTGTGAGAATTTGAACAAATTCATAAACTGGGGGGGGGGGGGGGAATCCAGTTCTGTCCAGGGCAGATGACACAACAGAAGGCACCTGACAATCCTCAAAAGACAGATGGAATGGATTTTGCATCCCTACAAATCCCAATATGAGCTTCTTTTCTGAATCACTCCATTCCAAAAGTTATAACTTAACTTTTCTGTCACATTAATGACAGCATTTTGTCATTGGCTCTGTCAATGGTAGAGCAACCTGCTTTGCATGCAAAAGATCCCAGCTTCAATCCCTGGCTTCTCCAGGTAGGTTTAGGTGGGGGAATCCTGCCTGAAATACTGGAAGACCCGCTGCTAGTCCGTGTCGACAATCCTGGGCTAAATGGACCAACATAGGAAGGCAGCTTTCTGCATTCCCATGTCAAGCTCTAAAGGGATATTGCTATATAAGATATTAGGGACTGGAAGCAAAAAAAAGGGGGAAAGAATTGACCCCATACAGAGGTATGGCACAAAGGTAAAACAACAACAACAACAACAACAACGAGAGCACACAATGTGTGTGTGTCCTTGCACAATATACCAACAAATGTGAATGTGCTCATATTCAGAAAAGTATATATGCTAACCAACATCAAAGACATGTAATGGGGGATAGTATAGTGCTTTCCCAGGCTCACAGAATAACACTGTGCTGAAAACATATACAGACTTAGTAATACTTTGAGTAGACCCATTGTCATGACATTTCAGTGGGTCTATTTTGACTAAGTTTGCATCTAACCCAATGCCTGTACAGAGCAATATCGTACATTATGATACCCACTTGAGTGAAAACTTTATACCTGCTGGTGTTATAACCTACATAATGTGTATGAACTTCGGCATTTGTTAGCATTCACCACTATCTAACTAGTGCTGCCTACTCTGTTTGGCAGGCTCTTGGGCAGAGGTACTTACTACCCTTCATATTTTGGGTAGAAATACTAATGGCCTTTGCATGCACAGCATGAGATCTACAACTGAATTAAGGCATACAGAAAAAACCTGAAATAAAAGGACTACCTTCATATTCATAGTTGTGCTCTATTGCGGTATTTCTGTGTATGCCCCACCAGGTACTCTCTTCATGTGAACTGCACAATATTCCTTCATGCATTTCATCATGCTTCATTTACTAATTATATACAGAATGTTTTCCATCTGTGTTTTGGTTTTGATACATTCGTGTGCAGAGCTCAGTACTGAGCAATGCCATTAGAAAAAAAGAGGCATTTAACTCCACACTTTCTGCTTCCCCATCAGCTGCTGCAGGAACTCTTCTAAAATTCTCCCCTTTGAGATCCAACACTGTATTTATCAGTATTGTGAACAGTCAGATTATTTCAGTGGAGATTATATTCATAGTTTATCACATTAGGTTTGATGGTTTTCATGTCTGTTTCTTAGATTTAAAATTCTGCTTTGAGTAATGTGGGCAGAAATACCAAGGGTTGACAGTTCTACCTAGAGAAGCTATCTAGGTCAGTATATGACCCATTTGTCCCAGTAGCTGCACAACCACACAGTTTTAACTGCTGAATCAGTATCATCTTGTTGCAGAGCTTGCTATTAGTGCTTTGTTGGATTAAAAAACACACTTATGTGATAGCTAAAAAATGGAAGTAAGCATACCTGTTTTTCTACTGATAGTTTAAGCCCCTGGCGTATCAATTTTAGAATCTGTGATGTTTCAAATCATTAGTATTCCATACTGTTAGCTGTACAATACATGGTTGAATGTCTTGTTTTTTTAAAAAAAAATTCAAATAATTGCTTTACAAATTATTGTGGTGGTGGTAGCGGTATTTATTTGAAAGCTGAAAGCACTCGAAATCCATTAATGCCCCTGTCCAGTAGGAGTCGTTTTCTTGCTTTTCTGAATGGTACATTTCTGAATTAACAGCTTACATAAAGAGCTCATAAAAAATATGGCATAACTGGACCAAAAGCTGAAGTCTCTTCTTTCCTAGGCCTAAAGAAGCCTCCTTTGGTTTCTTAGCACTGTATTTTTGCCACTGACATATTCTCCACAGTCTAACAAAAAACCTTGCACTGCATACCTTATTATTTGTATGCCTTAACTGCTTCCTCATTCACTTAAGAGTGGCTGTTCAGCACTCCCATCAAAAAGTTGCCGGAACAATTGGGATGCATTACTGATTTTACTGTTGCAGTAATAATAATTTTATTGTTTAGCTATAAGCCATAAAAAAACAGAAGGAACAGTCGGTGTTGAGCAACAAATTTAGCTCTCAATTTCCTGGCTGTCAGCACAAATAAAGAAACACACAAGATAACGTAATTTTCATTATCAAGCATATGCATTCTCTAGCTGTAACAAAATTCCTCTTGAGCCTAAACTCAGACACATATTTTTCATGTGGATCTTTCTAAAGAAGCCATTTGGTAACATAATGGGCAATATCCTCAGTAAACATTTTACAAGCAACACAAGGACACTGTTCCAGTGGTAATTTCTTGTAACGGCCTTCTAAGAAAGCAGAGGGCATAATGATAAATCTTAACTCTGTTAAAGCACTCCTACATGGAGCTAAAGTAATAAGATCCAAAGAGCTGGCTTTCTGATGATCTGACTTGACACATGGATACAATCCAGAAAATCCAGAAGAATGGATGTTTAACATACCAGTCAGCAAATATTTTCCAAACACAAAAAGCCTGAACTGAAACGTGGGCATTGACTGGATCTTAATCGGTTGACAATCAACACCTCTAGCAAGTGTCTGTCATGCAGTTACTCCCCTTTGTGAATTTAAGGGAGAGTCATTAAACTTTGCGGACCCGATGTGAAGGTTCATAACATTCTGTTATGAAAGTAAAGAAGGCAGGTTTGTATTCTAGCCCAAAGAGAAGGCCAGATGAGGATGGCTTCCTGGAAGAGATGGTACACAGAGGAAAAACAAACAGATTCTAAACTGCTTCAAAGCTATTAGCACTGTACAGGTTGCCCCCAAATGCTCACGCATACATGTTTACAGCACAGACAATACAACGTTTACCGCCTCCTTCCTCTCTCCCCCTGTCCTCCCCCCATAGAATTACCTGTGTGTGGGATTCAGTTCTTTCAGCTCCATCAAGGCAAACACTGAAAGGCTTACTCCGTCTTCCACCGGCCATTGAGCAATGGTCAGCCAATCAGAGATGAGACATCCTGGCATCTTCTGGAATGCACGTCTTCCTCATCGGCTTTGCCTCCTCCCTCCTACCAGTCCTGTGCAAACAACAGTGTGTGTGTGTGTGTGTGTGTGTGTGTGTGTGTGTGTGTGTGTGTGTGTGTGTGTGTGTGTGTGTGTGTTGGGGGCGGGGAAAGAGGGAGAGAGAGAAGAAAAATCAGCAAAGCAAAACGGCAAAAGATGCTGTAACCATAAATAGTTGGCAATGGGATTTCTGCGCTGTGAAAACTGTAAAGCCAAACTTGTTAAGAAACTGATCCAGTTATGTTCTATATGCAAAGCATTCAGTTCTTTCCTCCCCAGGAATAATCTGGTGGCAGGTAAGAGGTAGTCCTCTGGACTAGAATTGCTGGGGAACTATAGGTTGGGACAAAGATCCATAAAATAGTCATTAGTCATTACACATCAGACATCCTCATGCCACTGACTGCAACAGTTTCGCCACTGTAGATTTCATTTTTCTTCTTCCTGTCCCTTCAGCAAGTTAAATCCAGTATTTTAAAAAGAAACAATTATTTTTTTATATTATTATTGTTGTTGTTGTTGTTGTTGTTGTTGTTGTTCTCCATCCAAATCTATCAGGGCAGTGTACGAAGCAAGAGCCCAAAATAGTCTTATATAACCCTAAAATACAATAAAAACAAAACAGAATATGATGCTAAAACAATTTAAAATTAAAAGGCAGTGAAATATAAAAGGATGAACTAATCAGCCAGAATGCCTGGGCAAGGAGTGCTAAACAGATAATAAAACTGGTGCTAGTTACATTTCTATGGGGACGTTTTCCACAAATGGAATGCCGTAACAGAGTATTATTAATACATAATGTGTGGAAGGTAATTTGAGGAGAGGTACATTTACCTCTTCCCTCTATTCAACAGAGTCTACTGCCATGGAAACGGTTGAGTGATTGGTCCTGACTTGAAGCAGTACATCAGCCTTCTCCAACCTGGTATCTTCCAGATGTTTTGGACTTCATCCCTCATGAGTAACATGGTGAATGGTCAGGAATTCTGAGAGTTGTAGCTCAAAACATCTGGAGAGCACCATGTTGGGGAAGGCTCATATCGGTGCTTTCACATAGAAAACAGCTACCTAACCAGTATTATTATTATTATTATTATTATTTTATATAGCACCATCAATGTACATGGTGCTGTACAGTCAGAAGCCAGAACGACTCCTAGTAGATTCTAAAAGACCAAGTCTGTGGTCTGGGAATCCCCCTGGACTCTGTGCTAGCTGGGGAAGCCCAGGAGACGGTGGTGCCCGGGAGAGAGTTTTACCAGCTTAGGATGGCATTCCAGCTGCAGCCCTAACTGGAAAGTATGGACCTTGCCTCAGTTATCCATGCACCAGTGATGTCCAGGCTGGACTATGGTAATGTGCTGTATGTGGGGCTGCCTTTGAAGACAGTTCAGAAACTTCAGCAAGTGGAGAATGTGTCACCTGAGTCTTGGTGGAGTGAGGCAATCAGATAATATTACCAGTGCGTTTCTGAGGTCAATTTAAAGCGCTGGTTTTGATCTTTAAGGATATTTGACATTGCCTAGAGACCAAGCTCACTTGCAGGCAGTTCACTTGCATGTCCTTTTGTGTCATCTTCTGGACTTGTCCTTGTATGTCAGAATTAGACTGTAACAGCAGCCAAAGTCATTCTCCTGGTTTCTCATTGACTGTACTGAATCGATTCCATCTGATGATCTCAGAACACCTGGTGTTGCCTTTGTTCCAGGAAATGGGTGTCATTTCAGCAGGTGTCATTTGCATGCATGTAGTACCAAGAGAAATTCCCTCTTCATCACAACAGTCAAAGCTGCAGGAGCCCTGCCCTCTTTTGTAACTGGTCACACTAGTATAGCTCCTGCAGCTTTGACTGTTACGATGAAGAGGGAATTTCTCTTGGTACTACATGCATGCAAATGACACCTGCTGAACTTCCCTTTTCAATACAACTGTTAATGATACAGGAGCCCGGTCCTCCTTTCCATATGGTCCCCCTAGGTCCCACACCCATTTCCTGGAACAAAGACAACACCAGGTGTTCTGAGATCATCAGATGGAATCGATTCAGTACAGTCAATGAGAAACCAGGAGAATGACTTTGGCTGCTGTTACAATCTAATTCTGACATACAGGGACAAGTTCAGAAGATGACACAAAAGGACACGTGAGGTGAACTGCCTGCAAGTGAGCCTGGTCTCTAGGCAATGTCAAAATCTGTAAGATGTAAAAAGTGTTGGGTTTTTTTGGGGGGGGGTTGCAACCCTTAGCACTTGCATCCTAATACTGACCCATTTTTTAATCTAGCACAAAGTGATCTGTAGGATAAGAGGAACAAGGAAAGTGGAGGGGGAGGAGTTCCTGAATTTTTGGCCAATAGTAGTTCTAATGCAACAAAATCACTATGCAGAATGGAACCCAAGAAGATCTGGGGTGGGGTAAATCTCAGTGGTACTTAGGTTGAAGTCACAGAGATGAATGAAAGCTTGTCTCCGAAGCTCGCTGTTTCCATTCTTGCTGCAGCAGAAGTTACATGTGGGTGTCTTGACCGGGGGGGGGGGGCGCATTGGCACCACGAGTCTTCCCATCCTCGCACTTGACCTCCTTGGGGGTTGTCCTCACATCAAGGAGTGAGTATGGGGTTTGTAGCCATTATTGGGAGGGGGAAGAAGGGGAAAGGAGAACCACTGCTACCACAGCCACCCTATGCTCTGCTGCATGAGCCTCATCGTGTCCCTCACCAGTTCCCCTCCTACCTCGTGGGGCTTTCAAGTTTCCAGGCCCTTCTCCCAACACTGGAGGAGGCACGGAGGAGGCCATTCGGCTCGCTGGCCTGCCCCTCCTTCCTGCTTGGCCAATGGCGACCAATTAGGAGTCGCCATTGGCTGGCCAAGCTTCCACTGCAACATGGGAGCCTAGCTCCACAGAAAAAAGTCAGACTAAATCCCTGACTTCTAAAATCCAGAGCTTTGGGGAAAAGACCTGGGATGGCTCTGCAATGGCTGCTGCGCCATATAAATGACACAGCGCCACTTCAGAGCCACCCCAGGGCTTTCCCGTTGTCTAGACACCCCCATGGTGTTTCAAGGGCATCACTGGGATACGCGGAAAGATATACCAGACTTGTGCTTAAAGGCAGCAGGGCTGAGCACATCAGCAGACGTTACCTGTCTCTGAACTCCAGTTCACACTTAACACATTCGCTACTCATGGCTGAAATGTCAAGGGCATGCAGGAAAGAGGCTTCACAGATTAAATATCATGAGCAGAAGTCCTTTCATATCGCCTCACATCACTTCAGTCACAATGGGTGTAATCCAAACAAATTAAGCACTTTTAAACCCCATTGATTTATATGAGAAAGATTAAGGGTGCAATTATATGCAATTTAGACAGGAAAAAGCCCTACAATTCCCGAAATGGCTGGTTGGGGAATGCTGGAAATTATAGGACTTCCCCCCCCCCATCTATACATGCATAGGATTGCACCATTAGGCATAAATTTAACTCTCCTACTGAAATGAACAGATGTAAATGGACTTAATCTTGAAAGGATTGTGCTCATGGGTTGCAAGAATGGCTAGGCTGTTTGACCCATCTTTCAGTTTTTGCTAAGCCCATGCTTTGGAAAAGCTTATGTTTGCTTTTTTAAAAGAGTCTGTCATCTGTTCACTCATTAAACAAAAGGAATAGATTACGAACAGAATCTTGATGTTGTTATCTGCGTTGTGTTTCATTTTGGAGGGGAATGCAGGGCATAAAATGATGAAAGTGATAATGATGAACATCCCATGATCAACATATACAGTGTTGATCAAATAATCTGGTTTACCAATCCTATGTGCAAAAAATAATAAATGTATTTCTGGATGGTCAAGGTAAACAATATCACACATGGATTAAAAGTGTTTGTTGTGAATAATTATGGGTAGAGTCAATGCATGCTGTCCTCAAAAGAAGGGAGAAATACTTTCCTTTAAATCTCTCTTTAAGATGGAATATTGATCACAGCTTCTTTTCAAATGGTGTACTACATGCTAGGGATGTTCAGGGCCGGCGCTGCCATAGAGGCCAGTCAGGCGGTCGCCTAGAGCACCAAGGTAAGAGGGGCGCTGAACACGGTGCCCGGAAGTCGCCCTTCCACTCCCAGAGCTGCTCTAGCTGAGCGAGGGCAGCTTCCGGGCGCGCCGTTCTGAAGCCGCCCTTCCGCCCCCACCCCCACCCCAGCTTCCCTGGCTTGGCTTCGACTGGTCGCCCACCCAGCCAAAGCCAAGCCAGGACACTGGGGGTGGGGGGCGGACGGACGGCTCCACATTCTGACTTCCAGTGCACGCCGGACATCAGAATGTGGAGCCGTTTGCCGGGCCACCACCCTCACCCCAGTGTCCCGCCCAGCCAAAGCCAAACCCGGACGCACATTCTGACTTCGGGCGCGGGAAAGGTAATACGGCCTCCATCCCCGCCTGTCTCTGTCTACCGGGCGTGGGGGTGGGGGGTATGCTGGGGTGGGGAGGTACAGTGGGGTGGGGTGGGGGTGGGTGGGTACGCTTGGGGTGGGGTGTGAAAACAGCTCACCTTGTCTAGGGCGCAAAATAGCCTGGCACCAGCCCTAGGGATGTTCAAGGCTGCCGAAATTCTCACACCCGTTTTTCTTTGTGACATGTTTTTCAGATCATTCGTATAGGAGAAGTGTGCATTTCAGACTGGTAAACTGTACATTCCAGTGCATATTTTGCAAAATTGCACACCCTCCCCCATTGACGAAATGCATGGTGATTGAAAAATATGCGTTGCAAAGTGTGCATTTAAATACACACACTCACACACACATTTTTTGAATGTCATCACAAGTTTGGGATAGTGCAAACATTTCTCCCCCAAAACCCCACCCTGCACTTCTATTTGCATTTGGGGTTGCAACTGGGGCAGTTTCGGATGATTTGCAAACTGAACTACACACATGATCATGCAGTGACATCTAGTGATCGATTTAAGACATGAGTGAACTATTGTAATCCATTCGGATTGTAGAAGGGTTTTCAGCCAAGCTGAGCCAAAGGCTTCAGCCCCGTATTTTCCAGCATGTTATATAGCCAGGGATAGGGCAAAAATGCCCTTCAAAGTTTGGTTCAATCTTTGGTTGATTCAGTTTTTAGGGCAGACATAAAAAGACCATTAGTCTGTATAACTTTTAATATGAGGTGCTATTCTTCCTCCTATTATTTCGTATTATTTCCCCCTATTATATTGTTCCTTTTTTTTGGGGGGGGGGGTTAAGAAAAGCTTTTCTTCTGCTGTTGCAAGTGGCACCTCCAAGCCCTGTGCAGCAGGGATTGCTGTTAAGATTGGGAATTCTTAATTGCTGTTTAGATTGGGAATTCTTAACAGAATTCCCAATCGGAGAGGTTTGCCTGGCGCCTACATTGTACTCCTTCCAGTGCCAGGTGAAGACCTTTTTAGTTTCCCAACAGTTTAGCATCCTTTTAGCTCTGCTGTTTTAAATCTGTATTTTAAATCTCTGCATTGCTGCTAGGTTTTATTCTGCTGGTACTTTTATATTGTAGTTTTAAGCTTTCATATTTTATATTGTTTTACTCTGTACCTTAAGGTTTTAATTTTTGTGAACTACCCAGAGAACTTTGGCTTATGGGGCTGTATAGAAATGTAATAGATAGATAGATAGATAGATAGATAGATAGATAGATAGAAAGATAGACAGACAGACAGACAGACAGACAGACAGACAGACAGACAACGATACAGAAGGATGCAGACAAGCTGGAGTGTGTTCAGAGGAGGGCAACCAGGATGATCAGGGGTCTGGAAACAAAGCCCTATGAAGAGAGACTGAAAGAACTGGGCATGTTTAGCCCGGAGAAGGGGAGATTGAGGGGGACATGATAGCACTCTTCAAATACTTAAAAGGTTGTCACACAGAGGAGGGCCAGGATCTCTTCTCGATCCTCCCAGAGTGCAGGACACGGAATAACGGGCTCAAGTTAAAGGAAGCCAGATTCCAGCTGGACATCAGGAAAAACTTCCTGACTGTTAGAGCAGTGCGACGGTGGAATCAGTTACCTAGGGAGGTTGTGGGCTCTCCCACACTAGAGGCATTCAAAAGGCAGCTGGACAAGCATCTGTCAGGGATGCTTTAGGGTGGATTCCTGCATTGAGCAGGGGGTTGGACTCGATGGCCTTGTAGGTCTCTTCCAACTCTGCTGTTCTATGATTCTATGATACAACCATGGCATCATTGTTCTGCTGGGGCGTTTTTGTTTGAGAAAGCCATCGAGTTGCTGTATGATGACCCAAGCTGTTGCTGGCAGTGACTGAAGGCTCCCCTGCCCCTCAAATGAAAAGGAATATAAAAGATACAATTCTTGACGTTGCACTTTATATTAAAAATAACCACCTCCCTTCTAGGCAAAAGGTCTTAGAATTTCAGTTTCCACTCAAAAGGCAATGAATATTTCTATGCTTCTGCAGGGGATGAATGGTCGTATGGAGTGTGTGTGTGTGAGAGTGTTGTGGGGAGGAGAATATTCTGCCAAGGATTATTTTTAGAGCAGTTCTACATTAGGGAAAATCCTGCAACTTACCACAACTTTCTACTTCCATTTTCATCCCAGGATCACCACATGCTCTCTTTACACACACTTCCCTCCCCCTTTCTCCTTTAACCAGGAGTTCTATATGTTTCATTTATGCAGCCACAAGATGGCGTTTATCTGCTTCTTCTTATAGCACTATTTCCTCTTTACAAGCTGAAACGGAAAGGGGACCCTTTTTGTTACTTGTTTTATTTCCATTTATTTATTTATTTATTTGTTACATTTCTATACCACCCAATAGCCAGAGCTCTCTGGGCGGTTCACAATTAATTTGAAATTAAGGTGAGGAAATCCTTCTAAAAATTAGAGAGGCTGTTTACAGCATCATGTAATCAACCCAGAAACTTCTGTGAGTAGCCAGTCATGAGTATGCTATAAATAGTTCATTTAAAGAAGCCCTTAAGACTGGGGCGGAGCGGGGGGGTGACAACATTGCCACAGTCAAAATTCTCTGCTTTTTTTAATGCAGAGATGGTGGTTGGGTGCAGGCAAATGGTGCCGTCACTAGAAGCTGCCATCTGAGCCTATCTAGTTTCATGAGAAAGACATTGAGAAAAAGATGGCATAGTTGCACAATGCCTTGTAATTGGAAGTGTCATCAGATGAGTGTTTTATTGCATGCTCGTTACTGGGCACTCATGGATTTTCACAGGTCCCTCTCATGATGCCTTCCACCTCATGCTGGTGTCCCACTTCTTCTGCCAACCCCCCAAAATGCGACTCTTCAGAGTTATAACGAAATTGGTTGCCATTTCCTGCTGTGTGCAGAGAAGTTCCGCTATAAAACGCCCACTAGAGGGCGCTGCCGCACTACACTGAATGGTCCATGTGGCTGCAGCTTGTTACCCTTTTCTGTCCTGTGTGATTCTTCCCGTCCCTATGGTAGAAGAGCAGCAGGAAGCAGGAGTGACGGTAAGGAAATGTGATTTCCCCCCGTCTGATGATCCCCTGGTAGTGCTGGGGTGGGTGTTGAACCTCTTTCAGCCCGAGGGCCAAATTCCATTTTGGAGAAGTTCTCGAGGGGGGGGGCACATTCCAGGGATGGGCTAGGCCAAAGAGGAAGGGCCAGATTTATCAGCACATTTTAGCATAATGTTCTCACTGCCAGTAACTCAGTCTTAGAACAGGAATTTCAACCTTTTAGAATGGGGAGAAAAACTGCACAAAAGCCAGGAAACTACCAAATGGCTGGTGATTGCGGCAAAGGGGGGGATTGGCCAGGGGAAATGTATGGAACTACATGGGAAACCTGAAGGGTGGGATTGAGAGCCTAGGCGGGCTGGATTTGTCCCTGGTCTTGAGGTTCTGCCCCCCTCATGTGCTAGGAACCCTCTGTCCAGAAGCACCCCTGGATTAAGAAAACAATAAAAAGTTCTACCTTCCCCACTGCAGAGTGAAGGAATAGAACCAAAACTTAATATAAGGCTATATAAGACTGTAGCAGGTAATGTCGTGCCTACTAGTCTTATCTGTTGCATATTTTTAGTCTTGCCCTTACATACAAATATCTTGGCAGGAAGGGTTAGAGGAGTTAAGAAAGGTATGGCATCCCTCAAACTCCCAAAGTTCTCTTCTTTGACGTTTGAGAGGCCAATTTTTAGAGGCCGAGCTGGAATTTCTTGCCAGTTTATGCAGTGCAATTAAACAAACAATAGCTTCATTTTTGAAAACTCCAGGTCCTTCAATTTCAACACCACCTGCAACCTTTGCCCATCTTGGATTATTGTAACTAATGAAGAGGAGACAATGGCTGTGTTCAGACAATATAAAAACCACCGTGGTTTCAGTCATCAACTGTCAGTAGAATGGCCAACAGTTGGTATTTGTGTCATCGGTTGGGCAAAAACCACCCCGTGGTTGAGTTTTTCATAAAATAAAATAAAAAACCTGGAGAAACACAACTGTGTGCAGAGTTGACTAGTCGCTCAACTAGTGATTTTTGTGTTGTCAGATCTGAGCCAGTGGAGTTTGCGACCTGTTGAGTGGATTTTTTCGCCTGGCTACAGAGTTCCTGGGCAAGATTGGACAAAACCATGCTGGTTGCTCCGCTACAGCTGGCACAACTCGTAGAGGCTGCTGGGATAGCACCAGGAGGACTGAGGGAGGAGGAAGGGCAGGGAGAGGGGCGGGGCCTGTGTCAATCAAATGCCAGGTTGTCCGTGAATCCACTTGACATGAGCTTCAACCAACCACAGTAGTGTAGGAACATGTTGTGTGGGAAGTACCCACAAAAAAATCCAACTGTGAGTTGACTACACCACCCACCATTGATTAATGTGTTGTCTGAATGCAGCCAATCAGTTGGTTGCCGGAGGTTCTACATTCCTCCTTGAGGTAGCAATCAGGTCCTTCCTGGAAAAACTGCACCTTGATCCTACATCAATTTACACTGGTTGCCGGTTTGTTTCCAGGCTCAATTTAAAGTGCCGTTAGTTAATTAATTAATGTAGATGCCATTTTCCCACTACAAATGGTGCTCAAAGTGAATGGCAACAATAAAATAACAGATAAAATACAACATCATAATCAAAACATAAAAGGCACTCCATTATTTATTTATTTATTTTATTTATTTATTACATTTCTATGCCGCCCAATAGCTGGAGCTCTCTGGGCGGTTCACAAAAATTAAAACATTAAAAACATATCAATAAAATTTTAAAAAATAAGCAGCACCAAACCTATTCAAGCAACTAACAAATCAACTCAGGGGCCAAAAGCCTGACTGTATAAGACTGTATTTACCTGCAAGCAGACGGACATTGACAATGGAGCTAGCTTGGCCTTCTATAGCCTCCTGTAGCTTTAAAGCTAAAAGTAGCCTCTGACCAGATTACTTGAAGAACCACTTGTGACCTTATGAACCTACTGGAGCTTTAAATTAAGCGTCAGAGGTCCTGTTGACCCTGCCCTCAACAAAGATCAAGCAGCCTTGGAAAGATTTTATTCTTAAAAGTGAGATAGAAATGACTATTATAAATAAATAAAATCCCAAAGTCAACTGAGACTGTAGGATTTATAGGAGATGCTATTTGCAGGTGAGCTTTTTTTTTCTTCCCTGGGGGGAGGGGGAGACCTATTTGTTAGTCAGTGCTGCTCCCTTGTAATGGGCTCGGGCACGCCTCCTCCCCAGCTCCAAAGCAAGGTGACAGATGGCAGATGCTGTCATCGCCTCACTCCAAGCAGGAAAAGTCATGATAAGTACACAACTTCTTAAAAATGGAACTTCGGGGGTTTGAGCCTGGATGGCTTCGTGATCACGGCTGTGTTATATAGATGACCTGCCACCACTGCCTATCCACCCCAGGACAACCCTCTCATCAAGATGTACCCCTGATCTCCCAGGCCCAAATCCACTCTATGCCTAAATGACTTAATTCTTCATGGTTTTCAATTTCAGCCACTGGCAGCAGGTGTGGGAAAGCAGGGACAATGGCAGCATGCCAAGCTGTGATCTTTCACGTGAAAAAGGCTATGTCTAAGGTGCGTTTAACCTTCAGTTGAATCCAATATTAGTCTATCTTACGTCCCATTCATTTCAATGAGTCTACTGTAAGGAGGATTAACATTGGATCCAACCCCTTGGCTCCTGGAATTTCTGAAAAATATTGGACCTCCGATTATTATTTGCCTTCTATGTACCACATATCCTCAAATAACTTTAAAAACAAGAACAACTATGTTTGAGATTATTTTCTTAACAATTTTAGCTGATGCATTCACTGAAGAAGTACAAAAAGAAATTAACTCCCAACCAAAGAGAAATATGTGGATTAAAATAAAATATATTTTAGTGACAAATAAGAAATTAAGATCCTGTTGCAGAATTCTAGAAGGCTAGTTAACCAAACTTATTAACCACATTTTATTCTCTGTTAAATTTTATAGGCTATAAAAGTAATTCAATTAATACGTAATACATGTCCATAAAACCCGACTGTTTTTCACCCTTAGGACTTTTCTTTTCACAACACATTTCAGAGGTGGAACAGTATGGTGAGACTAATTATACTTTGTGGCAGCATCTGATTAGAGGGAAAATATATACAAGAATGGGAATCGCAGTTGGAAGTATTTATTTGGTGTGTGTTTTAATTCTTAGGGCTGAAAATAAAATCTAGTGAGTGATATGCCATCCGTAATAGGATAGTACAAGCCATTCCTGAAAAGAATGGAGAAAGACCTCTAAGAACAACAAAATGCAGCCATACTAGAGCTGCCTCTTCATTTGCCATGTATTATTAATATATATTATTTTCATCCTAATTTTCAAAGACATACTCATAGTCCCCCAGAAATCGTTTATTGCGCTGGTCCACTGACCCCAGTCTTGATTTCTTTGTGCCCATTAGCATAAGGACAGCATTGTTAGGCTCAAGTAAGTGTGTTCCACAATTATTAGAAAGAAAGCTCTGGTTTGGGGTTTGAACAAGTCTTTAGACCAGACTTTAGACTAGATCCTGCTTTCAGGGTACTCCCAAATTTGTGACTGTGTGAAACTTTGAATGACTGAGTAGGCTTAAGTGACTCATTCACTTCTGTACTACTAGTTACTGTTCTTACCAGCACATAATACTTTGACTTCTTTTGGAAAAATAAAAATAGCTGTGAATATTTGGTGGCAGCAAATATTTGCCACTAGCTCTTTGTACTGACTACTGGGGAATTAAAAGGAGGTTACCTGCTTTGAGGAGAGAGAGAAAGAGAAAGAGAGTGTGCGTATCATAAGCATGTTGTGATCCTACAATCAGAAGAACTGCTGCTAATATTCAGACATTGCAGTGTGTTTCTTAATTTTCTTTGATCCGCCAACCCTTTTTTCTGTTGCAAAGGAAAATGATCGCACATGGCCTTATTCTTTGCAGATCCAAAAATTCTGGTTGCCATGGAAACTGCAAAAAGTCAGTCGTGGCATCCCAGTGTTACAATGGAACGTGTTGGCCGGCAAATCTTTCCTTGTCCAAATTTCTGATATCAGAAATGCTTGGCTGAGTGCGTTGCGGTGGGGGGGCGGGGGAAGCAGAGAATCCATAAATGGTAAATTATTCCCCATGAGAAATGCAGTGCTTTTTCAAAATATTTAAATATGATCATTTGAGCCATTTGCAATAACATAACCTTCACAGGCAGTAAAATGAAGTAGCATCACCGAGAAAGCCCCGAGAAAGCCTTTTTGCCACGTGTTAATGCACCGCTGTAAAAATCCAGGGCTCTCTTACAGGTTGGCAGAATGCAATGAGGTGGAACTAAGCCTATGCTGTACTGCTGACAATACTGAAGTGAATAATACATATTCTTGTGGGAACCAGGGAATGTGATTTCTTTAAGACGGGGTGGGCAGAAGGTAAGATATCCAGATGTTTTGTACTTCAAGTCCAAGGATTCCTGACCATTGACTATACTGGCAGGAGCTTATGGGAGTTCTTACTGGAGTTCTGTCCCCTACTTTTGCCGCTGTGGTGCAGCTTTATGGAGAGCCATGTGGCCAGAAGAAGCAGTTGTGTTCTAAGAGCCTGACGTTTAGAACACAAGCCAGTTTTCCCGCTGAAGTTTCCAGATGCAACTTTCAATTTCCAGATGTTAGTCTCCAAGGTGCTACATGAGTGTTTATTGGTTTTGCTGGAACATGTAGAAATTGAAAGTTGCATCTATTTGCAAATTTCAGAGGAAATGGATTCATAACACTTGACAGCTCAATATATGCTCAGTTTTTGTTGTTGTTTTAGAACTCAGTAGTTGAGTCCTTTTCAAAGTTCTGGGAAGGTATAAAGCTACCAGCTAGAATGAGCAAATCCATCCATCTTCCCCCCAAAGAAAATGGCCTAGAGAAATATCAGGTTAAAAACTATATGAATTGTCTCAATAGGGAACTATCCCAATAGATTTATGAGATGGATACTGAACAGCAGCAGTAGATGCCCAAAGTGTAGGAAGCAGTACCAACATTCTGGAACAAGACACAAAATGCTGCATGGAGGCTTCTTTAAGTGGCTTCTAGCAGCAAATAGTTGGAGATATTCTCCGTGCCACCAATACACACACACACAGGCTTATGGTGACAAGGTGAAAATGCCTCAATCTGTGTGGCAAGCCGCTAGCACTGCAGATGCATTTATTTATTTATTTATTTATTACATTTTTATACCGCCCAATAGCCGAAGCTCTCTGGGCGGTTCACAAAAATTAAAATCATCATAAAACAACCAACAAGTTAAAAATACAAATACAAAATACAATATAAAAAGCACAACCAGGATAAAACCACGCAGCAAAATTGATATAAGGTTAAAATACAGAGTTAAAACAGTATAATTTAAATTTAAGTTAAAATTAAGTGTTAAAATACTGAGTGAATAAAAAAGGTCTTCAGCTGGCGACGAAAGGAGTACAGTGTAGGCGCCAGGCGGACCTCTCTGGGGAGCTCATTCCACAACCGGGGTGCCACAGCGGAGATGCATAGCTTGCTGTATGGAGATAGCTTGCTGTATGGAGATAGCCCTCATGGGTAGCAATTTTAAGAGCGCTGCCTCTGGTGGCCATTTTGCATGAATTGGGCCTAATTCAGTGAGAGGAGTGAGATTGTTATCAGCTTTTATTTTTGTTCATTGTCAGTGCTCTGTTGTGGTAGCCTAGTTTGCTTCCTTGAGTATCCATATGGGTGTTTGTTTATCTTGTCAAATGAAGTTTATTTGGATTTGATTTGCTCCTTGACTTGTATGTGCTCCTTTTAGTAAGTTCCGCCTGATAGCATATGGGGGTTCAACACCATACTCCATCATTGGCAGCTTTTATATTTCATGCAACATGTAACCAAAATGTCACAAACAGTCTGGATTTTCTTGTTCCATGGCTTTCAGTGTTTCCATTTTCAGAATGGGATAGATTCTTAAACATCCCATTTTTGCTTTCATTTTTCTTTGAAATTCAAACATTTCAGAATCGCCAAAGCAACTTACCTTCTCCTTTATCTGAGGGAAGTCCTTGTTTGGCCAAAGTCTTCCTGTAGTCTCTGGCTAATGGCAGCATGGAAGAAGCCATGCTTGGCTTCTGCAAGGTTGCCAGGAGAGGAGGAGGCTCTAGCCTTCTCCCCACCACCACAACCCCCAGCCCTCCTGACCGGCATTGCTGCTTCCAGGCAGCCATTAGTGGTGCAAAAGCAGCTGTGCTGATTAGCATGAAGGGGGATTTGGCAGCAGAGGGAGCACAACCTGCATCTGGGGGCCACATGTCTGCAGCCCATGGGTTGTGCATCCATGCTGTAGAGGGCTTTTTCATCTCCCTCAGGCTGCCTTTTCCTCATCTACTGGGCATGCTATGGGATGGGACATTACTGTTACCATGTTTCCTTGGGACACACAAAATGAAACATAGCTTTTATCTACAGTATTGCCCACTTCCCCATGATGTTAAATATACATTTTTCCATATAACACTGTGTCCTAAGAAAGCTGGAGGGAAGGAGAGTTGGTCATCAAGAGTCCTGGGACTCCCTTTATCAGACCGTTTGCCTCACTGTTTATTTTCTCTGAGGTAAAGGGACCAAACCACCCATTGTTAGAACTCAAAGTCCTAGTTCCCATGGAGGAGCAAGAAAAGGGGTCTCCCCATTCACCTAGTGATTTTTTTTTGAGGGGGGAGTTTACAGTTATATCCCACACTTGCTTTAGAAAGCTCAAACCAACTTTGATGGGTCTTCTGTGGATTTCCATTCCTGGCACTGATCAAATTAACGCCCAATGAATTCAATACTGCTATTACTGCTTCTGCTAAGATTTCCCTCAGCTTGTTAAGATCCCAGGGAACTATCTACCTAGGGGAGTTATATAGTAGTGCATCATGCAGTGTTATCAGGGTACTGAGCCTGTTGCAACAGAAGGATAAGCAGTAAGCCTATATACACTAGTTGCTGAGGAACATGAGAGGCAGGGTGCTGTTGTACCTGTGTTCTGCTTGTGGCTTCCTGGTTGACAGTTGGTTGGTCACTGTGTGAACAGAATGTTGGATTTTATGGACCCTTGGTCCGATCCAGCATAGCTCTTATGTTCATCTCTGGCACCCTGATTTTACACTGGCTTATCTAATTCCAATTCTGTCATAAAGCCCCTGCTGTACAGCTAGCATATTGTGTGATATTGTGGCATTGTGATGCCACAATATCACAATATTGTGATATTGTGGCAACTCGGCCTAGTCTTCCTGTTTGAGTCCTCGGGCTCAGTTGAAGCAGCTGCGGGACCGCGGATGGACGCAGGTAAGGGAGAGGAGGGAGGGGGGTTTACCTGGCCCTGCCGCCGCCGCCCGTGCGGCGACGGCGGCAGAGACAGGTAAGGGACCAAGTGGGAGGGGGTCTTACCTGAGTCCGTCCGCGGCCCCGCGGCTGCTTCAATTGAGCCCGAGGACTCAACCAGGAAGACTAGGCACAACTCGGCCTAGTCTTCCTGGTTGAGGCCTTGGGCTCAATTGAAGCAGCCACGGGACCGCGGATGGACACAGGTAAGGGAGAGGAGGGAGAGGGGTTTACCTGGCCCTGCTGCCGCCGCCCGTGCGGTGACGGCGGCAGAGCCAGGTAGGGGACCAAAGGGGAGGGGGGTCTTACCTGAGTCCGTCGCGGCCCATCCTAGTCGTGGCCTACTGTTCCTGGTTGTGCCGCGGGCTCTAGTGAAGCTGGGATGGGCCGCGACGGACACAGGTAAGCGGGAGGAGGGAGGGGGGCCCTTACCTGACGCCACTCCCCGCCACTGCGGAGCTCCGATTTGGAGCCGGAGCTCCGCAGCGGAGCGGAGTGGCCCCCAGGCGGATCGAGGCGGGGCGGAGCGGGCCTAATCCGCAATTTGCGGATCGGCCGCGAAGAGTATCGGGGGGTCTGTGCACACCCCTATAGAATAGTAGAGTTGGAAAAGGCCTATAAGGCCATTGAGTCCAACCCCCTGCTCAATGCAGGAATCCACCCTAAAGCATGCCTGGCAGATGGTTGTCCAGCTGCCTCTTGAATGCCTCTAGTATGAGGCATAGAATGCTTCTATAGTGAGAAGTATTGGGCCTGTTCATACAACATGCTAAACCATGGTTAGACTGCTAACCCTTTTGCAACAAATGGTTAGTGAGCATGTTTAAACTGTGGTTATGTAGCCACCATGGTTAGGAATGGTTTACATGACATGCTACATCATGGATCACATGACTCACTAGACCGTCATATTTAGCTCAAAATGCTTAACCACCATGGCTTAGTGTCTTGTCTGAACAGGGTCATTGTATTTCTGATTCAATTTGGGTAGTATTTCAAAATTGGATAGATACATATCAATTAGCATGTGCAATTTTAATGTAAATCTGTGAGCTCCTTTCTGGTGAAGTGTAAAGTGACCACCCCATGGGGCTCTCTTTACAAATCTGCACAGTTGAACAGAGCCAACATTGAGTCTTGATGTACTCCAGGCACTGCTGTAAATGACAGGCCTAGCTGTCACTGGGAGACAGCTGCTACCCAGTCACTGGCAGACAGCTTCTGCCTAAAACCAAAGGCTAGTGGTATGCATTCCTTCCCTCCCTAGGCCACATCAGGACACTATTAATTCTAGGCTTGGATTAAGTGAGGGTAGCGGAACTGGGATATGTAGGAACAAATTATGCAAAAGAGTCAACAATGAATTGTTTGTGGCTGGAGGAAAAATATATATGAATGTAGCATATATGGATAGTAGGGGTGTGCGCTCTGCACCGAAAATCCAGGGGTCTGACAGACCTCTGAAATCATGGTGGGGTTAGGGGGCGGTTAGATCATTCAGAGCTCCAAATGGATCCGTAGGTATCCGAAGGTTTTTTAGGCGATGTGAGGGCTTGTTTCATGTTGATGGATGGCTAACTGAACACTTCCATATTTGGAAGACACTGAGGGAAGAGGAAAGGGTAGTTTTGAGATTGACATCTGTGACTAAACAATAGCCACAGTCTTCTCCCTGTCCTCCCTCCAATCACGTTGCTTAGGGGGAGGGATTGCAAATGATAAAAGAAAGAGCCCATAGCACTGCTCTTTCACAATGTGGCTGAGGCTGACCGAATGTCCTGGAAATGCAAAAGTTCCATCAGCTTTCCCTAGCACCTTCCTGTCTGGGGGCATTTTTAAGCCCCCTCTGCCCTTGCCCCACTGGGCCAGCAGGGCCAGCAGCCTGTCTCTGGACATGGGGGGGGGCAGGAGTCTTGACCACAGCACTGCCAGTGCTGCTGCCAGCCTGAGGCTGACCGCTGGCTTGAAGGGGGTGCAGCCTCTTAAGATCTAGTATACCTGGGATCCTCTGCCACCAAAGAAAAATAATCCCAGGCACTAGACTTGTGTTTTGAAGGAGAGGGTGTGGGTGGAGCCTCAAGACCACCCAAACATGACTTCTCCTGCACTTCAGAAGGACCAGCAGCAGCAGAGAAAAGGATGTGTCTAATTTTTTTTGGGGGGGGGGGTCAACTAGAAAAGAACACCTCTACCTCTCCCAACATGGCTGGAACCAGCTTTCTTTGCTGGGTTTTCTTTTCTCTCTGTGTGTCTGTCTGCTTTTGTTTCTGATAGTACCACTACATGCTCCCCTGTGTGTGTGTGTGTGTGTTCGTAGGTGGTTTCTAGTTTCTGAAACTTCTGCAAGCTCTCTTTAGAGAAGGTGAAGTGCATCTGAAGTGTGGGGCGGGTGTTGGAGGGTGGAAATTAAAAAACATTCTAACAATCAAGGGATGAAGGGATCTGCATCCAACTTGGCATGGCTAAAACCCTATTTAAGAGCTACCGGGGTGCCAAGTTTCATCTCTTTATCTTTAAAAATGATGGAGATGTAAGCATTTTTGTTAATTCCCATTGACGATAATAGAGCAGGCGGTTCTCTAAAAATGTAGCGGTTTTCCGCTGGGTAATCCAACAGTATGGGGAGACAGAGCTGCCCCCAAAATTGGGGCAGGGAATCACCTCATCAGAGCTCCACCCCAAATTTCAGGGAGGAGCAGACCCACTCTGCACACCCCTAATTGATAGGGGAAGGAAGAGAAAAATAGAAGCTGAATTTTAACCAAATCTTATTTCCAAGAGATAACAATACTGCCTATATAAATAGCCACCTTGCAGGGTAAATTTAGGACATTAGAAGGGTACTCTAAGGGCTCCTTTCACACATGCATGCATATTCATGACTTGATAGCTACAACATGCGTTGATTTTTCATGCACAGTTGGGCCATCATAGACCAAAATTTTCTAGCAACAGCCATTCCAGCTGCTTGCAGCAATAGGAAAGATGGGATAGGGTAGGCTGCGGACTCCGCTGAGGGACCAGTTCCATTTGGCTCCTCCTCTGCCTGATGTCTTTTCATTCAAGCAGGTCATTATAAACACTCTGTAACTTTAAGAAGAGGTGCTCGGGTATATTTGCTTTCCTCTTCCCTCCTCACCCCCTTTCCATCTGTCTCACGCCTTTTAGATTGTAGGCTTATGGGCACTATCGTCTTTGTTACTGATCTTATATAAGACGTTTTGGGTGCTTTTATGGCTGAATACCAGGACAAAATGCTTTAAATACATATATATCATGGATAGAACTTTCATACTGCCACAGACAATGGAATCAGTTTGCACTTTAGTTGGGATCCAAATTTAAGATGAATCAACTGAGCTGGCAGATGTGCATTCACTCATTCACCTCCTTGCCAGGGCAGCCCCTCACGCCCCCGGAAAATGCTACACAAACGGTCAGGAGACCCGGCTGAATGGGGTGAGTTGTGATGTATGGGGAAGAGGGGTCCCCCAAAAGCAGGCAGAAGGACATTACACAAATGGATCCCCTTTTTTTTCTTGTGGGTGGTCCCTTCCTCTTGTAGAAGGCCGATCTTGGATCCAACTTGGATGTCACGTGTACTCAGTGATGAGAAATTTGGATGTTGAAGATGTATGTGTAATCCAAACTGGTAACAGGTCGGAAAAGAAAAGCGAAGATCTGTTTAGCCATTCATCACGAAAGTGAGCTTAATCCGTCGCCATCGGCATGGGTTTGAAGTCAAAGGCGTCAGTCAACATAAACAATTACTCGATGCTTTATGGTTGAGATGGGGATCCATTTTCAGTGCCAGAAAATTTATTTAAGGTTGAAACATCAAGAACTATTTATTTTTATGATGTTTGTGAGCATATCTTTGGGGCCAGAATGCTAGCCACATGAGTTTTTACAGCAAAAACAAAGACAGAACCATCAAGTACAATAAAAAAGAATGACGTCTTTATTCTTTTGGCTCAACTGTAATGTGGCTTACCGTTCTTTATGGTAATAGCATTTTCCTGCATGCAGTTCACCAACACACAAAGTCAACAGTTTCAGTAAAAGGAGGAATTAACATTTAATTTTTGCTTGTGAATGGCATACAAAAAACCAAAAAAAAAAAAAATTAAAAAAATGTCCCGATGTGATCAGATATACAAGTTCTTGCGGGAGGGGGGGAAATTATAATTGTGGAACCGCATATAATATTCAGAAGACTTCTAGTGCAGCATGAATCAACAAGAATAAGAATAGTTTATGTAAACGAACACCAGAAAAGATCAAGGATTTTATGTGTAATGAGACTAACTGCTGATGCAGGCAGTGCTAGGATTTCAAACAAATCTTTCCCACCACATTTCAATTACAAGTTATAGCTATTTGGAAGCAAGTGCATTTTGGACTCAGTCTGAAAAACCACATTAAGATGTGTGCAAAAATACAGTACTAATTAAAAAAGCAACCCGGGTACCTAACGTTATCCCCGTTCTCTCGTCATCATTGATTCCCTGCATCCCCTCCCCCTACTTTGTGAAGTTCTTCAATTAAAAAGTGCTATGGACAGAAAGTAACAACCACCTGTGACATCAACCTGAAGGTCAGTTTTGTTTCGTCATTTATGTACAAAATGCTGAAAAATAAAATTGAATGAGATTTATACACTATTTATATATATATTTTTCTCCTTAGAAAATTCTAACCATGAGTTTCGAACAGATTAAGCTGTTTGTAGTATGATGTGTACAGCTGGCTACACACTGTACAATACTCACTTAAAATTCAAGAGAAGAATAAAATAAGTAAGGGCAGAACAAGAAGCTTTTCCCCCACGCTCCCACCCCTGCTTCGATAGCTGCAAACTATTGCCTGATGAAATGATGAATGATGCCTGGTTGAACAATTTGTTTCACTTTTACCACTGACATATGGCTTCCCATATTAGATTTCTGAATAAATCCAAGAAAAATACAGCAGCGAAGGCAAGATAAACAACATGCATTAGTGATAGCCTCCAAACTACTTATAATGGTACAGAATACATCATATTTTCCTGTTCAAGGCTCGCGAACTACACTGATTGTGGTACATATTTGATGCAATAAATATTGTGCACAGGTCATTATTCCTTTGCTCAAACATGCACCACAGGGTTAAAGTAACTATTTACATAGACAGCATTATCTCATTGACACATACAATGTCAACCTTGCTGAGAGCAGAAGATGGCTAAACAATACTGCAGGAGAAAGCAAAAACAAACTCAAAATGTCCAGTTTTTCTCCGCCCTCTTTCGGCCAGTTCCAGATCAGTAAAGTGAACACATTTTGTTTCCTTCAGAACACTTAAAGAACATCCCGCCCAGTCTCCCTACCCAACCTCTGAATTTAGGTTGCAATCCTATACATACTTACCTGGGAGCAGGTCCCATTGAACTCAATGGTGCTTACTTCTGAGTAAACATGTATAGTATTGCATTGCTAGTGATGTCCATGTCAACATTACAATTGAATGTCATGGGGAGGGGGGGTAGACACCTCTGTTGAATAACTGTTGATTTTATGAGACTTACAGGCACATTGAGAATTATCAGGATGAGACATAAAGATGTATACTGTTATTAAGCACCTCAGAATCTGGATCCATCCTGAAACATGGAAGTATTTAAAACTCTTGTGCAAAGAAGTCTTATTTGTTTCCATGCATGGTCTATAAGTGCAGCATGCCTTCATGCAATCCCGTTCTGCCTGTACATTACAAGAGAATCAGACAGAACAGCTGGTCCTCCTATTCCCCCTTGACCCTCTACCCACCCACCCCGAGAACATAAAACCCATTTACAAAAATAGTCACATATAATAGTAAACAACCTGTGAATTAAAAAAACGACAACCTCACCAACACGGATTTTTTTTTTTGTAAAAATATGGCAAAAATGTGGCAGTTGGAATGCAAACAGTGGGTTACAATTATTGTACTTGAGTGTTTTATGTTAAACACACATAAATTCTAGGTTTGCACCTCTTTCCCTGGTCCCTACAGTCTGGGTAGCCATTTTTCTTTCCTCTTCAGCAGTGTCAGCTGGTAATAAAAACAGTAACCTCCTGTCAAACTTGCCATCCTGTTTTACAGAGCAGCATTTCGATTGACGAAGGGTCACTGTCTTGATAATAGGCACTGACCTTAAGTATATATCTAACATTTGTATATATATATATTTATAGATATTTGTGTGTGTGTGTGTGTGTGTGTGTCTGTGTGCAAAAACAGTCAGTTTGGCATAAACCTCCTATGGGAGTCCTTTTGAAATAATACTTTACTTTCTCAAGCTGTAAACAATTGGTCACAAAGGGCATCGTTCGCTTTGCTCATTTTTTACTGTCCCTGATATCTTTACCTTTATCTTCTTTTTCTGATTTGTCTTTTTCATATTTATCTTTGTCAGGCTTGGTAACACTATCATAGGAAGGCGGAGAGGTGGTGGAGGGGGTCATATCATTTTTTTCAGGAGTGGAATTTTCATTCAGCTTATCAATGATCATATCTTCTTTGATAAGAGCATCATCTCCGTGTTTTATTCGATCTTTATTAAAAAGGCTGGAAACCTTTTTAACTTTTAGCTTTAAAAGGTAGCGTCTGAAGGCTCGCTGAATAATGCGAGCAGATACCTCCTCTTGCTTTCGTTTCAGTGTGGTGGTAATTGGTTCATAGGAGGCTTTGGAAGGATTGGCTTGCATGAACCGATCTTCCATTTGTACTCTGAGTAAGTCCATTTCCTCACTTTCTCCCAAAACACGCTTGGTAAAGGCAAACAAGATGTCAAGGCAGTGAATTCTGTCACCACTTACCATGGGCAGATCCATTGCGATAAGCTGAACTTTGTTTGGTTTTGGTATTAGAAGAGGAGGATCTAGCGAAGCCGCAAAATCGGAGAGTTTACTGAACTCTATGAATTGTGTTGCATCTGGGTCAAACTTTTCCCAGACCTCATAGAACATTTCAAAGTCGTCCTCACTCAAGGGTTCAGCACTTTCTTCAGTCGCGACACTGAAGTTCTCCAAAATGACGGCAATATACATGTTGACGACTACTAAGAACGATATAATAATGTAGCTGACAAAGAAGAAAATCCCAACGGAGGGATTGCCGCAGTCTCCTTTGACGGAGCTTCCCGGGTGGTCTATCTCAGGGTCACAGTCGGGCGGCCCGCTGTTGAGAATGGGCGCGAGCAAGCCGTCCCAGCCAGCAGAGGTGGTGATTTGAAAGAGGCAGAGCATGCTGTTGCCAAAAGTTTCGAAGTTGAACAAGTCGTCAATTCCAACTTCTCTCTTCACGTAGGCGAAGTTGGACATTCCGAATATGGCGTAGATGAACATGACGAGGAAGAGGAGGAGACCAATGTTAAACAGGGCAGGAAGAGACATCATCAAGGCAAAGAGCAGAGTCCGGATCCCTTTAGCGCCCTTGATCAGACGCAGGATTCGACCTATCCTGGCAAGCCGAATCACTCGGAACAAGGTGGGCGACACAAAGTATTTTTCAATGATCTCCGCTAGGAACATACCTAAAAAAAACCACACCAAATTTTAAAATAGATTAGTTGGAAATGCATTTAACATCTAATCTTTATAAATGTTAAAACTGCTCCCCACCAGATTTAACCCTTTAAAACTGAAAGTGATCTGTACCTGTGCTTTAGAAAATTACTAGAGGTTAAATAGATTAATTAAAGCCCTGTCTGGAAAAGCTAATTTTAAAACCCCCGTTAACTTTTCACAATTTTCATTTATCACTCTCTTAATCGTCTATTGAAACAGATTTTTTTTCTTACCTACAATGGATAAAATGACAACTACAAAGTCAAAAATGTTCCAGCCAATGGTGAAATAATAATAGCGGAGTGAAATCAGTTTCAAAACACATTCTCCAGTGAAAAGGACTATGAAAATCAGATTAATTCGGTATAGGTTTGTTTCCATTGTATCAGTTTGGTCATCCGTTTCCACCATCATGGTGACCATGTTAAGGCAGATAAGAATCATGATGCTGATATCAAAGGCTTGTTTTGTTACAAAATCGAAGACCATGCCTTGGAATTTGTTCTGTAGATGAAGAAAAGAATGGAATGTGCGTATATCTCATGATTTACAGGGATTGTTAACAGATACTTTGTACAGAACATTTGTAAATCCGCTCCATAGTAAATTAGTTAAGGTATAAACAAAGCAAGTGCACTAAGGGCAACTCAGTCTTGGGAGCGGCTACTGAGAGGCTTCTTCTCACATCATTCCAATGAAAAAGACATGGCTACTTCCTATGCCACCATCATCGCTCTGATGAAGTGGGGCAATTCTGGTATGTGAAGTAATAGCTTCAGTGGCCATGCGGTCTCATAGTCATGACCTGAATGACACAGGTCAGACTTCCCTAATGTGGTAGCCTCCCAATGTGTTGGACTACAATGCCCATTATTCCCAGCTAGGAAGGCCATCGGTCATGGCGATCAGGGGAGTTGCACTTCATAACAGCTAGATGGGGAAGGCTAGCATAGGGAGAATTGCAACCATTCCTACAGTGACCGTGTTTCTATTTGCTAACATAATGGATACTCACTATTTACTGTGCTTAGGAAGGGAAGGAAGAACACCTTAGAAACCAGTTTATAAAAGCTATCTTAGGCCAGATCTACACCAAGCAGGATATAACACTTTGAAAAGAGTTTGGAAACTGTATATGGAGTGTGTCCTGAGCCCCAACAGTTGTCAATACCATTATGAACAGTTTTAAGGCAGTAGTGTAGATCCTGCCCCAGTTGCCTTGGATATAATTTGATGTAGTCATCACTCAAGTGCATTCCAATCACAGCATAAATTTCAAAAGGGCAATAAGTAAATCATGGTGGGAAAACGCATGAAGCTTACTGCTGGCCTTGGTATAGGTTTCTGTGGTTTCTTGGACCCCAGTTTTTTCATTGCATTGTAATACTTCTTCTGTTCTTCTGTCATAAATATATCTTGACCTCCAAAGTAAAAGGATGAAACCAAAACTGGTTACAACCAGTTAACTCTTTTTCAAAGAAAACAACAACACAATTTAATAGGCAGTCACTTTTGCCAGACTTCTCTTTGGCCAATAGCACAGGGTGAGAAATTGAGGCTGTTAACAAGTCAGAGAACATTGCTTTTACTTTCAGACATTGACAGTATGTACCACGTTAGAATACATGTTCCCTGGGCCAGTTATTTTCTTACCAGTGTGGGGATTCTGAAGAGCCCACAAAATAGCACTACCCACAATAGTTCTTGCCCATTCTTTTGACTGGAGAGAGGAGATCCGTGTGTCCATTCCTTTGCACATATGCATAAATCTGCTTTCTCCACTGATGAAACAGCCTCTGCACACAGTGCTGGTTCCAGGTTTTGGGGAACCTATGGTCACAATGCTCTCAGTGGGGCCCCTTCCCAGAGTCCACCCACCTTCTCACCCCTACCTATTTACTTGCTTCTCTGCCTGGAGCCCAGAGGGAGAGGACAAGGTATGTGGTCATTACTTTCCCTCACTGTTCTCATCGCTTACTCACTCACAGAAGCAGGATGAACAGGCAGCAACAGCAAAGAGTTTGCAAGAGGACCAGGAAGCTCCAGAGATCAGCACTAGGACCACTACTGGGTCATGGGCCTCAACAGTTGCCTGATAATGGTGACCTCTCAAATTAGTGCTGCCTGCATACAAGGGCCCTTTTGTCTATGGCAGGGAACTGTGGGTCTCTGGAACAAGGTGACTCTCTCAACTCATCCAAAAGTCTCTTTTAAAAAATTGTTTTTTAAAGAAAGTATGGGTAAGAAAAAAGACATCACAGACATGTTCAGACAACATGCTAAGCCATGGTTAGGCCACTAATCCTTTTGCAGGAAATGGTTTGTGAGCATGTTTAAACCGTGGTTATGTAGCCACCATGGTTAGGAATGGTTCACACGACATGCCGAGCCATAATCAAGCCATAATCAAAATGCTTAACCATCGTGGCTTAGCGTGTTATCTGAACAGGATCTATAGTGAAGTGACGTAGCCATTCACACACACGCACACAAATTAAAATTAAGAGACTGAAATATACAATTCTCAGTAATCTAAGGGGAAAAAACTAGACTCAGAATGGGGAAAATATCCCTGGGGAAACCAAAGAAACTACAATGCACATAGAGCCTCCTTCCACACTTTTAGCTTCTGGCTTGTTCTGTAGTCTCAGCAAAGATATGATAGACTGGAAGAGCATCGACAGTGGCCAACCTTATCCTCATCATGCACTTTATATTTATATTGGATTGGAGGAACTGGGCAACGTGCACAAAAACTTATGGCATAATAAATATATTCATCTTTAATGCAATAAATAAATAATAAATAAATAATGTGCCACAAGACTCTTTGTTTTTTATATATTTCATAGAATCAGAGAATAGTAGAGTGGGAAGGGGCCTATAAGGCCATCGAGTTGAATCCCCTGCTCAATGCAGGAATCCACCTTAAAGCATTTATTATAAGAGTCAGCATTTCTGAACTCCTCCCCACCCCCCCATTTTAGGGTTCCCCACTGAAGTGCTGTGTCACGGCTGCCATCAACAGTGGTTGCCCACGCAAGGGCACAATTAGATCATGCTCTATATGTTTAGGTATTGTTGTTGTTTTCTTACCACACACTCCTTTTTATACAGAGCATTTCAGAATTCGCTATTCAGCATTCATCCTTAGCAATAAGTACACATGGTCCAATTAAAACACATCTGTTTTTTGTATTATATGAAAACATTGGATTTGTTGAAACTGAGAATTCTACACTCTCAGGGGAAAAAACCAACTAGCCCCATGAAAAACCTTTTAAAAGAAGAAGAAAAAAGACCAATCCTGAACATAACCACAGCACAACAGCACAACATTAAACCTCTTACAGTGTGTTCAAAATGCAGGAATAGAATACTTATCTTCTTTTTTTGCTGATTAAAATTGTCTATGATGACACCAATAAATAAATTCAAGGTGAAGAAGGATCCAAAGATAATAAAGATGACAAAGTAAAGATACATATACAGGTTATCCTCATAATGAGGTTGCAGTTCCACCTACAAAGTAATCAGAAATTTTAAGCAGAAAAGCTGGGAAGAAAGTATTATCAACAATATAAAATGGGTTTCTTTTATTTGTTTTGTAATTTTTGCATTTTAAGGCCAATATTTAATATATTTACCATTATCTGGTAAAATTATTAAAAACTGCCACAGAGCTGTGCTTGTTTATTTTTTACTTTACACCTACACGTGACAAATACAAATTATTCTGGCCTGCCCCAAATGGTACAGAATGGTTTACATGACAGGACAGCCCAGAGAGGCTTAATTTACCTGTGGTGGCTGTCGTCATGGGCACCTGGCTTGTGGTCCATGCAAACATGGAGGTGTTGGGTTTTGAGGATTAGACAACCCTCAAATAACCCATGGTTTGTTTTAGAGCTATTTGACGGTTGCCTAACCCTCAGAAAGCCATGTTGGCATGACACCGCAAGCTGGGCACTCACAGGCGCCATGCAAAAATGGTGCCGGTGGGTGTTGGGGAAAAAGCCTCTACAAGGTAAATTAAGCCATGGTGATCTGTCACAGCATGTGCACCAAATATGTAAGTACAAGATTTTCTCTGTCTCTCCTCCCATAGTTGGGTTCCATAATCTACTTGGATTTCAACCTACACACACATTTCTTGATGTGATGTATTTTTGAATTGCCCCTCCAGTCATCAGTGCTTGAGACAGTTTATAATAAAACAATAAAAAGATAAAAAATTAAAAATCATAAAAAGGCAGATAAAATGTAGCCATTACAAACAGGAGAACCCTCTAAATTAAAGGCCGTCTAAAGGCCATTAATGAGGCAGCCAACCCAACCTCCCTGGAGGGGCAGTTCCACAGCCATGGTGCGGTGCAGCTACATAAAAGGCTCTGTCTTGAATCTCCATCAACATCACCTCTCTGTGAGGTGGAACATGTGACAGGGCCTCCGAAAATGAATGAGGAATGAACCTCTAGGCAGGTTTATGCCACAGCCTCAAGATGGTTAGGGCTTTATAGATAAAGGAGCAGAACCCCACACACCCACACACCCACACACACAGGCCATGGCTAGACCAGGCCTATATCCCGGGATTGCCCCAGGATCATCCCTGTGCATCCAAATGAAACACGGGGATCCCAGGAGCAGGCAGGGACGACCCCTCCATTTGCCTGGGATAATCCTTAGGTCTAGCTAAGGCCACAAACACACACAATGAAGGAAAATACCACTGGTGTTACTGTTGTATACTGCTAGTATAAGGCTGTAGTATGTATTATATACTATCTTCCTTGCAAGACATTCAAGGCAGTGTACATAGTGTGTGTCCCCGTCCCAGCTCCCCCACTGCTCCCCACCAATTTTTCCCGCACAACAGCTACCAAATGATTATGTATGTGTTGCTCCTGTGACTTTGCTTGTTTTACTTCCCTTTGGGGGTATGGGAAAACAGCCTAAGTTTAGTAGTATATATTAATAAATCCGTAGATTTGCTAGAAATCTGCATCAGTTAGTGTCCTAGCTTGACAAAGCTATGGAATAGGTTCTTTTTATTCATATTCAGAATGCAACCATTGGCCAGCAAATGTTTTAGGGTTTTTGTGTGTACGTTTTAGTTTAGGTTGTAATTTGGAACTATTTCGAACCTATACTGTTCTATAGAAAACACCTAAATTTGCCATGATACTATTTGTATTTTTGGAATACTGCCTTGCAGTGATTACACCATTCATAGTTGCTCAGCAGTGACAATGTGGCAGACGATCTATCTGTTCACCCTAATGAGAACCTTTGAGGCTTATGTTACACTAAGGATCACAGAGGAGTCTGTCAGAACAGAGAGTGGAAAATAGCACCGTAGATTGCACGTGGGTCTAATGGGGAAAAGAGCCAGAGAGAACATGTCTGACAGCCAGTGAAAACTTTGGGCCAATTCAAATTTGCAGAAATAATACCCCGTCTTCGACTGCAGCATTTTGGATGGCAGGCAGTTAATTTTGTTGGGTTTGAATTACCTCTGAGGGCCAAATTGCATATGACTTTAATCACAGGGTTTGCTTGTCATTACAGTGTTTTTCTTTCACAACTAGGTGCAGGTGGGCGGGTGCTGATTAGATTGAGACTCTGACATAGGGAGCAGGGCCCACTAATGTGCTCCAGATTATGGCTCCCACATCTGGAATTTGCATGGGGGGGAAAAGTTCCCAACAGCAATTTGCATGGGGGGGGGGGAAAGTTCCCATCAGCTTCAATTAGCAGCTGATCACATTAAAACAGGAAGCAAGGGGTTAAAGCCTGGTTCCTAATCCATATTCTCCCCCACCCACCCACCCACTGTGGTTTATAATATCATGCCAATTACAGTCTGACTCATTTTCCCATGGAAAATTGACTTTATAAAAATATAATAATAATAATATATTTATTTCTTACCCGCCTCTCCCTTTGGATCGAGGCGGGGAACAACATTACTACAATAAATCAACACATCTTTAAAATTCTTGGTTTCGCATTCATCTGGGGAAATCCAGATGTAAAATTGGGAAAGAAAATGTTTGTTTGTTTTTTAAACGATTGACCTGAATGGATAGAATGATTTTTTTTTTTACCCTGGATCAATTACTGGATGTTGATGATAAATTTTTACTATTTTTAGCTCTATGAGATAAATTTGCTTTGCCGAATTTATCTCATAAAGCTGAATGGCAGTATTTGCAATTGCAATTATTATTATTATTATTATTATTATTATTATTATTATTATTATTATTATTTATTTATATAGCACCATCAATGTACATGGTGATTTGGTCCCACATCTTTTACTTCCTTGGAGTCCCTTTTGCTTTTGGAAACGCTTCTTGAAGGTGACCAGGTATATCGACTCACGATTCATGTTTATAAATACTTAATATCAGTGAACAAATATGACACATGGGGACTTCAGCAAGAATAGAAAAGGGAATTGGAATGTCCTATTTTGTCTAATCAATGGACCAATGTTTTGGGGTCAGTATCTCATATCTCTATGGACCTCTGGTTATGTCCTATCCAGCAACAACTTTTTTTTTGGGGGGGGGTCTATTTAATAAATGTTTGTCTAACTCAGCCAATTGTTGGAGGTGTGATACAGTTAATGCTCCTTTTATTCACATGTTTTGGAAATGTCCAATAGTTGCCCCCTTTTGGAAGGAAGTTATCATATAGGTAAACTTTATATGGGAAAGCTCTTCAATATTTACTGGTGTACATGTTCTCTTAAATTATTTACCTGCTTCTTAGAATGTAACACATGTTCAGGATAAATGGATTTTTTTTGGCACCTTCTTGACTTTGAGAAGACTGATACTACAACACTAGAAAGATAAAAGCTCAGCACCTAACAACACTGGCAGCATTTGAAAGAGTGATATATAAATGCCATTCGTGAATTGACATATTTGGATATTTGGTGTGCCTTTACTGAGGTTTATGTGCAATTTACTCCTTTCCCCCCATTTTTTTAGAATGTTGTAATATTTGAAACTGTGGCCTTTAAAGCATCTGGTTACACTTGTGATTTTTTGTTTGTCGCTTTGTTTTATTGAAACTTATAATAAAGAATAGATAAACAGAGAGAGAGAGAGAGAGAGAGGGAGGGAGGGAGGCTATTTGTGAAAGAAAAATCCTGCACTCAAGGGCAAACCATGTGATTAATAGTATATGGCCCTAAGTGACTTCAAAATAAAATGTAAAAGTCTAAACCAGTCCTAAGAAACAATAGCTGAAATAATAGCTGTGTGAAATGTGGGCGCAAACGTGTGAATGTGCCACAGTGGCATACTTACATTTCGTGAATCCACTGCCGCATACATGATGTCCATCCACCCTTTGAAGGTAGCCTGCAAGTAGAACACATAGTTAATGCATGCAAGGCAGCAACTGTTTTCAAAGACTGAGGAACAAAAGTATTCATATCATGAGTGTCTTTGTGTGTATGTGTGGGTGTCTCAGAGATGGGCAAATCCTCCAAATCTGCCAGGCATTGCCCCTCCTCAGCCATTGGTGTTCCAGTTGGTAGAGGTGGGAGGGAGGGAAGAGTCACATCTGGGTGCAGGTCGAAGAAAGCTTTGATCCGCAAAAAACAGTGGAAAAATATGCAAATATGTGTCTTTCAGATCAGAGATCAGTACTTGAGCTCTTCAAGCATTCTTCATTTGTGTTGAATGAACATGTGAGGAAATGAGGCTCGAGCCCTGCCCCCTTCCATGCACACTTCCATCATCCTGTATCTGTGGAGGGTGACAGTCTGAAGAAGAGCCCCTCCTGTATCTGTGGAAGCTCTACACGCGGTCCATGGCCCTAATTCTCCAGGTCCTGGATTGCATGTGGAGTCTCCATGGATACAGGAGGCTTTCTGGTGCAGACCATCACTCTTGATGTGACCAGGACGGCAGACGCAACAATGAAGTGGGGCTGGAGTGCTCCTCTCAAGTGCTCATTCAACACTGGATGAAGGACACCTAAAGAGGACTACTGTATGCATGAAATATACAGATATCTTATCTATGTTGCAAATATGTGCCTTTTGAAGAAGTAGTAAAGCTGGTTCAGTGTAGGGCAGTGGTGGACAATGGAGGAAGGTCTGCAGGTTATTTTCAAGTGGGCTGTGGGCTGCCATGGGATTGAAAAAAACAAACTTTGGGGTGCTAAAACGACAAATATAGCTTGTAAATAAACTAAGTACGACCCTTTTAGCACTCTGTAGCCACACCATTTTGTTTGTGAAATATAATAATGTTTTTAATGGGGGTGCAGCAGGGGCAGCACCAGTGGGGACAGTGGCAAGGGCCACATGTGGTCGGCCAGCTGTGTGTGTTGCCCACCCCTGGCATAGGCCAACTGCCTGCTCCATCTGAACTGTATTTTTTGAGTGAAGGGGACAGCTTTGCCAAAGGAAAGAAAGCATGAGGGAACAACAATTTCAAAAGCCATCTGACTTTAAGGGGGGATCTACACTACTGCTTTAAAGTGCTTTATAACAGTTCTGACAACTGTTGGGGCCCAGGACACACTGCATATACAGGTTTCAAAACATTTTCAAAGTGCTTTAAAGCGCTTTAAAAGCAATAGTGTAGATCCCCCTAAGAAATAGAAAAAGAAAGGCTACTCACAACTTGAAGCAAAGACAGGTAACCGAGTCCCACATTATCAAAGTTGACTTTCACATTTTTCCATCGGGCCGTTTCGTTTCTATCTATGAGCTCCTGGCACTGAGTCTGATTGTCAACTTCATAGATGCTGAACATTTCGCCATTCGAAGTGTTAACGCAGTGGTAGAACTTGCCGGCAAAGAGGTTCACTCCCATAATGCTGAAGATCAGCCAGAATATGAGACATACAAGAAGCACATTCATGATAGATGGAATCGCTCCCAAGAGGGCATTCACCACCACCTGTAGAACAAATGAAGCCATAGAGTGAAAGTGTGAGTGCACAGCTACAAAAGAAGCACAGGATATTTGATTGCTTTTGGATGAGTATTTCTGAAAGAAACAGAAAGCTTCTGAAAGCTTACGTTAGAAAAGTGGACTCTCAGCTTTTGGACATAATGTTCTGGGAATGGAGTATCCTCAAGCTTTGGCATTTCATTCCTGAGTCATTTGCTTCCTCTATGGCAATCTCTGTGGTCAGCTGAGAAGGATAGTCAATATGCCATAGAGGAGGAACAGTGGCAGAACCCAATTATTAAGTTGCCTTGACAGCACAGTTAGCAAGGAAACCTGCCTCTGTGTAGTTGGTGCTCCGAATTATAACGGTAGCCTATGTAAGCTGCAGCCACATGGGTCATCCAGATGACTTGGTTAGTTTCTACAGTGCTAGTGCCTGCCTGCTTGGCTCACCGTGAGTTCAGTGCCACCGCCGCTCCAGCTCGCTCGCTCGCTTGATTCCAGATGAACATCAGGAAAAACTTCCTGACTGCTAGATCAGTATGACAATGGAATCAGTTCCCTAGGGATGTTGTGGGCTCTCCCACACTAGAGGCATTCAAGAGGCAGCTGGACAACCATCTGTCAGGGATGCTTTAGGGTGGATTCCTGCATTGAGCAGGGGGTTGGACTCGATGGCCTTGTAGGCCCCTTCCAACTGTGCTATTCTATGATTCTATGAGATGAAGGTGTGGAATTGAAAGGGGAGTGAACCTCTTGATCTGAATGACCTGCCTCCATATATTACGGCTGCAACAGGAAGCTCCAACCGCACAGAAGTGAGGTTTTGGCATTAACCATGGAATGGGCCTAAGTGGCTGCCTAGAACTTTGAAACTCCATTTGAAAAACCAAAGACCTTCTGGAAAGGTTGTGTTATTGTTTTAATTTGGACAAGCATACAACAGCCAGGATTAAATGTAGCACTATTTTAGTTAACATGTGTTTTATTTTATGTTTTTACCTTCTTTTTAATATTGGGTTACCCATTATCATTTCAATGGAAACAAACAAACAGCATAGTAGCCAACGGGCTTCAAGTCACACACAGTGACCAATCTGTGGCAAGATTCTCTCTCTCCCCCCCTCTCTTCTAGCTGCATGATCAGTCATGTGCTACTCCTTCCACAACAACAGTTGACCTACATTTCCCCTTTCCTGAGCCCTAAAGCTATACCACCTGCTTACAGCATGAATCCTTTGACAATGCTCAAAATATCAAGTGTCAGATACATGCTAGCACACCCACCAATATGAAATGTGGACTACAGGGCCCCAGGAGCAGATGGTGCTTGAAGCATGCAAAAGGCATGAGAAGTATTTTAAAGGTAGGGGCCCATGCACAGGTTAGAACACTGCACAATATTTGGAATACTGTTAATAATATACTGAGAACACACTGGGCCTGCTCAGACAACATGCTAGGCTATGGATTAGGCTGCTAGCCCATTTGCAGGAAGTAGTTAGTGTATGTGTTTAAACCATGGTTATATAGCTACCATGGTTAGGAATAGTTCACACAACACCATAAAGTTTAGCTCGAAATGCTTATCCACTGTTGCTTAGCGTATCGTATGAACAGGGTCAATATTGTTCTCAATATATTATTATATAGAACAAGGGTGGGCAGGAGGTAGATCTCTAGATGTTTTGGACTTCAACTCCCAGAGGCCATTGCCTGCATAGTTAATGCTTAGGAATGCTGGGAGTTGAAGTAGAACACATTTGGTGTTCTACTTTCTGCAGCCCCCTGGTATAGAAGATTGAAGTTCTTTTCTTTTCTTCTTTGGATGTTAAGGAAGAAAGACTATCTGATCTACATTGTCAAATGGTTAAAGATTCCATAGCTTAAATATTAAAAAGCTACAGAAGGATCTTCCTTTCTCAAGAAATAATCTTTTGGAATTCTTGGGAGTTCACCATCCTCAATAGTTTCGTGACATCTGTAAACTTCTGAAGATGTTACTGCATGTTCAACCACATGGGCACATTTAAATTAATTAGTTTGTTTTAAAATCAAAATAACCCTGAGGTGCACACCCATGGGGTATCCATAGTATTTATGCCAAGTTCTCTTTATCTATGATTCATGGTCTTGGCACTATGGTGGTGATGGATATACGGACAAAGACACACACTTATAATCATCATCATCATCATCATCATCATCATCATCAATTTTGCTTCTTTTTTCTAACTGCTGCTGCTCAATAGGAAGGTTTCTTAGAAAAGCTTTGATGAGCGGCATTACCAAAATCTGCTTTTTAATTATACAATTTACTCCAAGGAAGTCTAAGAATATAAAGATCTAAAAGAAGTATTGCTGTTCCATTAAAATTTAAAAGTGTGATGAAATGAATGAAAGCATTATACACGAATATATAAATATAGGTGAAAGTGACCAGGGAAGGCAACCTTGTATCCTCCAGACCTTTTGGACTAGAACTCCCATCAGATCCAGCCAACATGGCTAGTGGAAAGGAATTATGGGAGTTGTAGTCTAAAACATTTGGGGGGCACCAGGTTGTCTACCCCTACAAGAAATGGACAAGAAGTGGAAGTAAGGCCAAAAATGTTCTTTAGCCTATACGTTCTTATGTAAAAGTGTGAACTGCAGTAATTCTCCTACTTATTAGAACAAATAATAAGGATTTGCAAAACAGCGATGCAGCGTTGAGAGGGGGAATCTGACATATCTTACGGCCCCTGGGAACACAGGATCACTGTGTAAGCTTTTTAAAAATTAGTAAGGGAAAATTAAAAATACTTAAAACATCGGCATTTATATATCACATGTCAAGTGTTGAAACGTTAACTCAGATTTCGCAGCAATCTCTCAGCAGTTTGTTAGGTATTATTTCCCCCCACATTGCAGAAAGGCTGAAAGAGTAAATGGTGGCTGAGTTCGGATGACACGCTAATCAACGGTTGTTTCGCATTCTGTTCCTATTACCCCACCCCCAGTTGATTAGTGTGTCGTCCGAACTCAGCTGGTGTGTTGCCCAAAACCACTCTGTAAATTCTTATCTGTAATGAGATGTAAACTTGGGACTATGTCTGCAAGAAGATGAGCTGAATGGTTTCGTTTCATGCACATTATTTCAAGCTCTTTCATTTTTTATTTTGCTTCTTCTTACCCTCATTCCTTCAAAGCGGGACAAGGCTCTCAGAGGTCGCAAAGCTCTTAAAGTTCTAAGCGATTTAATTGCACCGAGTTCAGAGTAGCCCAAGGCATTCGCTGTTAAGCTAACCAAAGAGACCTACACATTAACGAGAAAAAAGAAAGGAAAGAAATTAATTCCTTGGATGTACAAGAACCACCATGCTCTCTTTCTCCAGAATTCTTTGCAGAGATCTTTCCAATCAGTCACAGTGAAAGAATGAACAGTGAAAGAATGTTAAAAGGGCACCTCATGATAAAATTAGGTTGGTACAAACGCCTTTATAGACGAGAAGGGCACTTTTTCAATCAGGCAAGCTTAGGGATGTTGGAGAAATCCGTTTTGGCGGTGGTGGTGGTGGTGGGAGTTTGACAGGTTTTCCTAGGTTCGGCCTCCCAGACTTTGTTCCAGTTCCCACTGTGGCATTTGACTCAGTCTGCAGTGAGTTGGGCCACTTCGCAGATTTCTCTAAGCATTTTGCACATTTCCTCCTGCAGGTTTCTGCAATTTGAGCAAATGTCTGAGCAATTTGTGCACATTTCTGAGAGAGGGTTTTTGGTTTTGCTTTGTTATTAAAAGTCAGGAGGAGGAGGAGGAGGAGAAGGAGACCACCTCATTCAGTTTTCAGGTACTGTAATAGCACAAAGAAGCCCTAAGGGTAGAAGTCCTAGCTGAATTCTCTACGGAGCTTTCCACGAAACACAAGAAGCCAGAGAGGCTGCAAGGCCAGAATGGGGCAAAACGGTAAAAGGAAGAGCGCGCACACACCTCATCCATCTTCTTACAGTAAGGTCAGCACTGAAACCTTGCATATCTCTGAAATTCGCATCCCTTTCAACAGTTTTCAGGTCCAATTTCTTTTCAGCCTTTCCCTGCAATGAATTAGGGCTGTGTACCACCTCAGGTCTAAATCCAGATCCTGGGCCAAAGCAGACCACTGCTCCCACCAGCCCGCGGGACTTACCTGACGAATCTAGCAGCTGCCTGTCATTGATAAGAGCTGCCATTTTTAAGGAAGATGGTGGCTCTGCTGTTTTCTAGATCTAATGTTCAAATTATGGTAGCTGTAAAGGGCCATTTCTGGAGGGGCGAGCAGGGAGTGGGAGAGTGAGCAGGGTGGACAAGTGGGGAATCAAATGGACTTCCAATTGGCCTTGTGCTTGGGAACCTGCACTATCCGACCCGCTTCAGATGTCCAGATCACGCTTCGGATCCAAAGCAGGTCGGACCAGGCCCAAAGCACCCCAAGGTGGGTTGGGGCAATTCGGAAGCTCCAAATCAATCTCTGAAGCAGATCAGGGGGGCCTCTGCACAGCCCTATCAAAAATAAATAGATCAAAAAATTCAGCATAATGCTACCAAGAGGTCTCTGGGTGGAAGAGCCAGGTCATCATTGTTTTCCGCTGTCGGAAGACTGCTTCTGAAAATCCACAGCTCAGCAACAGTAACTAATGCACTATAACTCATTTTCATTACAATCTATTAAAGGCAATACATACATCAACAATGAGGAAATCCAGCCAGCACCAGGCATTGGTGAAATACGTCTGAAAGCCATAAGCCACCCACTTCAGAAGCATCTCCAAAATGAAGATGTACGTGAAGACCTTGTCAGCGTATTCCAGCATGGTCTTGATCGTCTTGCGCTGCTCAATATATATGTCTTCAAAGGCCTGTGAACGAGTTTTTTTGGTCAAATTGTATATGACTTCATTATTTGAAATATTTACAAACTCCTTTCCTTTTTCTGAAGTAGAAACTTTTATTTCTCCCACCCCTGTCTATATAGAAAGACTTAACAGCTAGATTTCACTTTGTCAGTAGGATGCTAACTTCACATTTTCAGTGTCAATCTACAATCCATTTTAAACTCTCAGTCCATAATAAGGATGTCTAGGCTTGAAAGTGGCACTTTACTAATTCAGGATTGGGGCTCAATAGATCCCTATTAAACCACAGTTAAAACAAAAATAAAACCAGTGAAATGTATTTGGCAATTATCTAATACAATGTTTTTAAAAATAACATTTTGTTAAGGATTATTACTTATAGTGAAGGTATTTGTGATGACTCCACTGTTAATTTCTATATGGAGTTCTACTGACTCATGCATTATTTTAGTTAAATTTTCAAATTAAAAGCATACATGCACAATGTGGGGTGAGATGGGGTTAAAACAACACAGAATAATTGACCTCCTTCTGTGGGAAAATAAAATTGAGTATAATGTGGGACAAGTTAGGGAAAACAGCTAAAAATATTTTTGCACCGCTCTACAAGGGTCTGGTATGACTCATAGGACAGACACACCACTAAAATGTGCACATTTTCAAACAATAATTATGTGTATGAATCGCTTTCTATGCTATATAGATGTCATAAAGAATGGTTTCCAAAGGTTCAAAATTACCAGAGCACCGCTGCTGAGGAGAATCATGAACACAATAAATGTCTCAAACCAATTATGCTCTACTATTTTGTAGCAGGTCTTCCGAAGATTCCACCACGTTTTTCCTTTCCCATCTTCTACGCTGACTTGGCAGCACTTGAACTTCCGGATACAGCCTGTAAAAATATGTGAACAAAAGAGCACAGAGTAGACTAACATATTATCCTGAAGCAACAGCTAAGAAATTACTTCTTCTGTCATCAATCTCGAGAAGAATATATTCTTGAAATAGTTGGCCCATTAAAATTTAAACTAGGGGTGGAGAACCTCTTTCAGCCTGAGGTCCAAACTGGCTCCAGAAAAGTGCCGTGAGGGCCTCATGCCTCAGTGGGTGAGACCACTGTCAATAGTAGGTAGGGACACCCCCACTGCTGGCATTCCCTCCCTCACACATACACTCACTCACAAACACATCCATACACATTCCCACTCCCACATGCCTCTCACATACGCACACATGCAGACAGGACTGAGCCTCCTCATCTTCCATCTATCATGAGGACGGGGTATTGGGAAGGGAGTTTGCAAAGGGGGAGGAGCCTTGTCCAAGGCTTCCACAGACCGGATGGAGCAGCCTGGTGGACTGCATTTGGTCTATGGGCCCGAGGTTCCCCATCCCTCATTTAAATGCTCATTTAGTGTGCCATGTGACTGTGCAAGTTGGCTCAGTTCTTCATGAGGAAAAAAGATATGCCAACTTCACCATGCACTGCCCTCCATCTTGTCTCATGTCTACTCATTTTACATGCCATGAAATCTGCCTTTAATGGATCCCATTTTGCACAAATCCTGCCCTATTTTATGATGCCTTCTCCCATATGTACCTGCCCGGACCTTAAGATCATCTACAGAGGCCCTTCTCCATGAGCCCCTGCCAAGGAAGTGAGGCAGGTGGCTACTAGGAGGAGGGCTTTCTCCGCTGTGGCACCCCGGTTGTGGAATGAGCTCCCCAGAGAGGTCCGCCTGGCGCCTACACTGTGCTCTTTTAGTCGCCAACTTAAGACCTTTTTATTCTCTCAGTATTTTAACACTTAATTTTAACTTAGATTTAAATTTTACTCTTCTATCTCTGTATTTTAATCTTATATCAATTTTGCTACGTGGTTTTATGCCGGTTGTGCTTTTTATACTGTATTTTGTATTTGTGCTTTTAACCTGTTGTTTTATTATGGTTTTAATTTTTGTGAACTGCTCAGAGAGCTTCGGCTATTGAGCGGTATAAAAATGTAATAAAATAAATAAATAAATAAAATGTATAAAAATACTTCAGGTTCCTATGACTGCTATAAAGAGGCCTGCCTAAGTCTGAGTAAAACCCATGGAGCTTTCCATTTACAACTCTGCCTCACTAGGAATAAGAGTGCAGCTTAATTGCAGAAGCAGAGGCCCTAGTTCTTCCCACAAAATCTTTGTCTCCTTCTGAGGTATGTGTGTGAGTGGGAAAAGAAAAACAGAAAAAGCTACCATTGGATATTAAGTCAGTTCCCACCCACCCCAGGAAGTACCTTTCAAGGTTAATATTAGATTCCTGTCTAGTGCAGTTCATAAAACTGCTGAACAAAAAATAAAATAACAAACTGGATAACTGTGTTTGTTATGGGAGCAAATGTTTCATCTTAGGACATGCACAATCGCAACTTGTATGATTGGGGGCAGAAGTATGGGTCAGGGGTGGGCAGAGGATACATCTAGATTTACAGGTAGATCTCCAGATGATTTGCAGTAGATCACCAAGGTTTTCTGACTCCCAGTTATTTAACTATCGCAACAACGAAATCATACTTTCATTATACTGCTGAAATTATGAATGCTTAGGATAGCCAGGAGTAGATTGTTGTGCGGAAGAAGGACTGTGAGCCCCATTCACTTCCAGTATTCAAAACAAAATCCTGGGCTCAGACTTCTTTCATTTTAAACCTTTGTTTTTTGTACCAAGCTCCTGTTGTTTGATCTCAGAGTTCTAGCAAAAACCCACAAAGGAAATGCTGCAAACCTGAAGTCTGCTGGTATAGGTAAGCCAAAACAAAATACTCCCAATAGTTTATATTACTCACCTTCTGTAAAACAGGCCTCTGGTTCAAGAGATTCTTCAGGCTCAGCTTCAGGTTGTTCACCTACTTGGGGAAGTCCAACATCAACTGTACTACCTTCAGATGAACTAGACGCATTTAGTTTCTGCAAATGAAGCCCCAGGAGAAACTATTAATTACTCTCCTATTTTGAATAGCACTGGGTGCACTGAACGCATTCCAAAATGCTCTCCATGTATTTAAGAGCTCTCAAACGAAGAGCACAGCTGCTTAGGTGTAAATATGTAATGCCAGTTTGCTTTCTGTATGTGAAGTCGGTAGAATTAGAAATTACATTCACACAGATTTTCCCAAAATGCAAGAGTTTCCGTTTGCTTCGAACCACAATTTCTGAACCAATTTTGCTAGCCAGCTGAGCCACATACAGAACTGAAAATTCTGAAATCAGTTTTATTAACACTAAAAATTGCTAGCTGGTTATTCAAATCATGCGATATAGAGAGCACCATGAATTGCAGCATTTCCACCCCCCCCAAAATTATGACCACACTAACTGAAAGCTGAAGGAAGTATTTTCATGTCTAATGCAGATAGAATATAAATATGCAGCAAACGAACTTTTCCACTTTCCATTGACATGAAAACACAAATTATCAGTGTATATAGTACTTTTAGGTTTCTGTTATTTCAGAAAGGGAAGCAGCATATTAAATCCAGAGCAAGAGCCATTATTTTGCATTCTCTTTTGCCAATGCATTTGCACAACTGTGCATTTTAAAACTACTTTTTACTCTTGCATGGTACACATATGTGTCCTCTTGGTACATAGTGAAAAATGCATATTTTTACTAAAGCCATTAAAATGCAATCAAAACCTATTTTGGAGGGAAAGCCAGTATGCCAATGACAAAAAATGATGTCATACAAACTCCCAACTAGTTTCCTGATGCTATTAAGTGAAACAAATGGCGTTATCGCATGAATAACAGTTGACAAATATGGGTACCATAGTGAATAAAAGTAGTGTCCATCACTGCATTCTGTAGCCTTGTACAATGTTATTACCATGTATAACATCTGTAAAATGGTTGCATTGGTAAGTAGCTATCTTTACGTGGGGAATGATGTAAGCAGATGGTGAATAACGCATACTTGTGTCAATGTATTGTTATAAAAGATCATTCTTTACATAACACTCCAAACAAAAGCTATAGGCATTAATCAAGCTTTTTTCATGAACTTGTAACAGGCTAAAATATTAGTTTGATGAAGAAAGTACTTTACCAGTTCTGTTCTGTTCCAGTTTGAGGATGTTTTTTTTTTAAAGTAGTAGAAAGATTTGGTTACCATTTTGGACTTACTAAAAGAGTCTCAGACGATCCAAGTTCTTTCTGCCAAATTAGAGCAAATTCAGCCATTTCTAGTCTATTTCAGGCGGTTTGACTAAGGGCATTTGTCATTTCAGACTGGTTCAATCAATTTCAAGGAGGCTTGAACAGGTGTTATTCCTTTCATCAGATAATTTCTTCCCCCAACCCTTGTGAACGTTGTTTTTTTTTCCTCTTTGGAAAAAAAAAATCCCTGAAATTTTTCATTAGGGGAATAAAACCCCAGAGTTGGATTCAAGGCAATCTTTTAGCTCATCTGAATCCCTAGATTTTAAAGAAACCAAAACTGTTGGTGTTAATTTTACATACTGGATTTTTAATGTACTTGAATACCAATAAACAAAATGAAAGTTAACGTTTGGGGAACAACTGTTATCCCCGAGTACATTTTTTTTAATCAAACTTAATAAAATAACTTTAATGCTACCATATATACTATAAGGGGAGTTACAAACATTAATACACTTGTTCATAGTATTATTTCCAATGGCAAAAGGAAGGTTCTGTATCGAGCATGTTAAAAACAGTAACCATACAATGGTATTTCAAAGTATTTCAAACTTACAGTGCAGTCCTATGCATGTTTACTCAGAAGTAAGTCCCGCTGACTTAAATGGGGCTCACTCCCAGATAAGTGCTTATAGAATTGTATTGTTAGCCTTTTCAGAAAACAAAAACCTGAAAACATCTATTTATCAATAATACTTATTAGGATGGACAAGTAAGTAGTTTCTTAACTGTGTGCTTGAAGCTCCTTTATATGCATTTGGTGGCGTTTTATCTGAGTAACAGTGGAAAAATAAGTTTGGGAAACTCTAGCATACTTTGGGCAGCTTCGTATGACATATTTTGTACTCAGGATTTTTCCATGTACAGCATCATTTGTGATGTATGATCTGAAGTTAAATTCCACTAAAAAATGATTTCTACTGTAATCCAAGGATCTGGCTTCAAGGTAAAGTTTAGGCTCAGGTAGTCAAATTGTGCAGTTATGCATACCTAAATCCCAGGGAACTAAATAGCATGCATGCAGACAGTTTTCAATCTGATAATATAATACATCAGATGTACAAATGAATCTTTGGTATGCACTGACTGCCCCAATCGTTCCAATAGAAGGGCCCAATGCTTATGCACATTGGAATGCACATGTGGGCCAGATCCCACTACTGCAATGAATGGAGTGTCTGTGCGTAAACTGGAGCTCCTAGGACTATAAAGCACGGCTGGACTGGGATGCCAATTCCTATGTTTTCTTTTTAAATTTCTTCAGTTCATGTTTAATTAATTAATCAAGTAATATAGAAATCGTAAAATACTGATTACTCTTTTTTATAGTTAAGAATTGAAAAACATTTTACTTATATCATTCCAACCCGAACATTGTTTTATAGCTTGAGTACTTGAGCAACAGCAGAGCAAAAAAGCCAAAACCAAAGCAAAAAAATCACAAATCTTGATCAGAAAATAAAGCGATATCTTTAGGTTGTTCATTTTTTGAAGGAAAAAAAAGTGTTATAACTTATATATATATATTGCATTATAAGCAAGGCAAAATAAATACAAATTTGATAGTCTTTTCTTTTTAATCCTTGAAATTCTATGCAGTTCATTCATCAAATTAGTATGTTAGACATTTCACATGCAAACAAAAATGATCAGGCAAAAATCTGAGAGATCGTTGCCAGAAACGCAAACACCTAATCTACATTCAGGTTGAATGGTGGATGTGTTTACATGTCATAAATTGTAAATTAAATCTTTGAAATTTCTTCTTGGTGAAAAATGAGTATGTTTCTTGTAACGGGCAATAACAACCACCACAATAATAATAATAGTAATAATAATAATAATAATAATAATAATAATAATAATAATAATATCTGAATTGGACACTGCACGAGGAAGCACCCCGGGGCTTGTGAGATGTTCATTCAGAGCTTATTCAGAGATATTTATTATTCAAGCTGGAGAGTGCTGTCTCCTGTAGCTCTCCGTATTTGCTGGCCAACGATTGGCATCTTCTGTCAAAGTGTGTTAGGCTCACCCACAAGATTATCAGGGGACATAATTTGGAGGCGGGAGGTGTTAAAGGGATACTGGGGGCAAGGCAGAGCACTGATTTACACAGTGCACACTGGGCTTGTTAGAAGCACTCTAATCAAACCTGCCCATTGAGCATTTCACTTTTCTACAGGGAAGGGCACATAACGGACTGAAAATGGTGTGTATGGGACATGTTCTCAGTTCATGAGGCCTGGCTTCCTCCATTCCACAGCCCCTTGGGGTTGGGTCAGGCTATGAAATTCAGGGCAGGGTATGTTATTGTGACTGCCTGTTCATTAGCAATCCTGATAGATCATAGCCTCTAGAACTGCAAGAAGAAAGCAAATCTTGTGATAGGCGTAAATACACTATACCCTGAGTCAGGGGATGGATGGAGTTATAGGCAGGCCATTCAGTAATGTTTTGTATTTTTCTGAATTGCTCTTCCTAGTGCCATCCAGGAGTAGATAGGATTGATCCTTCGTAACAGGGGTATAAACCTAGCACTCTCTGGATATTTTGGACTATAAGTCCCATCTACCTCATCCACCATGGCCAATATTATGGGAATTGTATTCCAAACTACCTGGAGGAATAGATTTGCCTGCCCTTGGTTTATAGCAAACAGATATCTAGGTCATACTGTAGCAACATGGAAGTCACTTATGGGTGATGATACAACCATGTTTCTTATCATAGATGAACTGTGCTTTCACCTGGATTTTGTGGGTATGTGGATATGAATATATTCAGAGAAGATCACACAGCCTTTTTGCAGGTATCTATCAAGGAAATCTGTCCAGATTTATGTAGAAGGATCTGACTTACTGAACTTTTATAGCCATTGGGAAAACATTTTTAACAGGGAACAATAGGATACATTGTAGCTCCATATGAAGAAATAAAAAGAACTATATAAAGACTGAATTGAGCTGAAAAATGAAATTAATCCAGTTTCACTAAAGGTACATGGGACCAAAGTGATGGGTAACTGGAAGAAATGGATGTTGTGTATAAAAGCAATGGTACCAACAATTACATCTTCCATATTTGTTGCCAATCATAAACAAACAAAAACAAAACATAACACAAAGCCTGACCAGACTCCTTTTTGCTTTTCAGCCAGTTACCAAAAAAGCAAGGGGGAAAATGCCACCCCACCCCTGTTTGTTTATTTGTTTTTAAAGATGAATATCTCATCTGACACTCCGAGTTTTGAGCTGGCTCCAACACTGGGTCTGGTCTGAGTACCACTCCAAGGCCCCACCCAGGTACCAGATTATTGTATTTAGTTTTTGAGTTGGAAACCTTAAACCAACTGGAAGACCTGATCTGCTTAAATAAAAATGAAGAGCTGAACTTTAGGCATTCCTTTAACTGTAAAGAGACTTAAAGCCGATCTACACTGTGTCACAGCCATACAGAGTCCACAAGAAATCACTTCCGTGCATGCCATGGGGGCAAGAGAAGTGCAGGTTGCCATGAACCTGTTCTTGTGCTGTACAGGTTCTCCATGGACTGATATGGGCAACCCACATGGCAAGACACTCTAAAGTAGATAGTAGATCTCCAGATGTTTTGGACTTCAGTTCCCAGTATTCCTGACCATTGGCCATGTTGGATGTCTAAAACACCCAAGTAACACATTTTAGAAAAGATGGTTAATTTGTTAGCGTTCAGAAACTCTGCATACCTTAATATTCTGGTTTTTTTTATTTTTGGCATGGTAGCTGCATCAGAGGGAACACTGTGACAGGGAAAAATAAGTATATCCTGCTAACATTTTCATTTTGTTTTGGTTTGCTTTCTACTTTTCATATACCAAACAAAAGGTACAAATGAACAGACATGGTTTGGAAGTATTCTTATTCACATGCGTGTCAAATTTGCTCTCATGCTTTCATTCAGCGATACGGTATTACAAAAGGGGAGTGATTTTCAATTTAGAAAACTGAAGGTAAAGTCAGAAATAAGCACGGTCATTAGGGAATCATTTCAGAAAGTAACGAACAAGCCTGATTAATGACATTCTGAATATGTGTTTTTTAAAAATACTTTGCACATGACTCCCACATTTGTATTTATTTACATCACTTGCAGACCCCTTTGGAATTGAAGCAAAATGTTTTAAAAAGAAGCTAAACAGAGAACATGCCAACAGTCTCCATTTCATTTTTTTAAAAAAATTAAAATGGTGAGTTTACAATCTACCAGGATGTGGAAATTAGGCGAAAGAGATAGATTGAGCTACTATAGGAAGAGAGGAAGAGAGAGGACAACCCATACAAAGAGATTTAAAATGAATTTGATTCATCATATATCTGGGGGGTGAGGGACTTAAATTAGGGGAAGCAATATTTTTACGGTGCAATCACATTGACTCATTCATGGGATTTTATGTGGGGGTCCAAACATTGCTGACTTCAATTAGTAGCCCTGCCATGTTTCCCGACCACTTCTTCCTTCTTTTTCCTTACCAGTAAAAAAAAAATAATAATGTTAAGAAGAAAAAACAGAGCAGTTGCACAATGCTTTTTGATAATTTGTGCTAGGAGTCCTCCATATGGAGGTACACTTCAGGTTTTTCTACACAAAGCATTTATTGTTCACTAATCAGTCCTTATGGGTACTTTAGATGACCCTCCACTTTCGTGTCTAAGCAGCACTTTCAGATGAGATTTTTTCTTTAGAGCAGAAGAAGTGTGGCATTTAATTGTTAAGTGTGCTATTAAATTTTTAAAAGTTAAAGTGTGATTTCCTCTTATGTATCTGTGCTATTCTACTATGCCACAGCACTACCTAGAGGTTAAGTAGTGGAAAAGCAGGAAATGAAACTCATTGTGTAGTGCACGGATCTCGATTATGCGACCAAAAGTAAATACAGCGGATTAACAGCCCTGTGTAGAAAAAGTTCTTAATCAAAACATTCAATATCTAGCAACAGCTGTTGCAGAAAACACATTTCTGCATGTTGCTTAGCTGTAGTGCATGCAAAACGCTGCTACACAGGGGGAGGAAGATCACACCCAGCAATGAGGGTAACAGGCCATCCACCCGTGGAACGCAAACCTCTGGCAGGGCCGGCGCTACCATTCAGCCAAATAGGCAGCTGCCTAGGGCACAGACCTCAGAGAGGCGCAATAATGCCCTTTAAGGGTCACAATTTTATACAAATTAGCTGTTTTAAGAAAAAATAATAATAAAAGGAAAATATAATAGTTCAGAAACTCTTCTTGAACAGCTGAATTGAAGTTGGTAAAAAAAAATTTGAGGGTGTGTGTGCAAATAGCTCGCCTTGCGAAATAGTTTGGCACCGGCCCTGACCTTTGGGGGAACAGTTCCTCCCTCCCTGCTGCAGCCGCACCTCTAAATCAGCTCAGGAGTGTTGGGGGACCCTCCAGAACGGATTTGTAGAGCGCATAGGAGGCTGCAGGGATGAGGAGAGCAAGGGAAAGTCCCATTGCACAAGCAGATGTCTGCTCATATAACAGACTTAAGCCAATGTCTGTGGAGTGGCCTCGACCATTGCATTTGACACTATGCAGAACCTGTTCAAATAACTGCGTACTGCATAGAATCCCCTAGATCGGAATATATGTTTAGGGGCTCAACAACATGTTATATATGCTGCTTTTTTTTTTTAAACTATTTTAATGAGTTTTTATTCAGTTTTTATTTTATCTTGTACACTGCTCTGAAATTTTGAATGGGGAGCGGTATATATTATAATTAAAATAAAATAAATAAATAAAATGGGTAATTTGGGGTTATGTGATTAATTTTAAAGTGTTAAATAGCAGAAGTAGAGGGCTCTGGACTAGGACCATAGCATGATTTTATCCCTGTTCTGTTGTTTAAATGAAAATCCGCCCCCCCACCCCCGGAGCTATTTTCTTTGGAGGGTGGACAATTGTTATCATGTTTGCCGCACTGGGGTGAGTTGATCTATTAGCAGTATTACCATCTTGCCACTTAAAATGTTCCCTCACACACTTTTCAGTTGACAATTTGCAGAAGTTGCTGAGATGCTATCTGTTTGGTATTAGTTGTATAGCTGAATGGCAGGTGATATATGCATTTAAGCTTACCAAAAGTAGAAGAAGAAGAAGAAGAAGGAAAAGGAGGAGGAGGAGGAGGAAAAGAAAAGCTAGTTATCTTCATTTAAAAATATATATTGAAATATCATGCATTGTATCCAACAATATTAATTGTAAAGTAGAATGAAATACACCTCAGTTTGATTAAGCAATGAGCCCTTTAGTTTGCCCAATGTGTTCGGTCTCCCAGCAATATCTAACTAAAGAAATAATTTACAAGTTGAATCAGTAGCATGCACTTTTACATCTTGCCATAACTGAGTGGTAAAGAACGCAGGTTCATTGGAATCTGAAATCCTACGAATGTTGGGATTGCCAGTCCTGCCTGACCATGCTGTGATGCGAGTCATGTGACTCAGCAGAGAGCAGCCGTGAAGGTTTTGTATACTATTGCAATGGATGGGGAAGGAAGATGGCTGAGTAGCATGCAGGCCAGTCAATACCCATTTCGAAAGTGATCATACAGAGGTAGAACTTGCTTAGGTAACCTGTATAAAATGGTTGCTGCCCGTTGCTCTGCCTGATAATAAAAAAAACCCACCAGTGCTGCATTCTCGAATGATCCAGCTTGATTTTAATCCTGCGAGAAGTAAGAATGGTAGGAAATGAAGTTTATGATAAAGTATCTCTGTTCTCGACTTTGGATTCTCATGTATGACTTGGTATACAGATATACTACATGTACTCTCAAGTAAAAATGAAAAAGATGTATTCATTTTCTTATTAAAAATAGCCAGCTTGATCCTCAAAAGCATCCACTATTATATCTCATTAGAATGTTATTATAAAGTATACAGATACATTGGAAGTTGAGTCTTAAAAATGTGGAGATGCCTGCAGAAGTTGCATTGATTTGTTGGATTGTATTTTCAAATTGCAAACCTGACGCTTGTTTCAAGGTTATCCACAAGGTTGGAGCATTCATAGATATATTCAAGATACAACCTTATTGTTTTCATTCAGCAATAACATGACATAGTTTCACAGTCAAAGATAATAAATAAATGCCTTCCTAATTTCTTAATCCAAACAAATTATGGGTTGGGTCCAGATTTAGGTGTGTTTTACAGAGCTGGCAGAAGTGGACTTCACTGCCCCTTTCTCCCCAAGGCTGACCTTCCAGCCACCCCAAAATGCTATTCAGTGGGTCAGGTGTTATGGTTAGGCTTTGAGGGGGAATGTGGTGATCCCTAAAAATCATGTGGAGGCACCTTCTGTGAGTGGAGTTTTGATCCTTTGAAGCTTGAGATGGATAAACAAATGGTCAAGGAACACCTAATTTCTTTGAACGAGTTTAAATCTCCAGAGCCCGATGAACTGCATCCTAGAATAATAAAGGAGCTGGCAGAAGAACTCTCAGAAGCACTGTCTATTATCTTTGCGAAATCAAGGAAGACTGGTGAAGTTCCGGAAAACTGGAGGAGGGCTAATGTTGTCCCTATCTTCAAAAAGGGCAAAAAGGAGGAACCTGGGAACTACAGACCACTTAGTCTGACATCCATCCCTGGGGAAATTTTGGAGCAGATTATAAAGAAGTCAGTCTGTAAGCACCTTGAAAACAAATCAGTGATTACTAGAAGCCAGCATGGATTTGTCAAGAACAAATCCTGCCAGACTAATCTGATCTTATTTTTTTGATCAGGTAACCTCCCTTGTGGACTGTGGGAATGCTGTGGACATAATATATCTTGACTTCAGCAAAGCTTTTGGCAAAGTGCCCCATGATATTCTGATCAGCAAACTAGCTAAAAGTGGGCTAGATGAGACAACTATTAGGTGGATCCACAGTTGGCTACTGAATCGGACTCAAAGAGTGCTTATCAATGGTACCTTCTCAACCTGGGGGGAGGTAATGAGTGAGGTACAGATAGGATACTGGGAGGGAGCGGGCAAAATGCTGTGCAGTTTAAACAGACTGTGCTGTTTAAGCCCCAATTGGGATCAACCATGGCTGCTTTTTAAGGAAGAAAAAAAAACCCACAAGGAATTCTAGTCATGGAACTCCCCTGTAATGGCTAGTTTGGCTCAGCTTGTGGCTCAGTTCCAGGTATATAGCATTAATCGTAATCTGGATTGACAGCTGATATTGGCTGGTTGCAACAATGGATTTGTGAGAGCAAACAAATAGCTGTGTCTGTACTGCTTAAGGGATTAGGCAGCTTTTGCGCCTAGGACTTGAGGAGAATAAAGCAACAGCATTCATCACTAGGCCCTGCCTCACATTTCAAGGTTTGGGGCTGCTGCGCTTTTACAGTAACAACGCCAGGTAATGGATGCAATAATGTCAAGTTTCAAAAAGACATTCCCACAACTTCTCTTCCTGGGATACCAATTAATTTAAATTCCTTCCTGATGCCAAATATGCCAGCCAGTCAGCCACTGAACATAAGAAGGAAGCATTCACCAAACCATTTCCTAGATTTTTTTTTAATTGTGGAATTGTCCATGGAGTTCATTATTCTGTCTGCCATCAATCCATTCCAAATACTCTTGAGGAAAGTGGTAGAAAATCCCCTCTGTGTGTGTGTGTGTGTGTGTGTAAGGGGCCTAGCTCCAAATTGCCAAAAATTGTCCCAATTCAGTACTGAATGCAGTAGGATTTTTTCTTCTCATAACTACTTGATGGAGCGTAAGGATAATTAAATAAATTATTGTTTGTATATCTACAAATGAGTTTTCCATAGCATAGAATTAAAATATTAATGGTCCAGAACTCTAATGAGTAAAAGGCCGACTTGATAAGGAAACCTTATGCAGTGGTAAATTAGGAGAGCCAGTGTGGTGTAGTGGCTAGAGTGTTGGACTGGGAGTTAGGAGATCTGGGTCCTAGTCCCCACTCAGCCATGGAAGCTCACTAGGTGATGTTGGGCTAGTCACAGACTCACAGCCCAACCTACCTCACATTTCTATGGGAACATTGTTGTTGTGAGGATAAAATGGGGAGGAGGAGGATTATGTTCGCTGCCTTGGGTTCCTTGGAGGGAAGAAGGCAGGAAATAAATGCAATAAATAAATAACTGTGTAAAACACATATGTATGCATTCACATTTTAAAAAGTCAAACTTTTACAGTGCACTGCCAGGGCAATTCCTGCAATGTATTTTAAATTACCCAAGTTATTTACATGGCCATGGAAATTAAGCATGGATCTATTTTTGTGAACCGCCCAGAGAGCTCCGGCTATTGGGCGGTATAGAAATGTAATAAAATAAATAAATAAATAAATTCCTTCGTGAATGGTGAGATGGGAGCTCAAAAAGGCTGTCTGCGGGGACGGCCCTGCCATTAGGTAGAGTGAAGAAGTCTCCTCAGTTGGCAGATGCTAGGGTGGGCGGGCAGGAGCAGCAGGGTATTGGGGGAAAGAGCTGTGTGAGTGCCACAAGGCCTGTCCTGCACTCCTTAAGCTAGCCTGTAGCCCTCAGGTGCAGAGGAGGCTGCATCCTTTATCACTGTTGTTGAAGATTTCAGCTGCCAGTCTGGCCAACTTTGGTCGGGCAACTTTCGCCACCGACACCCTCAGCCTCTTCTGCAGCCCCTGCTGTCCCCACACCTGCCATGCTGCTGAAAGGTGGAATATAAGTTTTATAAACAAACAAACAACGTACCCTAATGTTTGCCATTTTGAAATATATATCTTTGTTCTTTAAAGCAACGTTACACATTTTTGATAAGCTGGAGTCGCAAATCTAGCCTTTTACAAATCAATACAGCTACAGCCAAAATGGCATCTGTGGTTACAGAATTGAATCACTTTGCCCCAGTCCAAGGGAGCACGCTCACCAACAACATTTCATTTAACTTTCTTTCCTCACTGCTGTAAGACAGATCTCTGTGTGTTTCCCATGCATGCACGTTTCTTTCTCACAGAATGTGGGTTCAATTAAAAAAGAATCTTAGGAAACACTGAGTGTGTACAATTGCACTTATATACCGTTTCCTAACAATTTTTATCCAGTTTGAAAAAATGTCTCTGTGCAGGGGTTGGTGTCCTTGAAGTGTATCCTTAAATAAGCAGACTCCAGTATCCTTAACCAGCCAAATTGAGCTTCCCCTTAAAGAAATAAGCGAGGGGAATTTCGAAGCACAGTAGCAATGGCTCATATGCACCACAAGAAGGTGTAGACGAAAGCAAAAGTCTCTGATAACAAAGTCGGATGGTCAGGAAATGGGGCTGTGCAAGGCTTCTCTCTTTCATAGAAAAGCTCTAACCAATTACAAAATTTTCCTTTGGAAACAAACCAGGAAGGAAAGCACAAAGGCAGGTCTTGGGAGGCAGCGTAGGCGGCACCCCCTCTTTGTGTAAATTAAGACACTGCAGCTCTAACCAATCCTATATCATCAATCTCTAAATGAGCGCCCATTAATGTTTGAGAAACGACTTGGGTCTAGAAATTGATTCCCATCTTACAGGAGCCGCTGTTGACAATCTTTGACATTGAAGAACGGAACAACTTCTCTAATCTTACAGGCCTCCCCATAAAGGACACAATTGTAACAAAAGGATAAACCAACTGATTAGCTGTGGAGGGTCTTGCACCAATGTCCACTGAAACTCCAAAGGACATTTAATGACAAGGCTACAAAACTATCATTGTTTCTCATTTATTCTATACGTATTTATTTTATCATATAAAAATCTAGAAAATATGATGTTTATTTCCACAGGAAGGCCAAAGTATCTAGATGAGATAAATGAACAATTATGTTAATCAACATCAGCATCTAGTTTTACATTTGAAACATGCTATATCAAGGTATGTCACACATTTTCAGAGGCTGAAAAACAGTAAAACAGCAGTAAAATCGCCATCAGAATTGTTCATGTTTTATAAAGGCCAGCACTTCAAAACAATGCAGTGTTGTGTAGTAAATTAAACCTGCATTAAACTCAACCTACCTCTTTGCTTTCTTCCAAATCGGATTCACTGCTAAACTCCTCGGTGTTTAAATTTTCAAAATCCGATTCCCCAACTGCAATGGGCACAGTCACAGTGACACTTGGGTTGTTTATGAACGACATGTAATCACTTTCGTCGATGATGTATTTTTCCACACTGCTGCCTATGCCGCTGGTAGTTCCATTGCCATCTTTGAGATAGTTAAAATCTTTGCCAATATCTACTATGGTATGGTTAGAAAGGCAGCTGTCTTTCTTGTTGTTCAACTCTTCAAGCGGTTTGATTTCATCCAAAGCCTTTTGTTTCCTCACAAAGGCCTTTTGGACAAATTCGTGTGCTTTTCTTTTCACATAATCTATTCCCTTCTGAATCCTTGCCACAGCAATCTGGAGGTTGTTCATTTCATTGTCGTCGTCTGTAGCAGCAAGATTGTCTGAACTGAAGGAGCTCAGGAGCAAGGCTAGAAACAGGTTCAAAACCTATTAAGAAAAAAGGAGTACAACAGATTTCTTGTAAGTTACACAATGAAAAAAAGTACTTTTGGAATGTTTTAGTGTAACAGTTTTGGTTCCTAATTACACTCATGTCAGACCACCCTTATGCCACACTTCCTAGTCTATAATCTATTTGGGACATAAGGAACATAGGAGGCTGCCTTATATCTAGTCACATCATTGGTCCATCTAGCCCAGTATTGTCAATACTGATTGGCAGCTGCTCTCCAGGGTAGAATTCTTTCCTAGCCCTACCTGAAGGTGCTGAGAATTGAATCTGGGATCTTCTGCATGCAAAGCAGGTGTTCTCCTATTTAGTTACAGCCCCTCCAACAGTTAATCAAATCAGTCAGAGCTAGCTCCAGGTGTTTGAGGGCCCTTGGGCAAGGCCCCCTCCCTCAGTGATTCTACCTTCTCACCATCGATGTCATCACCTGTGATTGGTCCTCATCCTCTTTCTCATTATTGCTATCCAGGGCTGGGCAGAGAGGGGGCCAGTGGGGCCACATGGCATGGGCCTACAGTTTTGAGGGGGCCTACTTCGAGTCCCCCTGCCATTGACAAGGCAAAGTTGCTTGATTTTTCTATTGTTGATGATGAATTTGCCCAAAGAAAAGCATGTAAAGCATTTCTGAATGTGAAGAAGCGATGTCTTATATACATCTTGAATAAAAGTGCTTGCCATTTACCTTTTTATAAATCATTCCAGTTCATATGTGTTTAGAACTGATTAAAAATACTTAATGAGTAGTTTGAAATGGGGCCTACATTTCCCATCTGGCCCGGGACTATTACCAGCTTTGCCCGGCCCTGTTGCTATCACTTGCTTGCTTGACAGGAAGAGAGTCAATGTGCAAGCAGGCAGTGGTATCTCCTGCTCCTCACCGCCACAGTTGTCTGCGCCAGAGCAAGAGGCAGGTGGAAAAGCAGGCGCAATGATGAAGAAGAGGAAGAGTGGGCTCTTGTCAGGGGGCTCCTGCTGGGGTGTGGACCCTTGACAGGCACCTAACCATGCTTACCTTTAATGTTGACCCTGAAATCAGTGTTCCCATTAACCTACTACTAACTCAACTAGTAGATTCTCTAGGCTGAAGATGTCCCTGGCTCTACTGCCCAAGATTTCCTACCTGAAAATATTATGGACTCAACATGATCCTACAGATTCGCAAGGAATGGATACTACAAGTGACTTAACGCCGCTGACTTTCCAGATGCAAAAACTGAGGTGAAGCTGACAACCCTTTCACTGCCCAAGTGAAACTAACTAGGGGTTTCAGACTGAAGCCTTATAAATCCACTTCTATAGTAATCTGGAAACACTGAAGGTGGGGAGGAAAGAGTATCAGTTCCACTGTGCTCTTTGCACCCTCTCTACACATAGTTTCAAGTTTGTGCAAAATGTTTTGCATCCAATTGCCTCTAATCTTTTTCTGTGAGCAGTATGTGTAATAGTTTGCGCATCTAGCTACTGATAATTTTATTTCCTGATGGAATTTAAATCAAATCAAATCAGTGACAAGGAGGGTCTAGGAAATTTGACCACACTAGTGGAACTAAAATATTGTCATGGGCTTAGACTTGGTCAGAATGACCTTTCAGGAGCTCCTTAGTGCCTATGACCGCACAGAGATTCAGGACTCCTTCCAACTACATAATCCTTAACTCCTTAAGATTTTTGAAAGTAGAGCTATCTGTGTAGGTGCCTTGAAGTTATAGTTCTTAATGGACAGCTGACAGCGGGTAACATTCTGGTGATGTGTTTCAATGGGAGCTAGGATGGCCCAAGAAGCATTGGTGATAGATGGAGATGATTCATCTTTCTACCACCACCACCCCACTAGACAAAGGGAAGCAGGAAGTCAGTCTGCAGGAACTGGATCTGAAAAGGAGCCATTCTGCAGCAAATCCTATGGTGCTATGGATTCCCCTAGACATTTGATGGGGAGTAGTAAAATGTTGGACTGTTAATACTGTGGACCCTCATCTTATGCTCAATGTGTATATATGAGTAAATTAACCTTATATCATAGAGTCAGTATCTGCCTCCAATGACCTCAGAAGGAAAGATTACACAGGATTGAGTTTCTTTAGAAGAACCGGCTCCTGAGTAAGCACTGGTACCCCTGAAACATCTCACAACTCGGAAGTGGAGTGCATGTGCATAACAATATAAATGTCCACAAAAGGACCTTGTAGCTTATCAGAGCATCCCTTATCTGACTGCTTATTTCAGAATTTGCACTCAATAAATAGATCCTCCAAGGGCATGTTGTACTTTATATGAAGATATTTGACTGACAAGTCTACCAATTGGCTTAGCAGTCATGAGTACCAGAAGAACTAGAGTTTTGTAAAATAGAAGAGCCCATTCTTCAACTTTTCTGGGAATCAGCTTGATGTCCATCATCTGGATAGTTCAGGAGTTTACCATCCTCAGCCTTGAAGGGAAGGACTGTGGCACAGTGGTAGAACACATGCATTATATGCAGAGGGTCCCAGATCATAGCAATTCCAGGTAGGGCCCAGCGCAAGAGACCCCATCTGAATCCCTGAAGTGGTGCTGCTGCAGTCCATGTGGACCATACTGAGCTAAATGGATTAGGGGTCTAATAGGGTAAGGCAGTTTCCTATAGTTCTATTTGAGCATTGTGCTTGAACGGGATACACTAACATGGGTATGTGGGATGGGGACACACATACCAGTCCTGCACCCCCTTAGTCTCTGACCTCCCTGCGTTGAATGGTAAAGCCTGCAGCGGGCATCTACTCATGTTTGCTTGAACCCAAGTAGAAGCCTCATACTTGCATTAGGTCATCCTACTGAGGTATAACTCTTCAACAGGGCTTCTGTTCCTGTGTTGAAAAGGGAAGGACTGGGTATGTACAATGGAAATGCCTCTGTAAACAAACTCCTTCTCACAAAAGAATATAGGAAACTCTTGTGCACATAGGGCTTCGATCACACTCTACATGTGCTCTTTAAGAGATGTATATGTGGCAGAAGGGCTATGTAGAGTCTAGGAAATAAGTAAAACCATCCTCTGTCCTTTGGGGAGACTTTCCAATGACCTGACCACATTAATGAGGAAAAAGCATACACATACTTAAGTCTCATTCATTATGAAACCTGTTGAGTAGTATAGGCACAAAAACTGAAAGAACACTACACAATATTTGATTTGTAATCTAAATTGGTATAAATTTGGTTTACATTTGTTGGAGGGGGTTTAAATTCGTGTTTGACTTTCTATGATATGCAAATACTTAAAAAGTGTTAAAAAGTCATAAAAAGTCAAATTATCATGCACTACTAGATTTAAAATATGCATTTGTTGGATACATACCACCAGATTTCCAATCACCATGACCATCATGAAGACAGTAAGGCACATGGTTTGTCCAGCAACCTCCATACAGTCCCACATGGTCTCTATCCATTCTCCGCAAAGTACTCGAAAGACAATCAAGAAAGAATGGAAAAAGTCATTCATGTGCCAGCGTGGAAGTTCACAGTCGTTAGAGATCTTGCAGACACATTCCTTGTAGCTTTTGCCAAACAGCTGCATTCCAACCACAGCAAAAATGAAGACAATGATGGCCAGGACCAAAGTCAGATTTCCCAAAGCACCCACGGAGTTGCCGATAATTTTTATCAACATGTTTAATGTTGGCCAAGATTTTGCCAATTTGAAAACTCGAAGCTGAAAAATAAAAGTGCACAGAATCAAAATCAGAGTTCATTATCTTTGCAGTTTAATTAACGAAGGAGTTACTTTCTGCAGGAATTCTGCTGCTAAAAGTTGATGATAGATTTACATATCCATTCTAGACTCCTTGTGTGGTAAAATGTAACATAAGGATAAAAGAAAATTATTATAAATTGGTTTGGAGGTGGTACTTAACTCCAGTAAAATTAAATTTAGTAAATAAGGGAATTCAGCATTATGTTGGAGAGGATGTCGGGAGAAAGGAACATATATTCATATGTGGTGGAATTGTGAATATGTACAAAAGCTATGGAAAATGGTGTTTAGAGAGATAAATGAAATAATTGGATTGAAGTTAGAAGAGACACCAAGCGTAGCATTGTTATCAATGTATGGAAAATGACTTTGAAGAGATATGGAAACTGTTTTTAGAATTCGTTTTATTAAAAGGGAGAGGAAGAACACCTCCAGAGGATTCAATGCAATTTTGGAAAGTAGAATAAGATCCCTGGGGAAGGGGTGCACTTGTTAATGTTAATAGGTAACAATAAGTGTAATGTGTAGTTAAATATTGAAGATTGATGTTATTGTTATGTATGTGTATTGTTCATATATGTGTAGTGATGAAAAATTAATAAAAATCACTTTAAAAAATGTAACATAAAGCAGGGGTGGGCAGAAAGAAGATATCCAGATGTTTTGGAGTTCAGTGCCCATATGCCCCTGCCAACATGGCCAATGATCAAGAATCCTGGAAGTTGAAGTCCAAAGCTTCCTGAGATATACTTTCTACCCACCCTGATGTAAAGCAGATGTGTACTGATGGCTTGAATGATTACCAGCTTTAGGTTGCAATCTTATGCACAGTTACATTGGAGAAAGTCCCACTGAACTTCCAAATGATTATGCATTAGGTTGTGCTGTTAAATTATTATACCACCACTTGTTAATTCTTGCAGGAACATTACTTATATAAAACTAAGATATGAGTAATAAAATATAGAGCATGTACAGTCATAATCTGAAACTTCTGAAGCTTATTTTTATATTTACCAATCTGAAGGATCTTAGGACTGACAGTCCTTCCACGTTGGCAAGACCCAGCTCCATCAAACTCAGGCTGACAATGATACCATCAAAAATATTCCAGCCTTCTTGGAAATAATAATAAGGATCCATGGCTATTATCTTAAGGAACATTTCTGCTGTGAAGATGCCAGTAAACACCTACACGCAAAATTATGATTTGTCATCAGTCCCAAATAATGATCATATTCATCAAAATGTGTGTTGAGCAGGAAAAAAGAATGGCAGCATAACACATGGGATTGTGATCCAGAGAATTACAAAAGTTTTACTGTGGTACATAGTATACCCAGCACTTTTCAACATGCATTCACCACTAGGCGAAAGAGTTTGCATGAATCTCAGCCTCATATGCCTTCCTCTTAAGGCCAAAACAGACGTTGCTTTAAATGTGTGTCTAGCAGCTATGTCTCTTCATTTGTTATTTTTCTTACTTTATAGTAGGTACAGTTGGCTGATCTGTATTGGGACCCTAGCATGAGCGGCTTTTAAAACCCAGATCAGACCCCCTGCGCTTACTCTAGAGTGAAAATTAAAAGAATTTTAATTCTTTTAAAATTGCCACTGGACAACAGTAACATCTGTTTTGGCACTTAGGAACCTGCTTCATACCAGGCCAGACTCTTTTGTCCAGACAGTCCAGCATTGTCTACTCAAAATTTCTATGGATGTATCAGTTGAGCAAACCCCTTCTGGTTTGAAAAACTTTGAAAAATCCTTCACTTGGCGTTCTGCTTTAGTGAATATTCAGTGACAACTCTACTATAAATTGCCCCCTGGAAGTGGTAAGTAAAGGCCTAGATTGAGTTGTTGATAAAGGTGCTGGCCAGGGCCAATGTCAAAAGTAGGCATGGTTGGGCACCTGCTGAGGGCCCACACCCCAGCAGGATCCCCCTGGCAAGAGTCCCCTGGACGTCCCTCTACGCGTCACCATTGCAACCTGCTTGTTTACCTGCCTCTTGCTCTGGCACAGACAACGGCAATGGTGAGAAGGAGATGCCACTGTGAGAAGTATGAGGAAGAGCACTAGGAGCTGGAGACAATGGGCCCGTTCAGAAGACACCTTAAACCATGGCTTTAACCATGGTGGTTAAGCCAGAAAGCTAGGCCGTGTCAGAAGTGTACCACTCAGTATTTTAACACTTAATTTTAACTTAAATTTAAATTATACTGTTTTAACTCTGTATTTTAACCTTATATCAATTTTGCTGCGTGGTTTTATCCTGGTTGTGCTTTTTATATTGTATTTTGTATTTGTATTTTTAACTTGTTGGTTGTTTTATGATGGTTTTAATTTTTGTGAACCGCCCAGAGAGCTTCGGCTATTGGGCGGTATAAAAATGTAATAAATAAATAAATAAATAAATAAGACACCTTAAACCATGGTTTTAACCACAGCAAATAAGGCTTTTTTGCTTTATTCACCATGGTTAAAGCCGTGGTTGAAGGTGTCTTTTGAACACAGCCTGGCTTTCTGGCTTAACCACTGTGGTTAAAGCAGGTTGCATGGTTTAAGGTGTCTTCTGAATGGGGTCATTGGCAGTGAAAAGGTAGATTCACTGGGGGAAGGGGCCCATTGAAGGTATCCTGTCCAAGGGCCCTCCAAAAATCGGGAGCTACCACTCCTGACATTGCAGTTGTTGCCACCTGCGCTTCTTGCCTTCTCCCCCATCGTAACAACAACATCTTTGTCATTTTCCCTTCATCCCGTCTCATCTAACATGGAAAGCTAGCTCTCTGGGTAGAGAGAGTATTTTACTTCTACATACCTGTGCACGCCCATCAAGCACTCCATGGGAGTTAAATATTCATTGGTGAACATTGTACTAAGCTTAGCGGCACTTATTGGCAGATGGACTATGTTGGCACTATCCTGTCCTGAGCTAAATGGTACATGTTTTTTTGTTTTTAAAGTTATACTGGACAGGGATAGGCAGAATGTACACCTCCCTTAGTTACATCTTCTGGAAGCACACCTCACGTATGGTGGGTTAGATCCTAGCCACCGTTGATGGACAGCTGAGGGGGGTTAGGATGGAGTAGGAATACCAGCTTATTGGCAGAGAGGAGCTTTGCTGGCATGACAGCATGTCTGCCAAAGAAAGCCCTGGTAACCTTTGTGGGTGCAGTACTTTGTGGGTGTACTACTAATGATGTCAATAGGGCCCAAAACAGGGTGTTCCAGGAGCAGCCCTGTTTCCATCAGATCCAAAGCCCTCTCTCTTTGCCCTGGCACACTCCTGGATTGGACTCCAAATCTACATTAGCCTTGACCTGGTATAGATATTTTCTCTCTCCTTGGATTCAATAGGTTAAATAAATAAATAAATAAATAAATAAATAAATAAAATCACTGGAACAAGAAGAACAAGAAACACCCTCCTCCCTCCGAATGTTGTGAGCCAGCAGGCTCTGGATGCTGTGGTGGATCCTCGGTAGAGCTCTCTTCCCACCCTGGTACATAAGATTGGTCTGCCTGTAGGTTGCACTTCGCTTCCATTAACTTCAATGGGATTTAACACAGGTCTAACTTTTCACATTGATTTCAATAGGCCATGAGTCTGCCTAAGTTAATCTGGATCCAGCCTAGAAATCCTACACAATTCAGTCATTCTTTCAGTAAATACAACTATTTGTGTTTTGTTATATAGGACACTGCGACAGACTTACCAAGTTTCCAACGGACAGCACGTTATTGAACTGTGGTGTCATTGGATAATGTTCCATGGCCATAAACAAAGTGTTCAAAACAATGCAGATGGTGATAGCAAGGTCGACAAATGGATCCATCACAATCAAATTAACAATATGCTTTATTTTTAACCACGGAGGCCAGCAATCCCAGATTAAGCACATGTTAGCAAATTTATACCAGCATGGAGGGCATTTCTGTCTGGATTCCTCAAGTTCTAGAAAGGAGGGTGGGGAAGAAGAAATACACACACACACACACAAAAGGGGTGGGGGGAAGAAACACTTAAAAAGCAATCCATCCATAAGAACATAAGAAGAGCCATTTGGCGCCCAAACACTGAGAGAGGACCTGCATTCAGATAAGACGTCAAATGATGGTTTATTAAGCAAAGCCATAATTTGATGCTATGTCTTCTGGCTTACAAAATACTTTGCTAGAGGCAGCCAAACTAGTATATCAAGCCACGTTTTGAAGCTGGTTTGTGAGCCACAATGTCTGCTAACTGCGGTTTACTGTTCTGTCTGAATTCACAACCTACAGATAATTGAGATGGACGAATCCCAGTTAGGACCATTGTTCCACCTCAGGAGGCTGCTGCATCACAGAGATGGGAGTAAACAGGGGGAGAGGGAGCAGACAAGAAGCTCTGTACCACTGTTTGCCTCCTCTGTGTATGGAAGCTCAAACCATGGTGTGGGTTCTTCGCTATGGTTAGAATAAACCATGGGATAGTATCCAATGCTATATTCTGCTAGCTCGAAAGATGTTGCGCCAGCATTGGTTTCTGCTAGTGCAACAGAAAGAGCAAGTAATGGGGCGGGTGGCCACTCCAGAGGGCTGATGCCAGCCCCACCAGGTGCTCAGGAGAGTGTCCAGCATGGCTTCCCAATGAGCCCACCCAGCCCAAAAGCCTCGCTCAGAGGAGTCTTATAAGTTTACACACCTTCCATTGTGTTGGTAAGTATGCTGGCTATGCTCATTGCTCTTTGCCTTGCAGTAGGTTCAGACAGAAAATCCATAGACATGTGGTAAGAACTCGAGCGCCGCTTTCTTAATTCTGTTTCTGTAGTGGTGCCCTGGGGGGAAAAATACTTATGAATGTAAATAGTCATTACATCTTCGATTTCATAAAAATAGTCAGAAAACACCACAAATTGTTAACAGAACTAAGATGTAGATGTCCAAATATCCTTTAGAAAGTAAGACATAAGTATACTTGCAAGTAAGTCCCATTGATAGTTAGGCTTGAGCAATAAGTCTCCAATCTGTAAAAATTGGAGTTCAGCCCTAGGGATGCGAGAGGAATTCATTCAGTGCAAACTTACCTAATTTTGCACTTTTGAACTGATACTCAAACCAAAACCCAATTATCTTTCTCCAAATTTTGCGAAGGAGTTCTCCAAAAACAAAATGTGTACAAAATATCTACAAATATTTTTTAGGAAAAGTGCACACAAAAATGCATACATTCACGGAAATAATGTTCAATACTGCAGTGTTTTAGGGAAATTGCTTGCAAATATGCATCCATTAGAGAAAACTGCATTTCAAATTTTTATGAAAACCTTTTTTAAAAAAATTCCAAACTTTGGGATGAACCAAATTTAAGATTGTAAAATGAGAAACCGAACCTGACAAATTAGTCCACCCATACTCAATGCCTTTTCCAGGTGGTTCTTGTTTGGGTTTTTTTGGTTTTTAAAAGGTGAACACCGATGGAAATATTGATGCTCATTGGTAATTCCATCAACCATTCCAAATTTTGCCATGGAAAAGTTTAGGCCAAGTTTTACCCTTGAACGTTATTTTTATCAAATCAAATGATTTTTCATTGATTAATCTATCCACTATCTTGACAAATTGTTGCAGTGCTATTTATTTATTTATTTATTTATTTATTTATTTATTTATAGTATTTACATCCCTTCTTTTTCCTCCAAGGTGATGTACATAATCCTCTTCCTCTACACTTTATCCTCACAGCAACAACCCTGTGAGGTAGGTTGGGCTGAGAGTCTGTGACTGGCCCAAAGTCACCCAGTGGGTTTCCATGGCCAAGCTGGGACTAGAACTTGGATCTACCAACTCCCAGTCGAACACTCTAGCCACTACACCACACTACTATTGAACTCTGCCAATAAGACCTTAGTACTAAGCCAGATTGTTCTCCTCTGTAGTTTAAGATGGTGAGTTCTGCGTTCACAAATATTCCCAGAGTTGTGCTGGGTGCTAGCCCTGTTTAAGAGGGCACAAACAGTGTAGGAGGTGTGGGGCCATGTGCACCGGCCCTACCTCCAATGTGTCTATATACACTGGCCATGCCCCTTCCATGCATGGCCTTCCTGTACTGAGCGCAATGGTTTCATACGAGATCCTAAGCATGTTCTGCTGAAAGAGCTTAGACTCCTCCCCACAATCAGCAATTCTACATAATCAGGGTACCTGATTACAGGGATGCTGAACACACTTGAAATGAAGTGGATAGGGCCAGCACACATATTGGGGTGGGGCTAGTGTGCGTGACCCTGCCCCCCACATATTTTGTGTCCCCCACATATTTTGTCCATGGTCTTGCCCCCCTATCTTGTGCCCTCACACGTTCTTTTGTGTCCCCTACACACATATTTGTGTCCTCCCAGTTTTGTGCCTCCCACATATTTGTGCCCTCACACATTCTTTTGTGCCTCCCCATACAATATTTTGTGTGTATCCCTGCACCCCCACACATATTTTGTTCCCTCACAGATTCTTTTGAATGCCTCAATAGGGCTACAGCAAGGGTGTTGAACCTCTTTCAGCCTGAGGGCCAAATTCCATTCTGGAGAAGCTCTCGGGAGCCACATTCCAGTGGTGCACGGGGCTGAAGCCTAAAGAGGTGAGGCCAAAAATATAAAAAGATACCAGCATATTGTTGCTTAAAGCTCTAACTGGCAGTAACTAAGCTCTAAGAGACACATTTCAACCTTTTAGCATGGGGGGGGGGGGGAACTGCACAAAAGTGGGGAAACCCCAAAACAATAGGTGGTTGGGGGGGGGAAATAAGGTGGCGCCAGGAAACGGGGGTATAGCTTCCTGAGAAACTCCAGAGAGCCTGATTGGGACTCTAGGAGTGCTGGATTTGGCCTGAAGTTCTGTGCTCCTGGGCTACAGTTTCAGATTATTTTGATTTACTCAAAAGGCATTTATTCATATTCATAAGGAAACAGGCTTTCACGGGTTGCACACTTTCCTGTCCGTGGCTGCTTTCTCTATGTTTACCTCAGGCAGAAGCTGCCCAGTAGGTGACATCAGAGCAGGAGGCCCACCAACTAAGGAAACCACCCCGTTGCAGTCCACAGTGCTGTGCATCTTCCCGTTTGCTGGAAGCACCGGGACCATCCTGGACGACCGGCTGGCCTGACTAATGTTGCTGTTGCGCCGCTCGCTGTGTCTGTGCGGAACAAAGAGAGAATCTCTCCTGCTCTCATTGTCCTCAAAGGTGCTGTGCTCGTCATCAGCAAAGTCGTTTTCTGATCCAATGTCCTTTGTCCGGCCTCTGAAGCTGAAAAGACTGGCTTTGCTGCTGCGCCGTGGGGAAAAGAGGGATCCGCGGATGCTCAGTAAAGACTGCAAGGGAACGCGAGAAGGCAACCCAAGATCAGAAACATCCATATGGAAACAAAGCCCTATGAGGAGAGACTGAAAGAACTGGGCATGTTTAGCCTGGATAAGTAGATAGAGGGGAGACATGACAGCACTCTTCAAATACTTAAAAGGTTGTCACACAGAGGAGGGCCAGGATCTCTTCTCGATCCTCCCAGAATGCAGGACAATAATAGGCTCCAGTTACAGAAATCCAGATTCCAGCTGGACATCAGGAAAAACTTCCTGACTGTTAGAGCAGTACAATGGAACCAGTTACCTAGTATGGTCATGGGGTCTCCCACACTAGAGGCCTACAAGCGGCAGATAGACAGCCATCTGTCAGGGATGCTTTAGGGTGGATTCCTGCATTGAGCAGGGGGTTGGACTTGATGGCCTTATAGGCCCCTTCCAACTCTACTGTTCTATGATTCTATAAGCCACACACAAGGTGGGAAAGGGGATGAAATCCTAACTGTAGCAAAACAAGGGAGTTGTAAGGCTCTTCCCACCACCACCACCACCACCCAACTTTCAAAGGAAATGATGGGACACAGTCGGTTTGGGGCACATGAACCATCTCCATTAATACTTACCCCCAAAATATTAAACCAATATGTATCAAATGACGCCACTTAATTCCAGCAAAAGGCTCTGCTCAACAGAACTGTTTCTCATCACTTTGCATTCTGTGTAAGATGGATCATAAATAAAGGAAACCACAGCTAACCATCACTCATTCCCATCCTTTCATTGGATTCAGGGCGAGCATCAGGGGTTGGAAACACTGGGGGCTCGTCTTGACGGCGGCGCATTGGCCCCGCGAGCCCCGAAACCCCCGCGTTTGCGCTCCTTTGAACTGACTTCATGCAAAGGAGCTAATGCGGGGTTTACAGGGGAGGAGGAGGGCTGGTTGCTCATTTTTAAAAAACATGCCGGTGCTTCTCTTGGAGGGGAGGAGGAGCAGCTTTCTTCTTCTTTTTTACACTAATCTTTAAATGCAAAGTGAGCCAGGGATATGGACCGCCAACCCCTCACATCCCGGCGGCTCTTGAAGGGGGAGGAGGACCAGGTTGCTGATTTTTATTATTTTAAAAAACTTAATCTTTAACAGACGGGGAGCAGACTTTTTGGGATGTTTTTTAATATTTATATGTTTAAAAAAAACCCAAAGGGGAGGGGATGTCTAAGCTGATGGTGACCAATCGGGTAGCCATCAGCTGGGGCACGCCTCCACCCCAGCTCCAAGAGAAAAAAGTCGTGGTAAGTCCCTGACCTTTTTAAAGCGGAGCTTCAGGGGTTTGCCCCTGGATGGCTTTGTGATAGCAGTATAGATGACGTGTCGCCACTGCAGATCCACCCTGGGACAAACCTCATGTCAAGACAGGCTCTGGGTGCCAGCCAAGGCCCATGCTTCAGTGGGGGAGGGGGATCACTGCATTTCCCCTGGAGCCTTCTAGCCTCGCAGCCCTTCATCTTTGCTGTTGCTGCCTTGCTCACCTGCCCTCTCTGAGGAAGCCAGCAATGAGTGGAGAGAGGAGGGAAGAGAAGAAGCAGTAACGCTTGCATGCCTTCTTCTCCCCCACATGGAGGTGGTGTGGATTGGGCCCAGAGGGAGAGGCAATTGAACAGATTGCAGCAAAGGTGGTGAGGAGGGTGCAGTCAGAGCATCTGGCTCCAAAGACCCTCCAGAACTTGGAACCAGGACAGATTGGCTTGCATGCTTAGGTAGAGACAAACTTGAAGGTAGAGACAAACTTCAGTTCCCCTGCCAGGCAGATGCTCATTGTGCCTTGCAGGTAAGATGCTCCTTACAATTACAGTTGTTACCCAAGCAGACCAAGATGCATTCTCCATACCTGGTGTGGGGAAGAGAACCTTTTTTCATATGTCAGTCTGTTCCCTTCAATGGAGAACCGAAAGCCTTTCCTTCGGATGCTGTCTTCTGATTCAGATTTGTGAAATCTGTCGTCATCCTTTTCATCTCCTTCAGACTGTTCCCTCTGCTTCCTCTTTTTCCGCCGGTTCCTCCTCTCTTTAGCACTCTTTGAACTTAGCTTTGATGTCGCTGAAGAGCTCTCTGAGAAGCCTCCTACACCACCAACTTCACTGAACTCTCGAGATTCCCCCGTTGCAGCAGCTAAAGCGGCTGCCTGTTGTATGACAAAGTTAAATACATTTAAGACGTACAATACTAATCTGTTAATACTATTATTGGGGTTTCTTTTTGAAAGCAGATGAAATTGAAGTTCATTACACTAATCCTATGTTCCAAGGGGGAAAAGATTGAGCGGACAAAACAACTGTGCAGGTTTAAAACACTAAGAAGCATTCCAGGACCTCGCCAAATTTACCTCAGGGTGGCAGTTTCAGTCCAGGAACAACACATTTTGCTGTGTGAAGCCAAGCTCAAACAGTAGTGTCCATTCTTCTCAAGGCTGCCCCTACCATTAGACAGACTGAGGCGGCTGCTTCAGTCTGCAGATGCTGGCGGTGGTAGCACCCCCCCATTCCCCTTGAATTCCCTAAGTTGGTCTCCTCTGCTCCCCCTAAAAAAACCCCTACTGCACCTCAGCTACAGTGGAGGATGTTGTCCCATCACTAGGGTTGAAGTTGGATGCAACTGCCAGTCCAGTCAGATTCTGTACGTGGAATGGGGGTGGGGAGACACCATTTTGTCTTTCGCCTCAGGCAGCAAAATATCTTGGGCCAGCCCTGCCTCCTCTCCCCACTGCTAGGACCAAATATTAAATGGCTTGTTGCAAAATTCAGACACCAGTTCTATATCTAACCATCCCTCATGGTATCGCCAGAAGCAAGTTACTTCACCCTGCTGCCTTGGTCAGGTTTATTCTAGAATTGCTGAGTCTCACTTGAAGAATGTTTTCCCCTTCTTCATTAGCGAGGGATGAAGAGAAGAAGGCAGGTCTATCCCTACTGTTTTGGAGCCAAGGCCTCATCCAGCAAGCTGGAATCAGCGTAGATACATTTTTCCTTTGAAAACCACTCACTAGAGGGGGAGAAAGGAATACAGAGAATACATTTCTCTTCTTTAGCTTCGCAATACGGCCCTACTGAGAACACGGTCACAGCAGAAGAGGCTGAACAGGTATTGAATCTGGCCCAGAGAAAGCGGGACAGGAGTCCCTTTGTTCTGTTTTAATAATCAGCATGAAAAGGAAAGTGACACGTCTATTCCTGTTCTCTAGGCTGGGTTTCACAGCCTGTTCTTTTTAACAGAATGGGCAATGTGTGCAAAATTAAATAAGGCCAGATTAGATGCCTGCTTTAGTGCAGTGTAGAAAATACACTTCATATTTGATTATTCCTAACCACATTCCCTCACCCCCCTAGGGAAGGCACACTTTAGTCATATTGAGATTCACAGGCAGAAGGAACAGAGTCCTTGACTCAGCTCTGCCTAAGCCCCATAATTTTGCCTGAAGGGATTACATATAGTAATTTTCTCCTGCTTCAATGGTCTTCTGGGCCTCTTATTGACGTACGTGTGTGTCCATGCCCACTACCCAGCGGCCGTCTTGAAGTGTTTCAAGCTCACATATGGCTGATGGTAAGCAGTTAAGAGTTCCCTAATGTGATATGGCAAAATCCTATTTGAGCAGAGGACAAAAACATAAGAGACTGTATTCCACCCTAAAGCTACCTGAGCTTCCTCTTGTTGTTTCTTCAGCTGTTCCAGCATCTGCTGAAACTCCGCCTCTTTCTGCTCCGCTTCTTCCATGGTGGCCTGATTCTGCTCCTCGTAGGCCATGGCAACAACAGCCAGGATCAAGTTGATCAGGTAGAAAGAGCCCAGGAAAATTACCAGAACAAAAAAGATCATGTAGGTTTTGCCAGCCGCTCGCAAGGTCTATAAAATAAAATAAAATTTTCACAACATTCCTATTAAACTTATTGGCTATTATTATTATTGTTGTTGTTGTTGTTGTTGTGCAGTGCTCCATAAGATGGGCATTGATCACATCCTCCTTAGCAGTGACTATTTTATTCTGAATTAACATACTGTTATATGCTGGCCACATATGTTATATGTGAGAACTGCATGTACATGTTCACATGTTAATCTGCACAATGAACATGAGGTTGCTGTATTTGCCAATGCATTCTCTTTCTTTCTTTTTTTGGTGGTGGTGGGGATATACACATAACAGCTCTAATACTAGCTCTGCTGAATCTCACTTCTCCTGCATCCCTGATCTCAAACAGAAGGGAAGGTGCAGGAGCAGCTCAGATATTCCACTTCTGAACATGAAATTGTTCCCCTGCATATTTTAGTTCTCTCAGCACCGGGAATAAAAAGTTAAGGTCTTATACAGTCATTCTTCAAGATATCACTGATTTGATTTGCCTAAAGTAACGCTAACAATATATTTGTTTCTCTACTGTGCAGCTTTATGGATGACCCTGGCAGGGACATTTTGTAAAATAGCCGAGTTAATTCCTGGAAAAACCAGTGAGGTACGTGAAAGTGCTGCCCACACACTGAGTATTTATTTGTTTATTTATTTATTGCATTTTTAAGCCGCCCAATAGCTGAAGCTCCCTGGGCGGTTCACAATATTTATTTATTTATTTATTGTACACCACTGGGTCTTGCAGAATGGAGCCATGAGATGCCAGTTTGCATTCCCAACTCCAAAGGCATCTCCTCTTACTCCACGAATACTTTTCTATTTCTCTCTCCCTTTCCTCTCCTTCCTGTTCCATCCTGCTTATCACCTTACTCTTGAGCATTAGTGGTCGTGGCCATTCCAAATCTACGCTCTGTAGAACAAGGGCGTTGAAAATCTTTCAGCCTGAGCACTGAACACAAGAGGAAGAAAAGCTCTTGGTGGCCACAGTCCAGGGGTGGGCAGAGCCAAGTGCAGAAGGGGAGGAGCTAAAAGGAAAAAGGGGGCATGGCCAAAATGCCAAAGATACCAGCCTATTTTAGCTTAAAGCACTTACTACCAGTGCCTAAGCCTTAAGTTAGGCATTTCAACTGTTTAGAATGGGGGGAAAGCATGCAAAAGTGGGGAAACCACCGAACAATTGGCAGTCTGGGGGAGGGGAAAGAGGAAGTGGATGTGGCCATCTAGGGAAGTCCAGAGGGCCAGATTGAGAAGCCAGGCAGGGCAGATTTGTTCTGTGGACCTGAGGTTCAACAACGCTGCTGTAGAGCTTACTATGCCAGTGATGTGCAATCTTTTTGGCAGGTGCACCAAAGAGAAGAGTAGTGTATAAGGAAGTGCCATTCTGTCACAGGCCATATGCAACCCTTTTGCCTGGGGGCATTTTGCCTCTAGTCTACAGGGTTGCAGGAAAGCCATCCGACGGTCAGGGAAGGCGTGCATGCTTTGCATTCTAAAGGCCCCAGGTTCAATCCCCAGGTAAAAGGATCTCAGGTCATAGAGTTGACACTCGACATAGACAGGGCTATATGGAACAATGGTCTGATCCAGTATAAAGTAGCTTCATGTGCTCATAGGGGACAGGCAGGTCAGGATACAAGTCTGATTTTATGCTATAGCCAGGCCTCAGGGCCTTCCCTGTTCATGAGCATGAAGGCAACCAAGCCTGCACATTGTGCAATTTGAGCCTACACCTGCCTTCCCCAAAATGGTGTCCTCTAGATGGTTTGGACTACAATTCCAGTTACCCCTAACCATTGCCCATGCTGGGTGGGCTAGGTGGAAACTGTTGTCCAAAACATTGGGAAGGTACTACATTGTTAGCACTAAGTCTACTAAATAGCATTTGAAGTTCTTTGATTGATTTGAACATACGTTACACTTCTGAAATCTGTGATATAGTTAACTGAGCTCATCTTGCTTTGGAATATGCTTTTGACTATAAGTTGCTCTATAAAATTCAAGCTCAGCACTACTGCTGGAACTCCCTGCTCATAAAGACCCTCACCAGTTGGTAAAGATTTTCCCAGTAGTCCTGAGTCATCAGCCGAAAGAGTGACAAGAAGGCCCAGCTGAAGGTATCAAAACTTGTATAGCCATAGTTGGGGTTTCTACCAGCTTTGACGCACATGTATCCTTCTGGACATTGACTAGAAAAAAAGGGGGGAAAGCATGCCATGTTTAAAAGGTTTATCCTAATCACTGAATGCTTTACTACAGGCTGCAGCTTGAGCAACTGATCTGTCAATTTTCAGTAGAATAAAAAGGCTTTGCAACTGTGATTTCATTCTGCGAAGCAATTCAAGAAAGCCAACTGCATGCAAAGGTCTACAGAGTCAAAGCTTTTATCAAAATTAACTGGAAACCTGGCCAAATCCTTAGCACACCATCAGAAAGTGTTACCCTATAAGCTTACTATGTTTTAGCATAAAGCCTAAAGAGAGGGGAAATTCTCCTGTTGGTCTTACAAATGCTTCCCATTTTTTAAAAAATAATTAATTGTGAGATATGCCAGGGACATGGATGGAGTGGGGAACATTACTCTAACACGAACTTCAGGGAATACATGCTGAATATAGCCCCCCCCCACACCTCTTTCACTTATCTCATACATGTACATGCTGGCATTAAAATAAGAGATTTCCGGTCCCAAAATGTTAAAGATTTGAAATGCTGTAGATATTAAAGGAAAAATTACATAGTTCAACTTTAATAATCACCACTGCACCTACTGCGTATACAAGACAATAAAACAGACTACTCTCTCACCCTGCATCTGAGCTGTTGCCACACAGCAAAGCATCATTTTGTCCTTCCAAGAAGTAAAAGTGATCTGTTCGGAAAGATAAACGGATAAAATTTAATTGCACTGAAAATAACTATTTGAACTAACTAACAGCTCTTCTGGCATCTTAAAGAATAACCCATTTATGGCATAAGCTCTCATGGACTAGAGCCTACTCCATCAGATGTGATCAGTCATGCATCTGGTAAAATGAGCTCTAGTCCATGAAAGTTGATGCTTCAACAAATTGGTTAGACTTTAAGGTCCCACAAGACCCTTGGTTGGTTTTGCTCCAACGCACTAACCTCGCTAGATGGCTACCCCTCTAGAATTTATCACTGCTTGAACAAAGGTCAATCTAAAGAATAATTGGTGAAATCCAATGGCATCCATCTGCCAAAGTCACAGAACCATTGGCAGAATCAATCCCCCCTCCCCCTCTGTGCCCTTAAAATCTGCTTTGGAGGGTTGAAGGGAGTTGCATGGTGGGCAACAGGAGGGAGGAGAGGGAAGGGAAGTCCCATTACATAAGCAGAAGTCCCATGCTGGCTGCCATAGTTTTGCTGTCAAAGATGATATTATTATTATTATTATTATTATTATTATTATTAATAATAATAATAATAATAATTACTGATAAAACACCTACATTTTTCTAAGTGCTGTACAGATATTAAAAGATGCTACAGAAGGAAAAAGGAATGAGAGGAAAGAGGAAAGCAAGATATATGTAAATCTAGATTGCAGAGTAGTTCGTTCTAACCTAGCTACAATATAAAAATCAAGACTACCCTATTTCTTCGATTCCAAGACGCACTTTTTTCCCATATAAACATCTCTAAAAATGGGGTGCGTCTTAGAATCGCGGGTGTGTCTTAGGTTTTTTTTTCTGTTGGTGGTACTGAAATTAGTGTACGTCTTACAATTGATGGCGTCTTACAATCGAAGAAATACGGTACTTCATTTTAGCTAGAACCCTTGAAAAACCATTAGAAGAGGTTACAGGCTAATAGTTGGCACACTGAACTGTAGCAGTGAAGCTAATGGCAGTAATGGCCTTGGGATGATGCATTGGTAATACATTCTTCTCATAAGTAGAGGCTGTACAACCCATAAGGAGACACCAGGTTCAACTGTGTGGGTAAATATGTAGGCAACCTCCATTATTTCAAAATAGCGAGACATTTAAACCCACTGGGGCAAATGCTCTCTCTTAATTCAACAATGGGCCTGTTCAGAAGACATCTTAAACCATGGCTTTAACCACAGTGAATAAGGCTTTTTGCTTTATTCAATATGGTTAAAGCCGTGGTTTAAGGTGTCTTCTGAACACGGCCCAGCTTTCTGGCTTAACCACTGTGGTTAAAGACATGGTTTAAGTTGTCTTCTGAATGGGGCCAGCATCAGCCAAAGGCATCAACCATGGCATCAAGGTCAGCACAGATATGAGCAATTTTATCTGCAAAGTGCTGCACAAATTGGCCATAATGAGATATCAAGACAGCCTCACTAGGCAATCCTGTGTAAACACAATAATGGCAGAGAAGAACACTTTCTTCACCCCTATGTAGTAGGCCTTCGGAAAGGCCTTAGCCTGTGTTTGGTTAGAGTTGTTCCAAGTTTTTCTGGCAACATTGCTATAGTCACCATCCCATCAGGTCCTAGGTAGCTCCTTTGTCTCAACTCAGAGGGTGAGGATGCTCAGAAGTGGTGAGGTCAACTGCCCGGGCCATTTCCCCATTGCTGAGGTGAACCAGACCTTCAACAGAATTGCCTCTTGAGGGGGTGGGAAAATCCCCAAGAGCCACAAGCAACTATTTGGATCCATCAACTTCCTGGGGCAGACCATCTTAATTAGCCCCCCTGCTAATTAAGATTAATTTAAGAGAAAAAATAGCAGAGTCAGTTTGTTTTGCTGGGAAGCGGAATGCTAGAAGACAAATTTACGATTGCTGGTTTTTATCACATACGTTATACAACAGAACTGGTGATTTGTGTTATAGCGGAATTTCAAGGAGATAGGGAATCATTCTGTACCCTTGATATTTGTGACATTTAAATTATTATTGGAGGACTAGTACCTTGAACTACATTGTAAAAGTTACTCCGCGTGGACTGTCCTGTGGTCTAAAGTAAAGCAATTGGGACTCGTCACACTGGGACCTGCTTATGTTGTGACTGGCCTCCTACAAGGTTTCAAGCAAGAACTCTTGTGGTTGTGGGTGGGGGGCGGTTTGGACTCAGAAGGACTAGTTGTTGCATTTATTTGTATGGGGAAATAGTTGCATGTTCTGTATAATTTTAATTCTTACTAAAGATATGTGTGTTTAGTTATAACTTTGCAAATGTTATTTTAATTAAGTCCCATAGGACCCACACAAGTAGAAGTTATACTAGCTCTACGAAAGATAACACAGAGGCATAAGACTATGGTTAATGGTGTTTGTTAAAGAGTGACAAACTTGAGAATTGCAGTCTAGGCTACGCTGCATAATTTTAGTACATATTGACAATAGTCCACCTGCGAATAGCAATTTTTTAAAAAAACCTTAAGAAGTCATGCAGTGTCACTAGTCCTTACTGTCATCACTGACGTATTCATCCCAGTTAAACGTGGTCACAGTTGTATTAACAAAGGTACCATTTTCTCCTATTGTGCTATCGAAGTAGGAAGTTGTGTTTATCTCAAAAGTAGAATTGTCTGGTGGCCAAATGAGGCATTTATGCCTCAAGTTTCCCATGAAAAGCTGGAGCCCTATTAGGGCAAATACACTCAGACAAAACACAGTCAGGATCATGACATCCGAGAGCTTCTTCACTGACTGAATGAGGGCTCCCACAATTGTCTTCAGGCCTGCAAGCAGAAAGGGCGATTCATTATGACGTCACAGACTAAACGTACAGCATGTCATGAGAATGTGCTCGATTTAGGTAACATTTCATGCAGAATGACAACGAAATGATTATATTTGTGACAGTTCCATGAAAAGCCTGATTGCCTATGAACATGAATGAGAAGCTGTTAGGTTTATGCTGGTCTGAAACCGTGTGTGGAAATAAAATAGGTATCTAACAATATATGTGTAATATATAGTCCGAGAAGCTTTGCCTAAGCAAAAACGTGATTTTGCTCTCCATGCTCTGTCTGAGCTCTATGTAGAAAAGTATATTACTTGGTTTTGCTGGTGTCTCTTGCCCAAACCGTAACTGCAGAATCAGGTTTTAAAGTGTTCAACAACACAAATAAGTTAAGGTTAGATATTTTAATGATACTGTGTTCAGTTTTCTTAAATAAAAAAGGTGAAGGCTTGGAGAAGAAAGACACCTTTTAGAAAATCCCCATGCACAGCCCATGCTATCTTTCATGTTCTGCGTATCTTTAAAAATTAAAAGAACGACCACCAACAACACACACACAGAGCAGATTGCCAGTTTCAGTTTGAAGTGCCTGCAACAAATGGTAAAATTTGCATCAATATGAAAGCCTTAGTACATTGAACTTTAATTTAAAAGTAGAAAGCTTGATGTCATAAGATGCAAACCATATAGCCACTTACTGCAAATGTCTCATGCAAGAATTTGTTAAACTCAAAGGCTGATTTGGAAACAAAATCAAGCGACGATATTTAAAAAGCGAAGAATCCCATTTCACTGAAAACAAAGTTTTCGATTCCTGCTTTTTAATGTTTGCTTTTATTGTGCAGCAAGCAACATGGCTTAGGCTTAAAAACGTGATTTCATCTTCAATGGAGTTTTTAAAAGTCAGCCTCCACGTTTAACCTTGCTCTCACCTGGAATGACTGATATTGTTTTCAATGCCCGGAGAACTCTGAATGTTCTCAACGCTGAGACATTGCCCAGGTCCACAAACTCTGTCACATATCTGTAATAGGGGAGTTCACACACAAACACAATGACAACACACAAAAAACAGTTGGAGATACACAAGGGGCCTCGCACTTTGTCAAACCACTCCACTTCTTACCTGGGATTACAGAAATAGTTTTCAAAGCTCTCAATACTCTGAAAGTTCGAAGAGCTGAAACATTGCCTAGGTTTACAAATTCTGTTACATACCTGTAGAATTAAATCACAGTTATTCAGAATTGAGGCAGAGCTGAAACTAACTACTTGGGGTCTTTCATCAAGACTTCGTCCCCTTTTGCTGCATTTGCTTGTGTTTATTAATATGGTTTCCTGACCTTCAAATTAAATTTAAATGTCAGTGAGCAAATCACATTGGTTTTTAATAAAAGAAAGAAAAGAAGCAAACTAATTTGGGAGAGGCTGTTTTGGGAGAGGCTGATTCCATTCTGATGAACAGAAAAAAGACAAGAGATGAAATTAGCTAATTCTCGCTTATTTTAAGAGAGTTGGCCAGAGTTAGTTGCAGACATACTATACTGGCTCTGCAAAAAAGGCTTATTCTGAGGCACTAAAAATAAATACTACTACTAATAACAAAGAGAGAGGGGGGTATTTATTGTAACAGGAAACTCTTCCCACAGGTTCTCCCTGCCAAATAAAATTTCTATTTGAAGTTATCTCAACTAACAATCCCTATTCAATACTATATACATATACTTACGCAAATGTAATGACCGTGAAGTCCAGCCAGTTCCAAGGATCCCGGAGGAAAGTGAAACCTTCTAAACAGAAGCCCCTCGCGAGAATTTTTATTAGTGATTCAAAGGTATAAATTCCAGTGAATGTGTATCTGAGGAAGATAGCAGGGTAAAAGTTCACGTAAAACAGATATGGTTTTAACACGATTAAAACAACAACAATGGGTGCAGGAGAGGAAGATGACAGAAGACTTTTAAAATAAAATAGCAAACAATCATCCGGTTTGCAATATCATTGGCTTATTTAACCCAACCCCTGGGGTGTTTTCGGGTGATTTCTTAAGTACATCAACAACCCACCCTCACTGGGTTCAGATGTCACAACAAGCTGCATTTGTGGTTTGGATATTCAAAATGACCACCTACATGAGTCGAACCCACCGTGGCTTAAATAAGCCAAAGTAGGCTATGGAGTGTGTGTGCGGCCATTTTGAATGGCTTCTCTTCTATAGGTGGAGCTCATTCCTTATCCCCTTGGAACACCATGGGTTGGTTCGCACAATCAAGCAGCCTATCATGGCTTAAATAAGCCACAGTGGGCTTCTTGATCAAGTGAACTAGCCCACGGATGAGAATGCAGAAGCACAAAAGGCAAATGCGAGCCTTTTGTTCTATTAGCCTTTTGTTCTATTGGGTGGTGCCTACCCCACCCAAAACTAGAGGGGATCTAAATCAAACATTAAGGGGAGGAGGAGCTACTAAGCTGTCTTTGTCCTTTGTTTATTTGTTTCCTTGGTGGTTAATTTTCCTTATCCTCACCCAGCCTCCACTTCTTGGAAAGTTAGCTACTGAGAAACAGTGAAATTTTGCACAGAAGGGTGGATGCGTCATGCCTAACTTTACTGCTCTTGTTTTGAGAGAAGGTGTTTCAGGTAATCAATCAGAATCACATTTGGACTTAAAGGAGGCGGCACCAGACACCAGCTAGCCTGTACTAGTGGGGGAGGAAGCTCTCATGGGCGATTCATGAGCCGGGAGTCAGCCCTCTCTAGAGCTTACCTCCTCAAGGCTAAATCCTACACACTCAGTGAGAAGTGAATTTTCTTCTGGAGGAGAGCACCCTGACAAGCTAGCTGATGCTAGGGTCTGCTGGAAGCTAAAACGCACAGAGCGGAAGGAAGGTGTGAGAAAGTCGGTTTGACTAGGATTGCGCCAGAGCCTGCCTCCACACCAAGCTCTCTGAAGTTACAGGCATTTGGAAAGGGGCTTCCTGTTCTCCTTGGTCAGACAGTTGTCTCACTTAGTTTGCATAGTTTTGCCTAGGGGGAAGTTCCAAGAGATTAGACTTTCTTCAGGTAGAAGAGATGTTTGCTGCTTAATAAGAGCTTTGCAGATTATCTGGCAGGCCTCATCATTTGTCTCCCATCGAAAGCAGGAGCTTTCTGAGAAACACAACAGGATGGCTGCTCCTCTTTCAATGCATGTTTTACTGAGATACTATTGGATACTATATTAGAAATTAACTTCTGGTACCACTCCTACATTTTCAGTGCCCTCTGAACTGGGAAATGGCATGGGGCAGAGGAGACGCAGTGAGAGAAGGCTTCTCTACAGAGGCTCTTGTGTATTTGTGACAATTCACTCACAGAAGTTTTAGGGTCTTTTACACAATGTCATTAACCTCCAGAGTCTCTCCTGTGCTTTCTGAACCATTATTGCGGCTTTTAATTGAGGACTGAAGCATTCCCAGGTCTTGTGTACTTCCACAATTCCACTATACCACAGCACCATCTAATAGCTGTATAATTAAACATATAGAACTTATAGAGAGAGGAAATCCCTGGGAAAAAAGTGCATGTAAAGGAGCCAATCTTAATCCCGTAAAGAATCTGGAAGCAGAAGCCCCGGTAAAGTTGCAGCATAAAAACCTGGTGTAGAGAAGCCCAGAAACTGCTATTACAAACCATCTAATTCTACTCCAGAGATCAATATTCTGAAGTTATGGGATTGGCCCTTGAACACAGATTACACTGGAGAATACAAAACTGAAATTAGCCAATGTCCTGAAGTCGAATTCTCACAATGTGTTTTTAGGTATAACCTAAGATAGCCTTCCCCAATGTGGTGCCTACCAGATATTTTGGACCTCAACTCCCACCATCCCCAGCCAGCAGGGCCAATGGTCAAGAATGCTGGAAGTTGTGGTCCAAAACATCTGGAGGGCACCAGGTTGGAAAAGGCTGGCCTAAGATGTGTGTGTGTATGTACATTCAACTTTGCATAATGTGGGAACCAGTGTCATAGGTTGCTTGCTACCAGAACATGCATCTAGAATGACCATTTATAGAGACATGCACAATGCATTTATCAACATATTGAGTGGAATTTAAATTTGACTTACTCTACATTCTTTGTCCATTCCGGAGGGTTACTCATGGTCATAAATACACAGTTGGTTAAAATAGTGCACATAATAAGCATGCTGAATAATGTATGCTATAGTTAAGGAACATATACTTGAGAACACATTATAAGAATAACTGTCACATCACAAACCATTCTTGCTTACTTCCAGTAGCATTAATTTTTGCTCTGTTTCCATGATGTTAAGAGAACCCCTCAAAACTTTCCTACATGTTGCTCTATAATTAAAAGAGAACAGATGGACATTCAAATAAACTTTCTGAAATATAAAGAAATAAAAGTGATGGCTTTTTTTTAACATGCAAAAAACCATTTTACTTCTGAATAAAAAGGTGTTTTTTTAAGTGTCTTGATGCAGATTTGGATGGTTAATATAATACCAGGATGCAAATATAAGTTCAAAAAGACATGAATGGCAACGAGCAGTTTGCAAAATGATCAGCAACTTGGAGTTCAAAACGATGCTTCAGAAAGATATTGGACAATAAGTGGGAAATGAAGTGGTCAGCTGAAGACCCCCAGGACTCTTTAGGGTTAAACAAATGTGCTATTAAGTACTATTTACTAAAACACACTAATAATAATCCTGAATGATTAATGCCAGCTGGCAACTGGGTTTAAACATAGATAAAATTTTTGTCTCATCTACACTGATTTAGGGGCAGGTTTCCAAGTACTTTTAACACGTAGGAACATTCCAAAATGGCTTCCATTTTGAAAAAATTATGGAGACAGGCCATAGCTCAGGGGTGAAGCACATGCTCAGCCTGCAGAAGGTCCGAGATTCAATCCCAGGAGTCTCCAAGTAAGGTTGAGAAAGAGTACTGCCTGAAACCCTGCGGAGTGGCTGCCAGTCAGTGTAGTTGACAACACTGAGCTAAGAGATCTCTTATTATTGGCCAATAATAAGCTAATAATCTCTTATTATTATTATTGAAGTATAAAACTTAAAAATACAGCCCCCCATGAACATATACTGCTAATGAAATAGAAATGACAGGCACTAAATGGCCACAGGATGGCACCATAAACTAAGAAATGCTTAGAGCTCCTTTACTTTGAGGGTCATGTATATTTGCATCACACCCTTCCTGCAGGGAGCTCAGGGTATAAAAGACCTCCAGGACAGACCACAGAACTGTTTGACATGATGGAAATACTTCAAACCACTCAGGTTTTGACCGATGTTTTCAGTGTGATGATCCTTAAGAACAAAGGTACTCTTGGTGCTTCTGCTCAGGCACATGGATTCAAAGACCAGAGGTCTGCTCTGGTTATTTGTTGGGATGAAAAGATCACAACCAGAACCGAATCTGCATCCCCTCCAATGAAAGCATGCTGGCACTTTGTTCTTCTGTGATGCTTTTATTCCTCTTCCTGCAAGCCTGCTCCATTTGCCATGCAAAGTATAGCTGTGTTGCTCATCAAGAATTGCCTTGAATGGAATCCACATAGACTGGAAAGAGGCTGTGGAGTCCGAGAGGAAATACGTCACATGGCTGGCTGGGAGTTGTAGGATGTTTCTAAACATGCATAAGATTACACCTTTAAAGGTGGCTTTGAAAACTATACCGATGCAATCCGTACACACTTTACCTGGAAGTTAGTCCCATTGAACTCAATGGAACTTACTTCTGAGTAGACATGTATAGGATTGCAGTGTTAGTCACTTAGATACAAATCAAACATAGAAATTATATTCTTGGCATTTCAAAAGTAAATTCATTTGTCAGGCCTATACTTCCTATCATGTATCTTAGTTGCTTGCTAACTTTATTGTTCACCCTGTTGCAAGGTGCCTTTAGCAAAGCAAAATCTTTTGTTTATACGCATTTACCTTTCTCCAAACAGGTTAGGGTGACATTTTTAACCTCTCAACATCCTTGTGATGTAGATAAGACATAGAGAATCGACTTGAGGAGGTTCTGATTTCTTACATCCAAACCTTTAGCCTCGGCACCACAACAGCTTTACATTTCTGTAACCAAGAATCTGTACTGAAACTTTTTTCATGTGTTTCAAGATTATAAAATAAAATATCAAAGTTTGCAATCTATATGAAAGTTTGTAAATCATACCAGCTTTGTAAGACCCATTAGCTTCTACTGAAACAAGAAAAACTGTTTTGATTTTTGAAGTGCTTATATTAAGCATGCACGTGTGTGTCTACATACACATGCATATATATATAATGATGGAGAGAGCATAAACTACATTTTTCTAGGAGGTAGTCACAATATAATTGACAGTCCTGCATCTAGATACAATTCTTTGAGGACCACACATATAGATGCAATCTATGAAGCACATGTGCTCTACAACCTTCGTTTCAGTACATAAGAACATAGAAGCCGCAATCAAGATCCATTCAATGAATACCGAATGCATCCCATGTTATACATCAGAACTGGGTTTCTCTGTGCTTAGCAGTCACAATACATCTGGACCACTCAAGGTTGCAAAAGCAGAGCATCTCTGTTACAATACTATTTGTCTGAGAGCAGCAACAAGACCCTAATACACCATGGAACCTCATCACACTGCAGGAAGTTGTGGGGCATGTTGTACAGGACACACTCAATTCACGGTGGACTAGCGGGGGCCTCCTCCCTGCCCCACATGAATTGAGAGTGAGGCATAACAGCACACTGTTTCCCCTGCTGCTGTGGATTGTAGGGAAGATTTGTTATGGTGGACGAGCTTGTCTGAAAAAGTTTGTCCATCACTATTGGTTTCATTAAGAACCCTCTGATCAGCTTCCAATGAACCCCAGGTGAAACACACAAGACACTGGTGTAAGATAATGTGCTTGCAGTAAGAAAACAAAATGGAAAAGGGGCTGAGGAAATAAGAAAATTTGGAGCTAAATCCAGAACCTGGGGAAGGGGTGGGGTAGAGGATATTTAGCATCTCACTTGAAAGCTCTGCCCTCCAATAGAGAGTAGAGAGCAAGAGCTGCAGAAGTGGGGAAGAGGGAAAAGGAAGAAGTGTACAGGAAAAAGCAGGCAATAAGGTGACAAGTGACACGCAGTTCTTGGGATATCTGGGACCAAATACCTGCAAATAATCAAAACACCGAAAACTGAATGAGCCTTATTTCACTTGTTGTGAACCAACCACTTGAAAAGGATATGAATGTACCAAAATTTTAATAGCTATTTTTCTAAGAGGGTTGAAAGGAGTTAACATGTACACGGCAGAAGTGGCACTGAATCGGAAGATCGCCTTCCCTCTGTTCAATACTATAAATGTCTGCAAGAAAAAGGAAGACAGAATGGAGAAAACATGGGATTTAGAGCATGCAACTTTGACCTGGGTATCACTCAAACTCTATCACAAATACAGATAGAAAAGGCCAGGTTAGAGAGCAGTATACATATACAAACAGAGCCCTCCCAGTCCTGTGTGGTCCAGTTCACACACTATTGTGACTTCAACCAATCAGGTGCTGATTAGGACTCATTCTCAAGGCTTCCTCCTTTGTGCAGACAGACACATGCAACCAATTCACCAGTGTATACATTTCATAGACTTCTTCCCACTTTTTAGCAAGCAGTGGATTCTGGCTGGGCAGCAGGGGCAGCATCAACGGTAGGCATGGCGGGGCACCTGCTAAGGGTGTTATTTACTGTTATTGCTATTTACTGTTATTGCATTTACTTGCTATTTACTGTTTTACTCTGTACAGCACCATGTACATTGATGGTGCTATATAAATTAATAATAATAATAATAATAATAATAATAATAATGGCCCATACCCCATTAGGGGCCCAGTGACAAGAGCTCCCTAGGGTTACTTCTCCTCACCATTGCAATCTGCTGCTTATTCACCTGCATCTCACTTGGTCAAGGGCCCTGGTAGGTAGTTTTGTTTTCTTTTCAAGAGCTGTGACTATAGACCAGCTCCTCACCAAGGGAGAGTATTACATCGAATAGTTCCAGCCAATCAGCAGTTTCTTCCCAGTACCCCCATTATATTCAGAGTCAGGCACATTTACATCTATTGAGATCACTGGGCTTAAGCAGGCCTAGCTCTGCATAGCATTGCAAACATAGTTCCTGTTCAGATGACACATAAGCATTTTGCACTAAACATTATGACTTAGTGTGTCATGTGAGCCATTCCTAACCGGAGTAGCTACGTAATCATGGTTTAAACACACTCACAAACCATTTACTGCAAAAGGGTTAGCAGACTAACCATGGCTTAGCATGTTGTCTGAACAGGCCCACTGTGCTCCTCCCAGACAAGTAAAGATAAGAAGATTAACACTTCCCCTTCTAGGAGTGCATGACTCTCAGCAGCTAGAAAGTCTGGATTCATTCACATGTGTGAAGCTATGTGTGGTTTCTTCGGAGTGTATCCAGGTATGGTCCCATAAGGAAAGCACTGTGTATAAAGTGGTGTTCTGTGGCTGTGCTTCTGCTGCCATTTTCATTGTCTCAATTGCACTTCTTGGAAATCCCATAGGAACTATCCCTGTGCAGCAGCTAGTCACACAAGACACTTTCCCAGCTACTCAGGGACAGACAGGAGGGATTGATCACATGGAAGTCATACACTTGTGTGAGTGAAACAATCCTAACATCAATTCAGGTGGCCAGTTTAATAAAGTAATTGATGTGGTAGAGCCCAGTGGAGTCGTTTACTGAGCAGTGTGCATAAGTGTTATGGGCAATCTGAATGCTCTGACATACAGACTTCATACGTTTTCGAGGAAATGTTTCAAGCGCTCATTTTGCTAAGTGTCCAGTAAATTCAACTGACTAGTCATCACCCCGCGATGGCTTTGGTATACCAAATATCAAGTCAAACAGGTTGCCTAAGCAACTCCCCACCCCATTCTGAGAGAGTGACATTAACCACAAGGCTAAATATTGCTACTGGCAAATTGGGCCTCTTGCTGTAGTAGAGTAATGCACTGGGAATGTTGTGTTATGAACAGTATTCAGGTCCCTATTCCTACTGCCTGTAAAATTCCTCAGAGCTCAGAATAGGGTCACTCTTTCATTATCACATGACAAGGAGAGCTGTGGTTGTGTCCTTTATTAAGATTAAAATTAAAACAGCAGCAGCCTATGCAGAATGGAGAACAGAATGAAGGTTAGGCCTGTGATCTACTGCAGGGGGTAGGGGGCAGAAGGGTGTTTTGGACTTCAACTCCCAGAAGTCCCTGCCAGCTAAGCAATGGTCAGGACTGCTGGGAAGTGAAGTCCAAAACATCTAAGAGATCTACTTTCTGCCCACCCCTGATCTACTGTGTAGAATTATTAGGATAAATGAGATGTGTTGGACGAAAGGCCTTAACTCAGTGATAAAGCACCTGCTTTACATCAAAAATAAATGATTCCCAGGCATCTCCAGATATGACTTGGAAAGACCATAGTCTGATACCCTGGATAGCCACAGCCAGTTAGTGTGGAGAATACTAAGGTAGGTGGACCAATGATCTGACTTGGTATAAGGCAGCATCCTATGCTCCTAACATTTATTAGTTGGTTATCTATCTCAAGGCGCCAAGTGGTGTGGAGAATTCTATCATATCCCAACACTTGATCTGAGGTGAATACAGTAAAGCAGTCACAGGCCAATTGCTTCAGACCCCTGATAAGCTGGTCCTCTTAAACTCCCTGACAAATTGTGAGGTCAATTCTATGACCTCCCTGTTTCCCCAGACTTGTGATCAAGTGTGGAAGCATATTACAATTCTCTTCACCACCTGGCAAGGACAATCCAGAGTGCCAGCTTATCATGCACTCTGTGGTAATTGGGTTCACAGCAACTACACTTAAATTCATTTTCATGATGGCCCCCAGCCATTTTCTGGAAGACTGTATGTGCGAGTTTAAAGAAGCGGCCACCACACAAGACCTGGCTTTGGGTATACAGCTGGTCCTGTTTTCATGGCAGTCTGCATGACAGCTGTCCTTTCAAAAGGCTGCTCTATTACACTCAGACGGGTCTGAGTGAAGGTAGAGCAATCTGGCCGTTGGTCAGAACAGAACATCACAAAGAAGTGGAATTAACATGTTTTAATATTACGGCCAGTGGTGCAGTTAAGTAATTTTAGACTCTGAACTTAGCAGTCTTTCGAAGTGTATCATTTCACTTCAAAATGTGGTAAGCCAGCACTGCTCCATTCGGCCCCTCCCCCGCTCATTCTGCTGAGTGGGGCCCTGGAACTCAAAGTCCCGTCCTGATGGCACCACTGATCACTACTCATCCCTGTACCTCAAGAGCCCTGTTAATGCTTAAAAACAGCATCCTGCAGATCAGCAGAGGCCAGTGGCTCTGATATCAGTGAAGGTGTGAATCCGTTCTGGGTTTCAGTCAGAACTCGAAAACAGCTATCCAAGGTTCTGAACCCAGTGCTGAACCCCATCCCAAAATATGTTCAGCACTGTGGATAGCTGTTTTAGAGTTGTGACTGAAACCCAGAGCAGATTCACAGCCCCACTGACATCAGAGTCACCAGCCTTCGCTGCTGCTGCTGCACTGGAATAATTCTATGTGCCTGACAGTGCAATCCTATGCAAGTTTACTGAGAAGGAATTCCCATTGCATTATGCTCTAGTGGCACTTACTAGCATACTCCCTAGTAAACGTCTTTAGGATTTTAGCCTAAATCCTATTGGTGAGTTGTATTTGATCCATAAGGGTACTAGCATTTAGCTTATTTATCTCAAGCTGCATATAAAACCTTAAATCCTCATTAGAATTATTCATGGAATCAGCCTGCATTTTGAACAGGAAAGAGAGGGGATGGGTTGGTTCAGCCGAGTCCATCACATTTTCAAAGTGATCTTCCAATATATTATTTATTACATTCAGTTATGAATAGTTAGGTCTCATTTCTTATAACTATTCAAGTTCAAAGTATGTCACAAACTCCGGCCATGAGGATTTCTTTTGTTTTTACTATCACTTGCTATAGGAAGTACTTAGATATTTGCCTTTTACCCACAAGAGAGTAGATGCTTGAATAGCTATAATGGCTGTTTTCCTTTCTGTCTGCCAAAATTGCAAGTTATATTCCTCTGCCAGGTTTTGGCAGTTGCTAGTACATTTATTCCTCCTATTTCAGTCTCTCTCTCACTTTTTATGAATTGCTTATGCTCTCTCAACACGTAGCCAAGTATAGCTATCAAACAATAATTTATATTTTATTCACAATCCTCTCATAGCAGTTGCATCAAAAGTTGTCTCATGTTGAAACTGGGAAGGGGGGAGCCCCTGAGTTAATTCTTTACATCAAATCCTTCGTCTAGAAGACTTCCCTTTTTATTTCAACAAGCTGTAAACCTCCGAACTTCATTATGATCCGAGCCCATATTTGGGGGAGAAGAATGACTTTCTCTGGAGGCTCAATTTTGGTGGGTCTGTGAATCCAATCGAAGTTTCAGTCAGAACCAGCCAAACTAGCAAAAGGAGCTAGCCAAGGTGCTGAACGTGGTTTGGGGTTGGGGTTCAGCACCTTGGATAGCGCCTTCGGAGCCTTTCCCTCTGTTCTGGAGACAACCATGATGCAAACATTTATATTCTTTGGCTGCATGAAGATCCAGCAGTGTTGTAAGTTCCCCTAGGAGGCAGGCAAGCTGATTCCAGTTGCATTTCACGAAACAGGAGGCCCAGGGTGAAGGAGAGTGTTAGGGCTTGTATAGAGAAATAGAAAATACAATGATTCATTGTTCCACTCTCTCAGAACAGCCTCCCCCAACCTGGTTCCCTCCAGGACTGCAATTCCTATCATCCTCAGCTGCCATTGGAGGCTGCCTTAGAAGCAGAGATATCTCTCTCTATGGCCCCATTATATACATTCCGGCTTTTAAATCTCATGTTCAACCTCACTCTCAGGAATCTGCTCCGATCAAGATGTTATAATGAAGTTGGTATTCTGAGCACTGAATGTTTGCTCTCAATTTTCACAGTGTTTTCCCCTTCTTGCACTTTATGAAACAGCCAGCAGTTTATTCTGCAGTCTTCATTCATTTTTGACCCATCCTTAAGAAAGCACTGCCAACTCCGGGTCTTTCCCCCTCCCCCCCTTTTTTTTGGAAGGGGGTTGGCTATGAAAGAACACTTCTGTAGGCTCCTCCCCTGAGCAGGCCCACCTCTTCCTGCTCCTGCTACCTTTGCCAATATACTTTCCCTCCCACTTCTGGTTCAGGGTACAAAGCAATCCAGAGGGGAAAGGCAAGGCAAATAATGGCTCCTCCTCCTCCTTGTGCCTTTCACTGTTCACTCACTCCAAGAGGACAGGCGAATAGGCCGTGACCGCAAAGAAGGGGAGCAGAATGACTGGGGGCTCCCAGGGGCTGGCAGTGGGTCTCCTCCTGGGGTGTGGGTTCAGCAAGTGCCCAACAGTGCAGACTCCTGACACCTGCCCCAGAAAGAGGTGCTTGGGCATGCTGACTCCTTGGAATGCAAAGGAGCTACTCTGAATATTTAGCCTACTTGCCTTCTCCAGCAATGTCTCAGAAAAGAGGGCAACTGGTTGTAAAGAACCATAACCATTTTCCAGGGGTGGAGGGTGGGGAGAAAGGCCCCATATAAGATAAATTGAGTGGGGCTGCCATTGTTCCCTTATTTTAGCATTATCAACTTGTAGCGGTGTAGTGGCAAGCTTTGAATTGCAGGCCTACTTCAATGTGACAGTCCCCATAGTCCTTAGGAGAGTCCAAAACTGCAGGATGCTGTGTTGATCCACATCAACAAACCAGTCCCAGCATTTTTCACCTCCACTAGGAACAGGTCTTTTGTAAAGCTTCTTCATGGTCCATCCGAGACAAGGCCATCCCCAAAATACTTCATTGCAGGGAAAATTCACTCCCCCACCCCAGCCACGGTCAGTATTGCAACTAAGCTCAGAGGGAAGTCTGAAGGGAGAGGTGGCAGATGAGGTCAGAATTCCTGCTCATCAAAAAATGCCAGTGCTGCTTCCTTCCAAGCCCTGGCTCTGCTACACCACTGTGTGTGTGTGTGTATGTATGTGTATATATATATATATATATATATATATATGAATGATAACAAATGGTTTAAAAGACTAGTTAGTTTCTAAAGGGCAACTTTTTAACAGAAGAGAAACTTGATTTCTTTTGTATGATGAGAACTTCCAAATATCCAAATACTACAAGAGGTGGCAATAGCAGCCAGCTTAGACAGTGTTAAAACTGGATCCGACAGGTTCAGGGAGGGTGGGTCATGACAGCTTAGGGCACACTTTTCCAACCTTGGGGCTCCAGAGGTTGATGGACTACAATTCCAATAATCTCTTATCATTGGTCATGCAGGGTGGGGATGATGGGAGCTGTAGTCCAAAACCACCCTGGGATCCAAGGTTGGAAAAGGCTGGATTAGTGAAACCTCCATGTACAGAGGCAGTGCATCTGAATAATAGATGCTTGGGACAAGCATCAGGGCAAACCCAAAAACCTAATGCTGTGGAGAAGAGGGTCAGCACATGAACTTAAAGCTACAAATAGATTGATCTAGGAAGAGGTGCTCCTTCAGATGAATCCCAAGCCAAATAGGGTTTTAAAGGTAAAAACCAGCACCTTGAATTGGACATGGAAGTGAACAGACATCCAATCAAGTTCTCTTAAAATGGATAGAAATGCATAAACCTGGCCCTACCTGTCAAACTCTGGCAGCCATATTCTGTACTAATTGAAGCTTCTGACTTGTCTTCAAGGGCAGCCCCACATATAATGCATTGCAGTAATCCAACTGTGATGTTACCAGAGTATAGAGTACCATGGCCAAACTATCTCTGCCCAGAAACAGCCACAGCTGGCAAATCAGCCAAAGTTGGGTCCTCCATGTCTACCAAGGCCACATGGTCCTAGTGACAAAGCCAAAGCTAGGAGTACACCAATTCCCCAGACCTGAGAACCATCTACCCACAATGTCTGTGTCTTGTCAGGATTGTACTTCTGTTTATTGGTCCTCTTCCAGCACCTTCACAGCCTCACCTGACTTAAGATAGAATAGAGAAACAGAGCTGGATGCCATCATCATACTTTCAGCATCTCAGTCCAAATCCCTGGATAATCTCACCCAGCAGCTTCATATAGATCAGGTTCCAGATGTTGTTACACTCCAACTCCCATCATCCTTGACCATTGATAATGCTGGCTGGGGCTGATAGAAGCTGGGGTCCAACATCTGAAGTGCTAAAAATCCCTCAACCTTGTTATAGATGTTGAAAAGCATGGGGATAAGGTGGAGCCCTGCAGGACCACATAACGTAAGTGCCATAGAGTCAAACAGAACCCTCCCCCCCATCCCAAAACTACCTTCTGGAACTGACCCTGCTGTCCTGTCCAAGGAGAATGGTTTATGCCTAGCCTTCAAAATGGGAAGATCTGGGCTTCTGCCATTGATGCAGCTTCCCATGTATTGCTCTGCAGAGTTGCAGTGGAAATGCAGAAGACCACTGTTATCTTGAGGAGCTATAGGGGCACAAATTCTCTTGCCCATGTCCAGAGAGCTGTTTGGGCCTGTTTGTTGAGCTGGCTAGCTATGCCTTTTTATTAGCTCCCAGGGCCAATTCTGTTGATGCTGTACAGCTCAAGGCTCACAGATAAGACTTTGGCATAACCTCAAGGTGAAGCCACTTGATGTTAGCAGAGTAGCTGAGGGAGTTTTCTATGCTGGGCTGGTGGCCTACTAATTGTCAGGGCCAGTTCTTTGCCAGTCTGACAGAATGCAAGAAACACTCTCAAAGGAAGGATCAATGGGACAGTATATAATTCCCAGGCCCTTCCCAAACCAGAACCTCAGTACAGGCCGATCCAGACAGGTGCTGTGCAGGCAGGCCATATGGAGTCAAGTTCGCCACTGATCACAAGATAAGTGGTTCCCAGTGGCAGAAACGACATATGGTTTATGACCTTGCTTCAAAGTAGTGTGCTTTGTTCCCTTTTGCTTTAATGATTCTGTTAACCTGCTTTCTGTTTAATAAAATCTTTCCTTCAGCCATTAGTGTGCTTATTGTATCCTGAATCAGTAAAAGAACCACTGCAAATTGGCAACACAAAGAGTTAAGTGAAAATGTCACCTCTCTGTTTCTAATAAAATGATGTATTTCTGCCTAATCACAGTCAGTGACATTACCAGCTAAGGTTGAAATCCTCACTTTTGAGCAGACTTTTACTTCATGGGAAAGGCTCAGGAGGAAGGTAGCTAGGAACCACATTTATGTTTTAGCTGCAACCTTTCTTGCCCATAGTAAAACAGCTCTATTCAGGATAAGTACTGGGTAACAAAGAGTTCCATCCCACAAGCGTTTTATTGCACGCTTGTTACTGGGCACTCATGGATTTCTCAAAGGTCACTCACATGACGCTGTCTGCCTCTTGCGCCTTCTGCCCCTTCTGGCCTTCCTTGTGCCACAAGAAAAACCAGAAAAAGTCAGGTTGCTGCTCTCTCCTGCTGTGTGTGGGAGAAGCAGCATGATTACAACGCTGGACTCGATGGGCCTCATGCTCCTTGTTTACTTCCTGTTTTCAAACAGGAAGTAACTAAGCGACAACAGAGAAGCGATAGTAGCTAGGGTTTCTTCCTAGGTGTGATGGAGCTTATAATCTTCAGGAGTTAACAATTCTTCATTGAGTTGGACTTGGGTGTTTCTTCAAACTACATCAGAGGGAAATATACAGTGCTGCCCACCCCAAGATCCACATTTTTAGAGCTGAAGCGGAAAGGCAAAAGGATGCCCCACTACTATGGACTGAAGAGTATTTTTAAAAATGGCAGCCAGAGGTGGAAATTAAAGGCAGGGAAATAGCATCGACTGTGGGATCTGCTGCCCTATGTAATAGTTTCTCCTTGTTCCAGGGTAAGCCAGGCTCTTTTAATTCTAAGACTATAGTTCCACAGCAACTCTGTTGATGATAGGGTAGGGTTAGAACCAATGGTTTATGTCGAGGTGAGCAACTTGTGACCCTCCCGATTTTTTGGCCTACAACTCCCATCAGCCCTAGCCATCATAGCCTATGGTGATGGCTGATGGGAGGTGTAGGACAAAAAAAATCTGGAGTGCTACAGGTTGCTCACTCCTGGTTTATACCCTCGTTGCTGAGATAAAGAAGAAAATGGACCAAAGGGCAGTTGCTAAATACATTTAATCATAAAAACACTGTGACTGTAAGCAGAAGATTTGCTACTAGTACTGCGCTTAATAAAACCTTTGTTCATTAGTTTTTCAATTGTTTGCCCAGGTGTAAAATAAAAGTGTAAAGCAACACTTACCACAAAACACCAAGCATATAATAATAAAACTGTTTCACATGTAAATGCAAGGGCGGGGAACACTCGTGGTCTCCCCATGTAGTGGGCATTTGTGAGCAGCACCAGTGAACTGGAGGACTCAACTGGGAGAATAACACAGTGGGCACTCGCTACATATGGCACAGATCAGTGATTGTGCAAGTTGTGCTCCAATGTACTGGCTAGAAATTACACCATTGAGAGGCTGTAGGATTTCTCTCCTACCAAATTCCAGTGGAACTTTGTGACACCAGTAGCAAACACTCACTTTTTTGTTAAGGTAGTACGGGTCCAGATCCTCCAAGGGCTCAGACACCATTCCCGGAGGTATGTCTCCATATATAAAGGGCAGTGATTTGCCGGCCTCCAAGTCACTATTGGGTTTGGGTCCATTTTCATCGTCGTCGACATCTTTGCGTTCTTGTTTGGACTTCTTCGCTTTTTCCTCAGCGATGCGTTGTTCGATAGCTGCCAAGGATTCTTTCGTGAAGTAGTGGAAGCTGTCAGGTCCTGGTGGTACCAGCACTGATTGTGCCATCTTTTCATCCTGCACCTCTTAATTACAGTTGTGCCCCATGCATAAAAAAGTGCTAGGAGAAAGAAGAGAGAGAGATGAAGATCAGTGCCAGGCTCTGTACAACAAAAGGAAAGCTCTTGCACAGCCTGGTCTGCAGGGGACCCTACTGACTGTGCTACAAATGCAAAAGCAATAATAATAATAATAATAATAATAATAATAATAATAATGCTTTGTTCATTTATTTCCCTTACAGCCAACCTTACTCTTTTTTTTCTACACCTTCTAAGCATCTGAGAGGACAGGAAGTGTCCTAACTTATGTCCCATGGATTTCAGTGAGTGTACACTAGGATTTCAGTGGGTGTACTAAGTCTGGATCCAAATAACACCACCACCATCCATTATGCCTTATTCCTATCCTATTCCATTGCACATTTTTATACCAAGTGCCTTGTTTTGGCCTTAGGATCAAACAGTCCCAGCACATCTTGTATTAAAGGGCATCACTTCTGAGTCATGGAACACAGACCAGGGTGACCATATGGAAAGGAGGACAGGGCTCATGTATTTTTAACAGTTGTATTGAAAAGGGAATTTCAGCAGGTGTCATTTGTATGAAATCCCCTCTTCATCACAACAGTTAAAGCTGCAGGAGCTATACCGGAGTGACCAGATGTATAAGAGGGCAGAGCTCCTGCAACTTTACCTGTTGTGATGAAAAGGGATTTTCACCAGGTGGTGCATGCATACAAATGACACCTGCTGAAATTCCCTTTTCTGTACAGCTGTTACAGATATAGGAGCCCTGTTCGCCTTTCCACATGGCCACCCTAAAATAGACAAGAATGCTGCCATCCACTGTGAAGGCCACAGTGCACACAATACCCTGAAGCTTGCCATCCACTGTGAAAAAGGTTACCACTTTTTGTCCAGTATAAGAACAAGCCAAAAGACACAAATGGAGATTGCTCCCTTCTGTCATGAAGAGAGCCCGTGCGATCCTGCAAAAGGACCTTTAGGAGAACATGAGACCATTGCAATACACGCAAATTCCAATACATACAAATCTGTTGTAAATTGATATTTTGGCAGGCCTGGTTCGCCGGTGTGCTGAGTCAGCTTGTTTGACTCAGGGGCATTTTTAAAGGGGCATTTTTCAAAAAAATGTTTATATATTAGCAAAGTGGAGGGCCGGGAGGGGTTTGTCTTCCTGCTTCTTTGCTGCTTCCACCACTGCCACAAAAGGCCTCAGGAGAGCTTTATTAGCAAAGTGAGCTAGAGGCCATTACTATGGTGTGGTACTTAGGGTGACCATATGAAAAGGAGGACAGGGCTCCTGTATCTTTAACAGTTGTATTGAAAAGGGAATTTCAGCAGGTGTCATTTGTATATATGGAGAACCTGGGGAAATTCCCTCTTCATCACAACAGTTAAAGCTGCAGGAGCTACACTAGAGTGACCAGATTTAAAAGAGGGCAGGGCACCTGCAGCTTTAACTGTTGTGATGAAGAGGGAATTTCACCAGGTTCTCCATATATACAAATGGCACCTGCTGAAATTCCCTTTTCAATACAACTCTAAAGATACAGGAGCCCTGTCCTCCTTTCCATAAGGTCAGCCTAGTGTACTCCTGTGCTCACTTAGGCTGGAACGTGCCATATGCATAGAGCAATTCCCATCCTTAGAACAAGGAATCAGGCTTGGATCCTTGAATCCAGTAGTGCCCTGCCTGAAAACATTATGTGATTTATATATATGTGTGTGTGTGTGTGTGTGTGTGTGTGTGTGTGTGTGTGTGTTGGGGGGTATACAAACAAGCCCTATTCTTAAACCCTAAGCCTATTACTCTGACACATATATGAGCTTCATTTTCCAGAACTGAGAACGGAATCTTTTCAGTGCTTCCTTTTTGCATCTGCTGGCTTTTTTTTTTAATCCAATGCAAAAAAAAAAAAAAAAAAAAAAAAAAACCCGACGAAAGCTTAAAATCCGAAGTGTAATCTTTGCCACCTATCCCTTAAACAAACACAGACACACAAAACAACAGCACACAAAACCGGAATAAGCAAGCCGCATTATCCAAGCAATTAAATAATAACAGCAACAGAAGATTAACAGCTTGAGTGCCAGATATGATGTCTCAGAATAGCAATGATAAAAGGGAATATAAGTATCTCCCCCTCCTCCCCACCCCCCGCTGCTGCGAGTCATATACATCGCAAGTGTCCAGCGGCTTCACAGGTTGGAGCCCTCCTGGGGGTGGGCTGCGGGGGACACAGCGGCAGCCACGGCTCTCTCGCACCCCGACACGGGCACACTCCCCGACTCCTGCAGGTCGGTGCAACATCAGGGAATCGCGCTCAGCCACTGCAGAGCAGTCAATGCAGCCGGGGCGCATCGTGTGATTCCGCCCCGGACCTTTCGCATGCAAACAGGCACGAGCGGGCGGCAGAAGGGCCGGGGTTGAAAACGAAGGCGGCTTTCTCTGCCGCAGGGCAAACCCCTCATCGGTGACCGATCGAGAAAAGGCACACAAAAAGAGCTCTCTCTCTCTCTTTATTTTTGCCAGCCCTACAGATGAATAGGTCTTGCATTGACCCCATAGGATCATCCACTTAGGTGGGACTGGAATACGAAGGTTACAGCCAAAATGCCATCATCCCTTTTCCTCTTCTGGAAAGGAAGGAGGAGGGGTGGTGTGTGTGTGTCTGTTAATTAATTCTCCTTCAACAGACCACACCTAACTTCCTGCTAAAGGATCCTGGTTAGTGAAGTAAAAACGAGCATTTCCTGTGCAAAGGGACTACTCGGTACGATACGGCTAAGCGCCGCCAGGTGGCGCTCAGCGGCTCCGCGTCGGGCGAGACGTGTCTCGGCCAGGCTGGAGCGTTTCGCGAGCCTCGAGGCTTTGGGTTTCGAAGTCTGGATTGCAGCAGGGGGAGAGTCTGAACGCTCCTAAGCGACGCGACGGTTGTTTGGCCTGCAGCGAGCTAAGGCTGGTGTAGGCACGGAGGAGGGTGTAAGCGACGCTGATGAGAGCAGGCAAAGCTGTGAGAGCAACGGAGCCAGGAACAGGAGAGGGCTAGAACCAGCCGAGGTGAATTTGGAATATGGCAGGTGCTGCGGAAAGGTGTCCGGTAGGGTGGCCCTATGGAAAGGAGGACAGGGCTCCTGTATCTGTAACAGTTGTATTGAAAAGGGAATTTCAGCAGGTGCCATTTGTATGCGTGCAGCACCTGGAGAAATTCCCTCTTCATCACCACAGTTAAAGCTGCAGGAGCTATACTAGAGTGACCAGATTCAACTGTTTAGCTTTAACTGTGGTGATGAAGAGGAAATTTCACCAGGTTCTCCATGACACCTACTGAAATTCCCTTTCCAATTAAAGATACACGAGCCCTGTCCTCATTTTCATATGGTCACCCTATTTTCTTTCTTCCTCTCGCGGCTCATAAAACACTAAGAACGTGGCGTCGCCCAATCAAACAGATTTCTAAAAATCCGAAGCCGCCTTTTGCATGATGTATAATTAATTTATGGAATTCGCTGACGCAAGAAGTGGCAGTGGCCGCTGGCTTTAAAGGAGTACGGGAGAAATTGACGAACGGGGAAACATGTCAGCCAGTGGCTGCTAGCCATAATCGGCTAGCCTACCTCACAGGGTTGATGTGAAGATAAAATGGAAAGGAGGAGGACCGTGTAAGCCGCCTTGGGTTCCTTGCAAGAGGAAAAAAGGTGGGATATAAATCATAGAATAGTACAGTTGGAAGAGCAACAATTAAGAATTGCTGAATGGAACCTCCAGAGTCAGGGACAGTGTACCTTTTGAATTTGAGGGAGGGGAGTTGCAAACAGTGGGTTGCATCCAATGTTAGTCTGTCTTAAGTCCCATTCATTTCAATGGGTCTACTCTAAGTAGGACTAACCTAGGATTCAACCAAATAGGAGAAGACTGTTGCCTTAATGCCTTGCTTTGGGGCTTCTTGAAAGCACTTGGGTGGCAAACAGGACATTGGACTACAGCAACATTTTCGCCTGATTCAGCAGGGTTCTTATGCTCTTCAGTGTCAGTGAATCTTCATGAGTCCTGCCATAAAGAATCTTTACAGTGAAATCCTGTGCATAATTACCCAGAAATAAGCCATGCTGGGTTCAGTGGGGCTTACTCCCATGTAATTGTAAATAGGATTTTCCGCCTAAATGTAACGTAGCTCACCATTTTACCTAGAAATCAGAAAGCAGCAGTGAATAATGCAGCTAAGATATGAAAGCCACAACAAGAAACCCCCATCCCCCACTCCAGACAAGAGGCAGTGGCAAGGCTCTTCTCATGTCCTTCGTCCTCACCACCCTGTTTTCTTTGAGGTGTCATAGGCATTAGCTGCTGGTGAGATGTCACAATGTGAGACTATTGCACTGAGAAAAGGGCCCTATCTTTCCTTAGGGAGTGTGTGAACCAAAGTGTGCATGCTAAGGGTCTAGTTCAGCCTTCCCCAACCTGCCCTCCAAGTCTTTTGGACATCTCTCAAGATTCCTGACCATTAGCCATGCTAGCTATGGCTGATGGGAGCTGAAGTCCAAAACTTCTGGAGTTCATCACTTTGGGAAGGTTGGTTTTGTTAAAGAGAGGGACCATAAGAGAATGGATGCCTTCCACTTTTCGGTCAGATTGTTTAGTTTCCCCATCTCTATATTAATGTGGCCATACCTTCACAAAGCAATCTTTTCACTTGGCAGATGCCAGAGGAGGAAATGTTTTCTTGCCTCTAACTTCTGTCTCTCTCACAGCTCTTAAATTTCACATGGCTGGCTGTCCAGCGAACTGGTAGCAAAACCACCCAAAGGCATGAAAGGCCTCAGATAAGCTGTCTAGTTCATCAGAGTAGCATTATCTCAACCGTGATTTAACTTATGCCATACTTTCTGAAAAAGTTGACATAACACCCACTTCTCCCTGATGATGCATTTCAATTTCTTCCCTTTCCCACGTACTATTGTCCTCTTCACTTCTATCTACTGCCGAGAAGAACATTCCAGAAGAGTTGAGTGGCAGTAAAGTGGAATTTGGGGTCTGTATTGAATGTATGTCTGTAACACAAAGCAGTTAGGCAAGCAGTTATCACAAAGTGCTATTGCCCTATAGTCCTAACCAATGTGTTCTAGCTTTACATGAAAACCTGGTAGTCTTTATTTATGGAATACTGGGTGAATGGGGAGGCATATTTTGGTGAGGGTAGGGGGCTTGACATGAAACGCCCAGGACAGATGATTCATTTGGGGAGGGCAGTCTCCTGCCTGGCCCTGCCTGACAGATTATATGTGATTATTCTTCAGGATTGCATATCTGTAGTTATAATGACGTTTAAATTGGTGACCACAAACACATGTATATGTATTTTGGGTGTTTTTCCCCCCAATATAATCTTAAATATATTTAAAGAAGGCCTTTCTATGAAGCCTGCCTTCCCAATGAAAAATCTTTGTTTATTCCAATATTGAAATTTGAAACGAACCCCCTGAAATATGTGCCTATAATTTCTTCTCCTGTGGCATGAGTGCTTTTGCTTAAAGGGTTGGAATTTTTGGCTGTGAGTGAGCCTTCCTATTGCCAGGTACAGTTGTACGCAACAGGAATTTATTTTGCGAAAACTGGATCACGTTTCTTCTTCTAAATCCCCACCCCCACCCCCATTTGAACATTTTCTCCATCAGAAACATATTTTATACTGCATGGATTTTGTCGTGTGTGGAGAAAAAACAATCCTCCATGACAGGAAACCTAAAAAGCATCCCTTGCCATGAATGATGAAATAGTGACTTCCAGATACTGTCTCACTGAAGAACATGGTCCCTGTCGGGCTCCAGAGACCCGGGGTGGGGGGAGTGCAGTGCAAATGGCTCTTGTGCTTTAGCATGTGGTTCTCTGGCTAGGTGGGAGAGGGCGTGGGTGGCTGGGCTGCTGCAGCAGTATAGTGAGAGAAGCCAGATATCCTCACCTGTTGGCTGCCTCTTCAAATTCATGCTGAGCAAGTGACATTTTGATGAGACTGGGTAGCCTCTTAGGAGTGTCTAGAGGAGGGGTGTTGAACCTCTTTCAGCCTGAGGGTCAAATTCAATTTTGGGAGAACTTTGGGAAGGGTGGGGGCATTCCAGTGGTGGGCAGGGGGCAACAGGGGTGAGGCCAAAATACTAAAGATCCCAGCATGTTTTGACTTGAAGCTCTTACTGCCAGTCACTAAGCATTAGGAGAGGCATTTTAATCTTTTAGAATGGGGGGAAATGGCACAAAAGCTGAGAAACTTTGGGGGTGGGGGCAGAGGAAAGAGGTGTGGCCAACTGGAGAATCTTGTAGGGCCAGATGTGGCTGGCTTGCCTGAGGTTCTGAGATCCTGCCTTAGACCACCAGGAGAATAGCCTGCCTACCGTTGTCTTGAGGACAATTGTATTCTTATCTTGTTAGCCTTTGTCTTTCTTCCTTTCTGTGAGTTGGACCGGTGCCTCCTTTTTTGCATCCTGAATATTCTTCAGGGTAAGTACACCTTATAACCAGCACCTCCATCCCAGCAAGAGCACCAGCAAGGGGAGTTCATTCTGGTCAGCCAATGAGATCGAACAGATTGAGACCCCATGGCGGAGGCAGATTTGGCCAGCAGGCCTAAGGGCCAACGCTCCTGGTCTCGAGAGAGAAATAGAAATGTAGTGTTGATGTTAGAGAATACCACATTAGAGAATTAACATGCACTTTACATAGTTCAGCCCTTGACTGAGAAGCTTTAGCATCTGCACATCATGACAGTCAACCTCTTGATAGAATGCTACACTACTGATCCATCCATTTACACTGGCTTGCTATTGTCTTTTGAGCTCCAGTGAAGGTGGCACTCATTTTGACGTACTGTACATCCCTAAGTGGTGTGGGCCAAACACCTATGTCCTGTGTAAGTATCTGAGACCAACCAAAAGAGCTCTCTTAGCAATATCGTACATGTGCAAGGTTCAGACCACATTGTATAAACAAAATAAGGATATGTATGAAGCTAGTGGAACTCCTTCCCCTTGGAGCTTTATTGAGTTCAGAATTTGTGTTACAAACCATTTCTGTTTGGGCTCACTTTTGTGAACCTATCATTACACCAGTAGTTTAGTCATTAGGAAGAAAGAAAGAGGTGTGTGCAGCACCAAGTCCAGAAACAAAGAGAGGGATTGGAGCTCAGGGATAGAGCACGTACTTTACAGGCAGAAGGTTTCAGATTTGGTCCCTAGCATGTTCAGGAAGAGTTGGAAAAAGCCCTTGTCTGAAGCCCTGGAAAGCCATTGCTAGTCAAGTATGATTCGGTATAAGGCAGCTTCCTATGAACCTCAGTGTGCTCTGGGAAAAAAAAGATACATTCTCCAAAATCTAAAATCGTTGAACAATTCAGCTTCTGATTTTGGGCTTCTTCACTGTTCAAGCCAGGAAGCAGATGTGATGAGAAAGATGCTACATAGTACTTGGGTATACCAATGAAAATTCAGGTTTTCATATTATACACACACATATATGCCCTCCCTTCAGCTTCTGGTTGGTTAAGGAGCTTAAACTAGCAATCTTGTGTGTCTCTATAGCTGTATGTCCTGTTGCTTTGACAACAAAGCAAGACAGGAGAATAAGGAGGAGGAGAAAAGTGAGAGGAGGAATGATGGACGTAGGAGAAAATAGAGATCAGAAACCAAATCTTCCAGATAATATTTTTAAATAGCCTGGGGCAGTGGGGGTGGGGGACACACTGCTGATCCACTGTACAGTAAATAAGATTGTCTTGTTGCAGAAACCTCTGCCTGGTTGAAGAAAGCACTTTCAGGGCTGTCCAATCGGCATGATAAAATATGGAGCGGCTTTTCCCCATGGTAGTTAATTTTCAAGGGTTACATAAGAAAAGCAGAGTGATTATTAATGTATAGACCTGCATATCTATGGGAGTTACAACTGAATCTCTTCATGTGTGTTAATTTCTGCATGGATAACCTTCCAGAGTTCTTAACAACCATGCATTTGCATACAGGCAAACTCTCTTTTCCAACAAGAGAGGGGAGGGTAGCCGTCGCCGTCGCCGTCCCCATCTCAGCACAATGAGGATCTTGCGTTTTGAGTAGCGGCAAAAAGTGGCAATTTGAGGCCAAATGGCAATGAGGACATTCCAGAGTGTAGGAGGCCAGTGTGAATAGGATGCTAAAAAGTTAAGCATTTGCGTAGCATACAACGTAAGTGGCTAAATCATTTGCGTGGGCATGTTCTACTTTGGCTACATCCAGTGTTATTGAATCTTTTAACCCTATTACAGGGATTGGGAATGGGTGGCCCTCCAGATGTTGTTGGATTGCAACTCCCTTCACCCCTCATCACTGGCTGTTCTGGCTGGGGCTGATGGGAGTTGCAGTCTGACAACATCTGGAGGGCCACATGTTCCCCACCCCTATCCTATTATAAAGTAACTTTTACCATCTTCAGATCTTTGGATTGTCCGTCTGCTTCTTCCCTTCAAAACCCACAGTCCACAACACGCTGCTTGAGTTAAAGAATCAGAAACACAGGCCTCTTCTTTTCCCCTGGTCCCTTTTGAGCAGCAAAAGGGAAACCCTCTTTCTTTGTGTTCCATGTACTGGCAGAACTTTGCATTCCATAGCAAGCAGTGGATGTGGAACGCAGCAGTTTGCGCACGGAAGATGCGCAGTTTGATGTTCCAGAAATCTGAAGAGGGCAAAGTCCATTTCACAGTAGTGTTTTTGAGGCCATAACAATCAACGGTAGCTTGGGCTGGCTCAGAAACACAGATACATTATATGTTTTAAGAGCTTTCATAAGATTCAAGATAAATGGGGTAATTGTTCAAGAATATCTAAGCCACGTGGATGTTAAGGGATGGTTGTACTCCTGCTTGGTCCGTGTAATGAATAACATTTTTGACACCCTTGAAAACCTCTTATGTCTGCTGGCTCTAGAATGTCTTGCCAGGAAGCCCAGAACAGCAGCCTAAAGCCAACCATACAGATAGGTGTCATGTAAATGCTGCTGCCCTCAAGGCTATGTTAATAACAACAATAACAACAATAAAATTATTTCTAAACCGCCTCTCTATTCTGATCGAGTCAGGGAACAACAGCAAGTATAAAATACATAAAATATTAATCAAAACAAGAATACATTTTTAAAACATACTAAAAACATACTAAAAGCATCCTAAAATTCCACTGGATAGGCCTGCCAGAAGAGATCAGTCTTTATAGCTTTCTTAAATGCTAAAAGGCTGTTAAGTTGATGAACTTCCTCCGGCAGGCCATTCCACAGTTTGGGAGCAGCAGAGGAAAAGGTCCTCTGGGTAACACCTGTCAGCCTAGTTTTGGCTGGCTTAAGGAAGTTCTTCCCAGAGGACCTGAGTGTGCGGGGCGGATTGTATGGGAGAAGGCGATCCCGCAGGTAGCCTGGACACAAACCATGTAGGGCTTTAAAGGTAATAACCAGCACTTTATACTTCGCCTGAAAACTAACCAGCAGCCAGTGAAGAGATTTTAAAACATAACACTGCTTGCTATGTTGGGATGTTTGTGCTGTGTGTATCGTTGCTTCCCTATTCCCTCAGAATGGCTACCACCTGAGGCATACACCTGCAAATCTACAGGACTAGAGGCAAGGATTTTCTGTGCAAAAAGTCCCAGGTTTAATCTCTCCAGTTTTTAAAGGCACAATCCTATGCATGTTTAGACAGACAAAAGTCCTACAAGGGAAGTGTGAATAGGGTTGCATCTCTAGTAAAGCATATTCAAAGTCTCAAGCAAATGGACATAGAAGTCCTTAGCATTGTCCTCTACAGCCACCTGGCTGGGGCTGCTTATAATGCCCATGTCAGCATTCTACACAGCCAGAGGAAAGCAAATAAGAGGTAGGAAAGGACAGCTGGGTTTAATGCCTCATGTTACTGTGTTAGCAATTACCTCTTATTATTCATTATTAGTAATTAACATTTATTTAACACCAACTATCTGGGAAATACTAAAATAAATGCAAGCACAGCAGCAAAAAAATCCCGATCAGCCCTTTCTCTGTCCCCAAGTAAACAGGGTCCTTGCTTCTTCCAGTGGTACTCTTGGCAGGATTTAAGCCAGTGCAGCTAAATTCTTTAAAAGGTGGGGATTGGCAACCTCCAAGGTCAGTGATGCTTTTTCATTACTACGGCATAATATTCTCTTGTATGCATTTTTACATGAAAAGCTACTGGTTCCATCTTCTTAGATGCAATGCGCACAATCTCTGCTCATTCTAAGAGCTCCATCGGACGAGCGTTTTATTGCACGGTCGTTACTGGGCACTCATGGATTTCCATGGGTCCCTTTCATGATATTGCAGCCTCCCACCCCTTCTAGCCTTTTTCGCGACAAACCCCCACCCCAGTAAGTGGCTTATTTTTAAAGATGGAACTTGCTGCTCTCTCCTGCTGTGTGTAGGAGAAGCAGCACAATCAAAACAGCCCACTGAATGGGCCACGTGCACGTTGTTTACTTCCTCTTTCAAAAGAGGAAGTAATGAGGGACAAACACACGGGCAGAGAAGCGACGGTAAGCAAATGTGATTTTCCCCTGTGTGATGACACTCTTAGTTTTCTTTCTTTCTTTCTACTCATCAGTTAAACAAAGAGGAGTGGGGAAACTGGTACATACAGGGAAATGCCTGGAGGGGTCTTCCCCAGAGGAGGAGGATTTGGCCTCTTTCAGGGATAGGCCACTTGTGACACCCTCAATGTTTTGGCCTACAACTTCCATCAGCCCTAGCCAGTATAGCCAATGGTTTGTTGAAACTTCTTAGTTATAAAAGAACATTTCACATTGAACATTTTTGAAATTCTGAGCAGAAAACCCTCGTGCCCATATTTGCTGCAATGTCTTCCCCTAACTTATACAAGCTCCCTTTCTTCTGTGCTACTCAAGCTTCTATCATCCCCTTTGTGGGGATTTGCAGTTAGCTCCTCAACCAACTGTTCCAGAGCAACCCCATTCAACATCCCCCAACACTTTGTAAAATAATGATCACTGCAACCAGCTTCTGCATTCTCTCCTATCCCTCATTGCAAGCTGCAATCTAAAAGATCCAAAAGTAAAAACAAGATTTAAAAAATTCCTAAGATCACCCCACAAATCATGCCCTCAAATGTTATCCACAATGGCTGGTTTATACATACTTTCAAAAATGTGTACAGAATAATTTGTATTTGTATGCTTATTCATAAGTTCCAATGTATCACTTGTGTTTTGAAGTTTGTCTGTTCCTCCCCCCCTTCTCTTACTGTTCTATCCTCACAAATATAACCTCCTGTTACCCGTTTTGTCTCTCAGATGGGTTTGTGGGTGGAAACCTGCTGGAAAGAGCGAGTTGGAGAAGATATTTCTTGGTTGGGTATGTGAAGCCTCAGATCCATCCTTTATGCCACTCCCCCACCCCACCCCCGCCACTTCTCCTGCCATCCTCCTATCAGAGCAACTGGAGGAGTAGGCATTTAGAGCAACGGCTGACTATCAGGATGGAGAATGAGTAGATGAGAGAGGACAGTTTGTGCTTGTTGAAAATGGAAGAGAACAAGTATAGACTCATGATAAACTCTCTCAGGCTGTGCATTTTGTTCTTTCTTTTCTTAAAGCTAGGACAATTATCTTCCTTTTCCACCTCTCCCTCTCCACTCGCACCTATGCCTCTTCAGTTGATCTGGGTAAGGAGATCCATGCAAGTAAGCAGCCCCCTACATGCATATCACTTGCTGGATCAAGGCCAGTGAGTAGGGCCGAAGCATTTTATTGCACTCTCGTCATGCCTGGTTTGCGGGTTTGCAGCATGGCACTCAGATGATGTCTTGCCTGTCCTGCAGACAGCCTACCTCTTCCCCTCCCTTTTTCATGTTTTTCTAGAGTGGGAAAAATCTGGGTTATTTCCCCAAAATGGAATTAAAGCACCCATGTAGTTCCATCCTCTCGCTATTTCCTTTATTGGGCGTGTGTTCTTTGAAGAGAGGGCTTGCTGATAGCAGGACAGTTCTCCTCCAGCACTGTGTCAAACCAACGGACTTGTGCTGAGTTGGTTGAATGGACTTTTACTGCTCCAACCCCACTCTCATTGCCCTTAGAAACAGAGTCCAGCCAATGAAATGTTAAATCGGTAGACAACAAAGCCAGAGCAAGGGGGGAAGGAGCCCACACCTATCACAATGTTCTAACCAATGAACTGGAGGCAGAAGGGGCAGGGCAGCGGAGTGGAAGAGAAAACAAGTGAAAGGGAGGTTTCATCAGTATAGTGCGATACCACAAACCCATGTGAAAGGGGCCATTAGCTTGATGTGCTAATGAAATGGAGCTAGAAATCACAGAGGCAAACCGGGGGGGGGGGGGAAAGTAGGGGTGCTGGAGCCCTAAATCAGATATGCTTTTGATCGTGGGTGCTGCCTGTCCACCCTGCATTGGAATCGATGGCATGGACGTTTGCATCTTTATGTGGATGGTAATGAATGCATTCAATTGAACACAAAGCAGTGCAGCTAGGGGGCGCTCCCATGGGCATTACATTTACCCCATAGCCCTTTAACCCATGAGAGGGCATTCCCTTTGGCATTTAAAGGACCTGCTGGTAGTGGTGGTGGTGGTGAGAGCTGAGCTCAAAGGCCAACTCCAACCCTGCTCCCTAGACCCTTTAAAGTGAAGTGTCGATTTGATGGCCTCCAAGGGGTTTGTTAAACAGTGAAGGGGCTATTCCTCTCGCAGTTTAAGGGGTCCTTGACGGGAAGGTGAAATTGGATTTGGGAACATACAACTCAAGGTGTTGTACATTCTCCTGCTTCCTTCCCTTTCTGCTACAGAGCAGCCTGCCTGTCCAGTCCTCCAGCCTTGCCAGGTGTTGGAGGAGGACAAGGGATTTCACTACATAGCTTTTGAGTCCCTGCTATCTGTGCAGATCTCTTCTGGTCCTGTTGGGCTTGTTTCCCCTGATTTTAGAAATGATTGTCTTTGTATAGAGGGCAGTCACTTTAAGATGAAGAAAGTACAATGAGTTTTGTCACCGTTTTTCATTTGGCCAATGTGCTGCAGGCAGAAATTCAGCAGGTGTGAATGCTTTTTTTCTAGCAGAGCGGCTCAGTGGATGTGGCAGTTCAGCAGGTGCAAGCTTTTGTGCATCGTTGAATCCACTTGCTAGATAAAGGGCTGCCTGCTTAATTTCTGCTTGTCATGCATTTGTTAAAGGCACAGTAGCCCTGTCATTAAAGAAAAAAGAGGGGGAAAGTGGCAAACTAAACAAAAGTGGGGAAACTTCACACTGGGAAGAAGGCTGCCAGAGGGGATCACTTATACCATGGATTGACTGCATTTTAGCCATGGGAACATGGGATCTGCTGGAGAGATCTTTCAGCAACAATGTGCTGTTTTCCATTCAATAGCAAAAACACCATATCGCTAGGTGTGCTCTCTACACCCAAACCACTAGAAACTAAAACACACTCATCCACCCCACTCCTAAACAATACTTTCTTTAAAAAAGAAGAAGCATGGCACGTTTAAGCATAGCATGTAAAGTGACTGAGCGAAGAAGACACATTGGGATTACTGCTTTCTAATGCCCCAAATAGCATTTTGTAGGTGTAGGTGTCAGTCTGCAATGACAATGAAGGCTGGGGTGGGAGCGCTGCAGTTTCTTACATATAAAACAGCACTTTGCTCTCAAAATGACATATGTAGATTTTGCAGATGCTACGAATATAGTTTTAATGTGCAAACCAATGAACACAAACAATCCTGTGCACAATGAATTAATAGAGCCATGAGCCAAGTGTGTGGCAAGCTGCAAGGAAGGGAAGGTTTTGCAAATGGAACAAGGCCCGCTATGCTTTGCTGGTAGGCCACTGTCTCGAATTCTTCTGTCCCCCACCCCCCCACCCCCAGCGGCTGGCAGGCATCTAATTTAAGAGCTCCAGTTTAAAGAAAGGCATTGCTGAATCCTATCTGGTGGTCCTTTTGCTGTGTCACCTGAGAATGCTAAGCCACAGCTACAGATGGAATTAGTCATCCTGCATTGCTAAAAATGTTGATGAACAAATGCAGAGAAGCAATGGTGTTGGAATTCCAGCTTAGGTGTTACAGAGGACTGGGGAGGGGAGACAAGGCAAGGCATCATTTCCTCATTTTTTGCAAATCCCTCCATGTAGAACATATAGAAAATACTGTACAAGAGTATTGCTTGTTCCTTCCATTTGAGCCCATCCTGGTCATAACTATATGTATGGCTCTTGAAGCTTTTTATTTACAAAAGAAAGTACTGTCATATTTCTATTATAATTATAAACTGATAGTGGTCCTCTTAAGCTTTCTAGGAGTGTTGAAAAATGTCACAAATAAATGGCAGAAGAATGCAGCTACAGAACATGCATGTTAATCACAGATCACGAGCTTCTCAACATGAGCAATTTATTGCATGCTCATGACTGGCCGCTCACAGAAGTTTGCATGTCCTTTACATGATGCTGGCAACATCCGGAATGTCTCCTGCGCTTAAATTTAAATGCAGTATTTATATTATGCGGGATTTCCCCAGCATATAAAGCTGGTGTAATGTTGTATTTAGCAGAATAGTATTGCCAAGAGGGGAAGTTTTCAATTCAAATTCATGTGGTCACCATCTAAAGGAGCCAGTCGCAAACACTGAAAGAATACAGAAAAAAACACCCGTAAGAATGTGTCCCCCCCCTTAATGTAGAGACACTCCACATTGCATATTTATAACGTTCTTCCCTTCTGCTGCTCTGCGACCTTCTGCCCCAACTCAAACACTTAATAATTTTTATAGACACTGACCTTTGGGGGGGGGGGGGGTTATGGGGGGAAGAAAGTAAAATAAAAGTGTTTCTATGCTTTCTTGTGCATCAAAGGCCATTCCAGCCTCATTTCCTTAGAACAGGGCGTATTTCATCTGAAAGCCAGTAAACCTGCTATGCCATGCCATTTAAAGCTCCCAAGATGTAATGCTGGCAGATCTCTTTGTTTAAACACAGGTCTGCCCAAATCCTGTATGAAGTGTGGGAAGGATCTGACGTTGAGAGTTCACCAGGTTCAGATGGAAGAAAGTATGTGGAAGAGAGGCTACAGGGTGGGAAGAGAGGGGAGAAGTTGCAGGCACTGGATCTGATCAAAGTCCATCTAGCCCAGTATTCTGTTGCCAACACCAGCTAGTTATATGCCTCTGAGATGTAGATGAAAGGCTGTAGCTCAGCATAGAGCCCATGCTTTGCATGTATAAAACCCTAGGTTTAATCCCTGGCATTTCCAGGCCGGGCTGGGAAACATCCCTGCCTGAACTGCTGGAGAGGATAAAATTCAGTTTTGGAGAAACCCTTGGAGGCCAGGTTTCAGTGGTGGTAATGGGGCTGAAGGTAAAAGGGGGCAAGGGCAGAACCCCCAAATACCAGCACGTTATAGCTTAAAGCTATAACTGCCTTAGGAGAGGCGTTTTAACCTTTTAGAATTGGGGGAGGAGACACATACCAAAAGCCAGGAAACAATTGACAGTCAGGGGAAAAGGGTGGTGGTGGGAAACCTCTGCGTTGGCGCCTCTGGCAGGTTGAATTTGACCTGTGGGCCTGAGTTTCAACAGGCCTGCTGCAGTAAATCATTAATCCCCAGCACACGTAAATATCTCTGTCTTCAGTGTCTTTTTAAAAGATATGTTTGGTTAGAGTTTCAGACTAAAACTGTGAGACCCAGGTTCAAATCCCCACGCAGGCAGATGGACCACTCACTAGGGTTGTAAGAAAACTGGAGGAACAAAAGGGTTATAAGTGTAATAAATAAACTAAACCTGGGCCAGAAACATCTCATTTTAGAAATTAAGCACAGCTGTAAGATAGGAAGTAACAAATGCCTTTTTAATAAAGAAAAGAATTATTTTTAGAAAGAAGTAAGTTGCCCCTACAAGGTGCTGCAACATTTAAGCAGACCACAGAGTAGAGATTGCATATAAATAACCTGAGCAGGAAGAAATGTTTCTCAGGAAGAGTACCACATTTTCTACCCCTGCAGCAATCTCTGAGTTGTAGAATAAATTCAGCCCGTGATAACTGTCAGAGATGAGCAGACCGGTAGCAAATTAAAGAAAGAATGTCTGTCGCAAGGTTGCATCTAGTGAGAGAGAAAGCCAAGGAAAGACATTCCTTCATAAGCTGGGGCAGCGAGAGAGGGAAGAAAATGTGTTTGCCATGGCGGTTTTCTGCCTGCTCCATGAGGCCGGTAGCAGTCATGCTGCACAGCAAAGGGAGTGGGGAAAGGTTGCCTAGCAACTGGTCCTGGAAGCTGCAGTAGGGAATTGTGACCTGGCAGCTAGATGAACAGTGTGAGAAGGAAGGGGGAGCACAAGAGAGGGTGCATCCCCCCCCCCCATGGCTGCCACAGGATTTGAAGCAATTTTGCTTTAGAAATGTTTTGTCATGCACAACGTTGTTGTTGGGGGGTGTTCTCCAAAGGCAAGCATCAGTCCACATGCTGCGATAGAAGCTACCAGCAGTTGAGAGACTGGAAAAGAATCTGTACCGCAGGCAGAGGGAGGGGGGATTCAATATGCAGCCCCCCCCCAAAGGAGGAGAGATGTGAAAATCCTCCTGTAGTGTTGTGGGTATGACGATGCCGCTTGCCAGGGTGGGTGGGTGGAATACACCATCTCGCTATGCTAAATGAGATGGGGTGAGGTGTGATTTGAAGGAGGTACAGAGGGAAGCCCACATCTTCTGCATGAATGGGGATGACACCAGAATATCTTCAGTAACATGGTTCCCCTCATTTCTTCTGCTTTTTAGCAATCATGGCAGCTATCTTGCTGTAGAAACTAGTACAGGTAGTCAAGTCGAGCTTTGAGGATTGGAAGCAGGGCCTAGGTCTCGCTAAACTCACTGACCTGAACAGAGCTTGCCCAAGTTACTTAAAATAAACCATTTAAAACCATCTATCCGGTCTTGTAGCAAAACTTAGGATGACCCAGAAGGGAAAAGAAACAAAATAAAGAAGATTCTTGTTATGATTCTAAGGGTCCAAGCAGACATTACTTTAAATCTGTGACTGGAAGCTATGCCCCGTTTTTACTCTAGGGTAGATGCAGAACTCCTGATCTGGATCTGGATCCTAGCCATGGGGCGGCAGGGGTTTTTAAGATCAGGACTGGGCCCTGTGTGCCTAGAGTAAAAATGGGGGTAAGATGTAGCTGCTGGATTCAAATTTGAAGTGATATTATCTGTTTTGGCCCTGAGAACTTTCAATTTCATTTCCCCCCAGCGGCCAGAGTCATTGCTTACAGACTGATCCTATGAGCTACTGGACTGGGAATAAGAGGTAGTACTGAAGGACTGCTTTGCTGGCTCAGAATATGGTCCATATAGTGTTCTCCTTCCAACAATATTCACTCAGTTCTCAGTTGCCTCTGAGAAAGAAGGCAATAGATTTCCTCTGATTAATTCAAGAGTCTTTTACTCAGGTATACTGCCTTTGAATAGGGAGGTTTAATAACCATCAATGGACTTTTCCTCGATGAATGTGTCTCATCTTTCACTGCATCTTATGGTAGTGAATTCTATCAGCACAACCAGAGGCATGTTTACTCATAAACAAGACCCATTCTGTTCAATCAGGCTAACTGCCTAGTAAGCATATTTAGGATTGCAACAAGAATTATGGTTATTACTGTGATATCTAAATCAAATTGTACATGACAAAGCACTTTCTTTTGCCTGCCACATAAGGTCCTACTTGTCCTTATTCATGCAGTACTTTGTTACCTTTCAGGTACAAACCATAACTGATAGTTTATAGATCAAAAGGTGACCTTTTGTTTTCTAAATTAGGAATAGTGAATGCACATTGAAAGGTTTGTGTTTTACTGCAATAAATGCAGATGCAGCAATTGGGAAAGGATTGGGTCCCTGTTGCTGTATTTGCTGTGGGGAAACGGGGCCACTGAAATGTGTGTCAGCCATTCACAATGTTAGATCGTGTATGAGACATAGTGCAAGGACTGCTGTAATAGTAAAATGTAAAAACCTAGCTCATGTGAAGCACTTTAGAAGACCCCTGCTGGATTGGACCCATGGTCCATCTAACATCCCCAGGCTTCTTTTACTGATGCCATGCAAATACACTATACAATACAGGAAAGAACAAATAAGGCTAGAACGGTTGTGGATGGGGCAGGTCTGGAGAGAACTGTCCTGTGTACCATGCTAAAGGATTTTTCTCAGTACCACAGAGTCAGTCAGGTTGGTCATACCCCTTTGCATCTGATATAGCGTAGTAACTTAACATGAATTTCAAAGAGTCCCCAAGGCAGTTTACAAATATGTGCATGTGTGTGTGCGCGCGCGCACACATACACACACACACACACACACACACACGAACAACAACATTTAATCAGAGCTGTAAATAGCTTGTAAAATACAGCTACTTTATCCACTACATTTTTAGATTATAGTTCACCTAAAAATATAAACTGGTATTTGAAAACGTGTATGTTGTGCAAGTTCATTTGTCTGAGAGCTGGATTGGCTGTAGCTGTCAAGCATACTCACAGTGACAAATCCAGGTTTGTTGCTATGTAATGTATAAAACAACCCTAAAGGCCACAAGAATGGTAGGTTTGCCCTCTTTGGCCTACCTTGCAAGTTATAGTTGTGTTGATATAAGTCACTCTGTTCATTGCTGAGCCTCTTTGTAGGATAAGGGTGCCTGTTTTTAGTGTCATTCTGTTAAACTCAGTCCATCTGGGGGAGAGTGAAAATAGGCACTTATGACGGTATTTTAATTATTTGGACATGGCAGTATGGTTCTTGGGGCAGATCTGCATCTATGGAACTCTCTTTGAATAAATCTGGAACTGAGCATCTTGTGAAAACACAGCTAAACCAGACCCAGTAAAAACCATTACATAGAAAAAGAAGCTGGCAGGGGAAGTTGTATTTTAGTTCTATGTCTTAGTGTGATTTTAGTTCAGGTCTTACATATGTTTGCAACTTTAAAGGCTTGTTGCTCTATTGCCAGCCTTCAAAATGGAACATGTATGAACATTAAAACAGACAGCAAGCATTGGGAAAGTAAAAAATAGTTTGACTTCTTTTTCTTTCTTTTTTTGAAATAATGTGTAGTCCTGATAGTAGTTACAAATCCAAAGCTGGGTAAAATACGCTCCCTTTCTCGAAACATATTTGGGTGATTTTTATCTTGATGTATCTACCATGGAGAGATTAACTTTTATGTGCAAGAAATTAATTTTAATATTACAATAATATTTGTTTCTGTAGAAAATCTGTTAAATTACTGTAGGCTAGAAGCCTACACATCTCATGTGAGGCAGTTGCATTTAACTTAGGAACTCCGTAAACATATGGAGAGCACACTATTATACCACTCAGGGGCAACTGACATTTTCATGGATACTCTGTGAAAATTCTCCCTTGGGAGTCAAGCTGCTAGTGACAGTTCCCTGCAGCTGCGCAGTCCCAGCTGCTGTGGAGTTAATTCTGCTTGGAGTGGAATTAACTGAACTCCTTCATGGATAAACATTAGACATAGAGGGCATATTTCTTAGCTTTTTTCACCTGCCCTGGACTTGCCGTGAATTGTTTGATCCATCTGTGGCAAAGGCAGGGCTTCTGCAGTTCACAGAAGAACAAAGGGAAGCAAGTAAATACAGTACGAAACTGGTTGCCTAGGTTCATGTTACCAGAACATTAAATTTGGCCTCATTCGTTTAAGGATTTGCTACTATCCTGTCTCTCTTCTGGTTCTAGCATCTTTCCTTATAGCAGTCATTCTGTGCAGTATAATCTTTTACCCAGATGTCTTCAAATAATGTCCCTAGTAAATACTGGAAATGAGATTTCTAGCACCTCCTATGATAACACGCTGTGTATGGAGCCAATGGGTCTACTGCCCTCCGTATCAATATTATGATTAATGATATCATCTTATATTTTGAGTGAATTTTCAGCTTGGTTCTCAGAGACCAACCTCTATTGATATTGATCAATATTTGTTGTGGTAGTTGCTGTTATTTCTTGCATTTATATCTCACCTTTCCGCCACGGAGCTCAGAGTGGTGTGCATGGTTTTATTCCCACAACAATTGTGTGAGGTAGGTTAAGCCAAGACAGAGTGGCCCAATTTGTATGTTAGGATAAGTTAGGGTTCTAGGGAATCCTGTTTTATCATTTACAAACAGTGTGCTCATCAACACTGTCCAACTGCTCCTGCTGAACAAACCACAATCTTTCCATCCATGGTTTGTTTAGCATTATGTGTAAATAAGGAACTCTGACACAGTCCCATGATTATCATGGTGGCCATGAAGTCCTGACCTGGTCCCTTTAATGCAGCCCCAACATGAATGTTGAAATCCCCCAAGACAATTGTCCTGGGTTTTTCTAAAATCACACCCAAGACCACCTCAACCAGCTTGGGCAGGGAAACTGATGGCAGTGGTCAGTACACCAGTGGGATTCCTCTGTCTCTCTGACCCAACACCAAATAAACACTTGGATCCATCAGACGAGTGAGGGAGATGGATTTCTTATAGATGATAGTCAGCCCCCTCACTTTCCCAACCCCTCAGCCTATGCTGGTGTTGTGCTATATGCTCACCTGGACAAAGCTGGGGCAGATAAACTCCTCCTAGCTCATCCACCCAGATCTTGGTGATACACAACAGGTTGGAGCCCTCATTCATGATTAAACTGTGGTTGAGAGCTGATTTATTATAGACCAACCTGGCATTAACAAACAGCATCCCTAGGTCAGAGGGCAGGTTAACAATTAATCCAAACTCATTGGTTGGCCAGGAGATGCCAAAGCTCTTAGGTGTATTACCACTCTTCCTCTCAACTGGCTGGCTGAATGAACCCCCAAGGTCATGGTTTCCCTGCTCATGACTATTGTAATTGGGTTTCCCTATACCCTCCTCCTTCATTCCCATTGCTGAGCCACATCAATCAGGAAGCCACCCTGGAGAGCAATCAACCTAAAGTGCAGTCAAGTTAAAGTGCACTCAGTTAAAAACAAACTATCATAACCGATTAGCCCTATAAATAAAATGATAAGTTATAAAGTGCCAAGTTAACAAAACACACCGAGGTAGAGTATTAGCTGTGAAGCAAGTTCTGATCTTAACTCTTACGCACCCATAGAATCAACAAAAATTAGTACGCCCCTGTCTCTGACCCAGGCAAGCAACATTTTCTTCCAACTCTCCAGACTCTCACCCAGGAAAGCCATGAACTCTCTTATCTTGTTAAAAATTCATTGAATTGTGCCCTCACCTTTGGGATAGCTGTTCCAGGAAATAAACAAGGAAGCAAGGTACAAACATTTGCATAGGAATAGGAAAGGGCAGGTGGTTTTTTCACCGATATGTGTAAAACTCCAAAATCTATATTAGTGTAATATTGTTATCATAAAAATATGCAAGGTTTTGATCTCTTCCATCAGGAAAGGTGTTACAAAACAAACAAACAAACAAAGCTTGCATTTTTGGGGTTATCTTTTGGTTTGCTTAATAAAGATATTACGATAATATTGGTTTAGGCGCCTAAATTTACTTTATTAAATAGGTATAAGTGAGGTTTGGTCTCATGTGGCATGCTGAGGAGTAATTCTTTTTTAAATAACTTTTTTAAAATTGCCCAACCCAGTATGAGAGATAATGACTCATTTGTAAGTCTCCTAGAAATTAGTGGGTCTTACTCACAGAAAAGTGCATTTTGAATCATTGTCACACTCGATAACAATGCAATGAGATATATGGGAATAGATATAATCAGTTTTGCATTTTACGGTGTTAAAAAAAAGAGCTGAACTCAATCATGGTTTATATGACCTGGCCAGTGACATGCTATTAACAAGTTGAACGAGAAGCTCTGTGCAGGTTGAACATGCTTCTTTGGTGTGATCTTTGTTAAAATGGCTCCCTGCTGGATATCCAAATCATTCTGCCATGTTCTCACACCTCTTTTCAGTCTCTCAGGAGCAACTAGGTTACTCGATATTTCAAAAATATGTCTGTCCTGTACAGCTAAAAATATTTTCTGAAGTAGAATATGTTCTATGGAGATGTGATATTCTAGCTTCTAAATCCTTCAAAATGAAGACTATTGAAACTAAAGCAAGAGCTCCATAGTTTGTATGTTTAATGCAGCCTTCCCCAATGAGGTGCCCTCCAGATGAGAAAACCCCATTGAACAGAGAGAGACTTACTTCTGAGTAAACACATATAGAACTGACTTTTAATAGCTTTAGAAGCTTTTTTAAAAAGTCTAAAACAGCAAACTGGAAAGAAGTGCTCTGCAACCCTATGTTTACTTCTGAGGTCTTACTTATATTTACTCAGAAGTAAGTCTCTCTCTGTTCAATGAGGTTTACTCAAAGGTTAGCATGCATCTGATTTTAGTCTGACTTGGATGTAAATGCAGTTGAAATAAATGGGATTTACTCTTGAATAAGGGAATCAGCAGATCTGTAGTTTATGAACCTGGAGTTGCACAGCTTCGCATGATCAAAGGAATGGAAGATCAATCCATTGGACTTGTGGACTGCCAGGAAAATGGGTTTAATGGGGGGAATTAAAAGTACATAAGAAATCAAGGGATGAACCAATCAGATTCAAACTTGGCATGCTGAAAGCCCTCCTTAAGAGCTATCACTGTGCCAAGTTTGATCTCTTTATCTTTAAAAATTGCACAGATGTAAACATTGTTTAAATTTCCATTTTAAAAATTCCTTAAAATCAAGGGATGAACCAATCTGATTCAAACTTAAATCTGAACCAATCTGATTCAAACTGAGTTAAAGAAGCATTAGATGCATTACATCTCCAACAATTGTGCACGTTAGACAACCCCTTATTAAAAAGGCATTGTGGAGTCCAATAAACTGAAACAGAACTTTTTGCTGAATAATACGTAACCTGAGATCCATAGAAGCTTCAGATACAGATGCTAGGGTAACTGTCCATGGGTTAGGCAAGATAGGGCACTCCAATTCTCTATTCCATTCCAGTCTTAAACTAAGGGTATTATATTTATTTACTGCTGCTAAATACTTATATATATGGGTCATGGATCAACGTGTCAGTTCAGCTGTTATAAGTGTTTCTAATAGTGCTGGAGGTTCTGAAGCTGTAAAAGCAGCTGGACCAAACCTAGATTCCAGCAGGTGTTGCAGTTGCAAGTATTGCCATTGGGCCGTAGCAGGTAAATTATATTTAACACACAAGTCTGAAAAGGGCAAAAATGCGTTGTCTGAACCTATTAATTGATCCTGAGTTTGTCTCCTCATTTTAGTTATTTTTCTGTTGCCTAAATTTATAGATGCCATTATTGCTGACTTCACATTTCGTTGTTGTGATTTGTATTCTGTTTTATTTGTATTTTAATTTATGTGTATGCCACTCTGGGGGCCTTGGCCAAAATGTAGTATACAAAATAAACATCAACATAACGGAAGTGGAGAACGTAACATGAGCCGCTCACACTTCTTTTCCTGCTCCTAGGCAATGTATAAACTTTAGAAGCAGAGCCATCCCTTTTTCAAACAAGGAAATATCCCCAAAGACAATGCTGGAGACAAGCAATACCTTTTCACCCTAAGGAGTTAAAAATACAATAATTAGAGTCATTGTCATGTATGGCATGCACCCCCTTGCTTGGGTACATGTGTTTGTTTCCAGTAGTTGAAAAGAACACTCAAAAGGCCTGATCATCTCTTGCTTGCTGTTCTATCCCCAAGTGGGGAAAAGCTCACCTTGGGGGCTAGGCAGGATAGCAATTCATGGTCAGCCCTTTTGATATTCTCCCCTTGACTGTCTGAAAAATAACTCCTGGCATTTCCCACTAGGGATCATGAGAGTTGTAGTTCATTCTGCATGATCTCAGTGGGTCTGAGGGGAGAGGCTCACTTAACTCCGAGGGAGTCTCCTCCATTGCTTGGCACTGTTCCTTGGGGGATGGGGTAGTGAAGGGCTATGCGGGGGCTGATAGTAGAATTGAGGCGGTTGCTGCCTTCTCGAAACAGTCTGCACCTGCCTCAATTCTGCTTGCAAGAATTGGAGCATTACCCCGGCAGGATCTACACTACTGCTTATAACGGTTTATAATGGTTATGACAACTGTTCAGGCCCAGGACACATTACATATACAGTTTTCATACCGTTTTAAAAGTGTTATATCCTGCTTGGTGTAGATTGGCCCCCCTTCCCACATTCTCACGACACCCCTAACTTTTAAAACCCCTTGCATCAGTTTTTTGTTTTGTTTTTTGTGTGCTTTTCTGTGGAAAGGAATGTTTATGTTTCCACCTCTATGCCCTGCCTGGAATATTTGTTTCAGTGGGTAATGAAAAGCTTAGACAATCCAGAATAGTATTAGGAAACATTAAGCAGGCCTTTATTGAATTTATCATTTTTTATCTAAAGGATAATTGACTGGCTAATTGCCCCACAATTCAATTTTTTTTAAAGCTGCTTTTAAAACGTTTGAAGCAGCTGGCCATGTTTTGCTTTCCCCTGTCAGGCACATTGCTTGGGATGGCTTGAATTTCATAAGACAAATGGATTAATCGGGAATTCATAAAGCTGAAAACCTATAAGACCTAAACTGTCCCATGAGACAGAGACAAGAAGAGAAAAGGCAGTTTTATGTGGCTTAACTGAGGGTGAAAAAGACATTTTTGTTATCGTAGGAAAAGAGCACCTCGAGGGTGAATCTCTCTGCCATCTAGCACACTATTGAGACCTTTTAAAATGTAAACAAATGTTCAGAACCTATGGGTTAAACAAGCTGACAGAATAAAGCCCAGACAGACACACACACAGAGAGGTTATGTGGACAAAGTTTTAATATATTAATACATCTTGCATGTTTGCTCAAAAGTAAGTTCTGCTGCATTCAGTGTGATTTGCCCCATATTAGGTGTTTATAGGACTGCAGCCTTGTTCTTAGTGGGCCACTTACACATTGCCCAGAAAAGAGGAAATGTGATATATATATATATATATATATATATATATATATATATATATATATATATTGCAAATTTAGAAATAATTACTATAATTTAAATTGGTCACCCTGTGGGATGACCTCTGCTGGGAGAGAGACAGGGGGAGTGCAACCCTGTTGGCTCTCCTGGACCTTTCAGCGGCCTTCGATACCATCGACCATGGTATCCTTCTGGATAGGTTGTCTGAGCTGGGAGTGGGAGGTACTGCATTGCAGTGGTTCTGCTCCTACTTGGATGGCCGATTCCAGAAGGTGGTGCTGGGGGATTATTACTCTGTGCCGTGGCTCCTAAGCCATGGGGTTCCACAGGGCTCTATCTTATCCCCTATGCTGTTTAACATATACATGAAGCTGCTGGGGAAGGTTATCTGGAGATGTGGACTGAGGTGTCATCAATATGCGGATGATGCCCAGCTCTGCCTTTCCTTTTCATCAAACCCAGGTGAGGCAGTAACTGTTCTGAACCAGTGCCTGGGCATGGTAATGGACTGGATGAGGGCTAACAAACTGAGACTCAATCCAGACAAGACGGAGGTACTGTTAGCGGGTGGTTCATCTGTCCTGCGAGGTGATGTTTGCCCTGTCCTGGACGGGGTTGCACTCTCCCTAAAGGATTGGGTCCATAGTTTGGGGGGTGCTCTTGGATCCAGAACTGTCACTTGAGGCACAGGTGAACTCAGTGGCAAAGAGCACCTTTTATCAGCTTAGGTTGATATACCAACTATTTATTTATTTATTTATTTATTTATTACATTTTTATACCGCCCAATAGCCGAAGCTCTCTGGGCGGTTCACAAAAACTAAAACCACAGTAAAACACCCAACAGGTTAAAACACAATTACGAAATACAGTATAAAAAGCGCAACCAGGATAAAACCACACAGCAAAGTTGATATAGGATTAAAATACAGAGTTAAAACAGTAAAATTTAAATTTAAGTTAAAATTAAGTGTTAAAATACTGAGTGAATAAAAAGGTCTTCAGCTGGCGACGAAAGGAGTACAGTGTAGGCACCAGGCGGACCTCTCTGGGGAGCTCGTTCCACAACCAGGGTGCCACAGCGGAGAAAGCCCTCCTCCTAGTAGCCACCTGCCTCACTTCCTTTGGCAGGGGCTCACGGAGAAGGCCCCCTGTAGATGATCTTAAGGTCCGGGTAGGTACATATGGGAGGAGGCGTTCCTTCAGATAACCTGGCCCCAAACCGTTTAGGGCTTTAAATGTTAATACCAGCACTTTGAATTGGGCCCGGACCTGGACTGGCAGCCAATGAAGTTGTAAAAGGACTGGCGTAATGTGATCTCGCCGGCCAGTCCCTGTTAATAACCTTGCTGCCCTGTTTTGCACCAGTTGAAGTTTCCGGACCGTTTTCAAAGGCAGCCCCACGTATAACGCATTGCAGTAATCCAAACGAGAGGTTATCAGAGCATGGATAACTGTAGCTAAGCTATCTCTGTCCAGATAAGGGCGCAGCTGGTATATCAGCCTGAGCTGATAAAAGGTGCTCTTTGCCACTGAGTTCACCTGTGCCTCAAGTGACAGTTCTGGATCGAAGAGCACCCCCAAACTACGGACCCGATCCTTTAGGGGGAGTGCAACCCCGTCCAGGACAGGGCAAACATCACCTCGCCGGACAGAAGAACCACCCGCTAACAGTACCTCCGTCTTGTCTGGATTGAGTTTCAGTTTATTAGCCCTCATCCAGTCCATTACCGTGCCCAGGCACTGGTTCAGAACAGCCACTGCCTCACCTGGGTTTGATGAAAAGGAAAGGTAGAGCTGGGTATCATCCGCATATTGATGACACCTCAGTCCACTACGCCCTTATCTGGACAGAGATAGCCTAGCTACAGTTATCCATGCTCTGATAACCTCTCGTTTGGATTACTGCAATGCGTTATACATGGGGCTGCCTTTGAAAACGGTCCAGAAGCTTCAGCTGGTACAAAACAGGGCAGCCCGTTTACTAACAGGGACTGGCCAGCGAGACCACATTACGCCAGTCCTTTTACAACTTCATTGGCTGCCAGTCCAGGTCCGGGCCCGATTCAAAGTGCTGGTATTGACATTTAAAGCCCTAAATGGTTTGGGGCCAGGTTATTTGAAGGAACGCCTCCTCCCATATGTACCTGCCCGGACCTTAAGTTCATCTACAGGGGCCCTTCTCTGTGAGCACCTGCCAAAGGAAGTGAGGCAGGTGGCTACTAGAGGGAGGGCTTTCTCTGCTGTGGCACCCCGGTTGTGGAATGAGTTCCCCGGAGAGGTCCGCCTGGCGCCTACACTGTACTCCTTTCGTCGCCAGCTGAAGACCTTTTTATTCTCTCAGTATTTTAACACTTAATTTTAACTTAGTTTTACTGTTCTAACTCTGTATTTTAATCTTATATCAATTTTGCTGCGTGGTTTTATCCTGGTTGTGCTTTTTATACTGTATTTTGTAATTGTGCTTTTAACATGTTGGTTGTTTTATTATGATTTTAATTTTTGTGAACCGCCCAGAGAGCTTCAGCTATTGGGCGGTATAAAAATGTAATAAATAAATAAATATGTTAAGAATGCAGTACATCTTAACATATTAGGAAGACTGACTAGAAGAACTGTATGTCTGCTGTCCAGGTGTTAACTCTTGATTGGCAACTTCAAGGCTCTCCCTTTTTTGGTTCTCTGTCTTTAAACCGGACTTGGACTGGACAACTTTGGAAATAGAGGACACCTTTAACTAGAGGACTGTCTTCTGACAGGCCTTCAAATAGAGGACTGTCCTCTTTAAAGTAGGTCATATGGCCACCTTCTTGATGTTTATGTGGATATTTTCATTGGTATGGTGGCAGGGGATTAAGGTTAACAATAATTCTGCCTGGAGCTTTGCTCAGACTGAGTTCTTTATTCCTCAGTTTAAAACATAATAAAACAGGCATGAACAACTTCTTACTCACCAAGCTGAACTACATTCACCAGCCATGGAGGAGTGCACCAGGAGTTCAAAAAGCATTCTGGTTTTGCTGCCTGACTATAAAACTGGCCGGAGGGGGAGGGACGAGGTTACAGCAAATATGGCAGGCTCTACAGATTTTTGCTAGGCCACAAAATTGGGAAGCTGAGTTTTCGGAAAAGCACTGCTTTTTAAAATGGCCTTTAAAATGGGGTTGGGTGGGGTTGGGTAAGGGAGCTAGTTAAATTTGTACATGTTAAATATAGTATTGCCACAGTAATCCTACACAATCACTTCCTATCTTGCCCACAGTGTGACATCTCTGAGCCTTTTACTGGGCTTGAACTGATGATACAAGATTACAAGGCCAACTGACTGAACCAGATTTGCCTTTAGCTGCAGTGGTGGCGTTGACATTCCAGAAGTAGAAGGACCTGGCTTTAAATATCTTTCAATTTCCACATGTCACTCTATTCCCCAGGATTCTCACATTTAAGTTCCACTGTTACAATTTCATTTTTTATTGATTGCACTCCCTTCTCCCAATTATGACCGAAATTTCAAACAGCTGAGAATGTATGATCATTTACTTCTTAATTTGCTACAGTGATCAAAGATTAGAAAGGCCACTCCCACTGCCAAGGGAGTTTTGGTCTACTGATTCCAATTCCTATGGTATAATATCAGAGATCATTATCTTTATATAACAAAGTATATCTGCATATATTCATTCCCACCCCCTTGTTGTACAGTGCATAACATTGATGGCCTGTCCTCGGCTTGATTATAGAGCCAAGGCTCTGCCTCAAATCATCAGGGACCCAGCTTATTCACAAAAAGGGCAGTTGGCAGAAGTACAAATTTTATTACAATGGAAAAGTTATGATGCCCTTAGAGTGTTTTCATATTGAAATGAAAAATGCTCTTGGGGTGGGGCGAGTTCATTAAGACCGTTAAAGACTTTAGTTATTCTGTAACTGCTATGTAGGGTTCCCATGCCTATTTATGTCAGCCGTACTGGCATGCAGCCTGATCTGGCCTGTGGTTCTTTGGAAGCAAGTGCCACAATGCGGCGTAGTCCCAAGTAACTATGTAGAAAACTGGAAACACCTACTGATCTCCTGCAGATCAGCTGGAGATCTACTAGGAGATCCCAATCTACTTTCTGCCCACACTGGTATATACTGTTAGTGCAAGAAAGCATAGCATTACTTCTTCATTCTTTTATGTAGCTGTAAAACACTGAAGAGAAAGGAACTTTTAAAAAAAGATTTATTTATTTATTTATTTATTTATTGCATTTATATACAGCCCCATAGCTGAAGCTCTCTGGGTGGTTTACAAAGATTAAGTGTTTAGTATTCAATTTAGGATAGTTTATTTACATATGAAACAAAAATTAAGCCAGATATTTACATTATATCATAAAATCTCATTCCGTTTGTATATTTGTTGTGAATCAAAAAGAAACTGGATGAATTCACCCTGTCCTGGATAATGTACAAGCATGACTCTTGCCGATAGACATCCATTAATCACTGGTATGTTTTCACAGAGATCACTATAGGGATAACATGATGACTTAGCACCATTTCCACCCCATATTTTAGAAGCACCAGAACTGTGTGAAAGATAAATAGATTGCCCCTGCCTGAGTATTGCACAGTCAGCATATCGTCTCATTTTAAAAAGAAAAATCTGGCTTGTGCAGGCCTTATGCTGCCAAAGATTCCCTGAGGCCCAGGGGTCATAAAAGAATGTCCTTTCTCTGACTGCCAGCTTTCATCCTAGAGTGCACTGTATGCAGGAATTCTTGTAACAGGAATACTGTGCTAGTAAAAGCCATTCTGGACTTGTTGAACTATGCCCATATCATCTCACTTGCAAAACGGGAAAATCAGCTTCCATTGTGGCTAGAGAAGAATACCTTACAGTGGAACCCTATACATGTCTACTTAGAAGTGAGCACCATTGAGTTCAATGGGACTTCCTTCCAAGTAAATATCTAAAGCATTGCAACCTTCAAGAAGGCAAGTGCTAGATTTGCCACCTAAGCTGAGAATTAATATATATTTCTGCTCTAGGAATAAGATGTTGCAACAATCCTGAGCTCGCATTTTGCCCTTAGACCTTAAATCATTCCAAATTCCATTTCTGAGAAGTTCTTGAGGGCAGTGTTCCAGTGTTGAGTGGGATCCAAGCCAAATGACTGAGACCAAAATTTCAGCATATTTTATCTTAAAGCACTTACTGCCTGTAAGTAAGCCTTAGCATGGGGGGGGGGGGGGTGTTTGCCAAAAACTTGGGAAACTACTAAATGATTGGTGTTTGAGGAAAAGGGGTGGGGCCATCTGGAGGACCAAATTTGGCTGGCTTGCCTGAAGTTCTGAAGCCCTGTTTTAGATCACAAGGAGACTAGCCTGCCTACCATTGCCTTGAGAGCAACTACTTCCTTATATTGTTACCCTTTCCATGAGTTGGACTGGTGGCTCCTTTTTTTGCATCCTAAATGTTCTTCAGGGCAGGTACACCGTATAAGCATGACCTCCATCCCAGCCAGAGCACCAGCAAGGGGAGTTCAGTCTGGCCAGCCAACTCAATGTAAAGGCCTTTTAACAACTCTCCTCTGTTCTGATAGTGTCAGGTAGATCTCTCTCTTCTAAATTTCTCTCCCATTCTCCTTCCCTCCTGTGTCATGTCTTTTAGTTTGTAAGCCTGAGGGCAGGGCCTGTTTCCTATTTTTATTTATATAGAGCAGCTGCCAGCAGCATGGTGTATTGAATTTTAATTACTGTGAGACACCTTGGGAAACAATTTTGGTCTGCAAAACAGGATAAAGATACCGGCTTGGATCTTGAGTCCCTTTGAGCAGAACCATGCTCACATGACACTCCTGCCAGCAAAAGTGAGGAGATGATGTTCATGACCCTCCCTCCAGCTCTATAGGGTTGGGGGACCACCTGGGATAGGAGCTGAAGAACTCCTCCCCTTTCATTGGTGGGAGCCTCCACTGGACAGGTGGACCCCTTCCATTCCCAGAAAGGACACTTAGGAGCCAAGCCATAATAAAATAACCAGTGCTAAATTCTGTTAATCATTATGTACTTAACTGGCTGTCCTCAGACCAGTAATTCTTTAGGACAAAGGCACATTTGGCAATTTGATAAACAGTCCTGGATACCACCACAAAATGGTTGGCATGGCAGAGGATGAGTAACTTGCCCAAAATAATGAGTACAAGGTAAACAGGTCTACAGATTAAACAATTTCTTTGAATACACAGTTTTCAGAAAGACCAGAAACCGATTTCACAGCCATCCCAGCTTTCAGGAAGAAAAAAATTGGTTGATTGCGGGGCGGGGAAGCGAGGCAGATAGGGCACCAAGAAAGGTGTCAAAGGGTGCATTGGTGGACATAAGTACCACATTGCCTAGCCTTGGGCTAAACAGTGTTGAACATTTCTAGGTATATATTATAATTGTTGACAATTTCAATGCTGGTATTTGTAAGCAGTATTTATTTTACTTATTACCGTATTTCTTCGATTGTAAGACACCATCGATTGTAAGACGCACACTAATTTCAGTACCACCAAGGAAAAAAACACTCTAAGACACACCCAAGATTCTAAGATGCACCCCGTTTTTAGAGATGTTTATATGGGGGAAAAAGTGTCTTAGAATTGAAGAAATACAGTACATTTATATCCCACCTTTTTTCCTCCAAGGAACACAAGGCGGCATACATAATCCTCCTCCTCTCCATATTATCCTCCCAAAAACAACCCTGTGAGATAGTTGGGCTGAGAGTCTGTGCCTGGCCCAAACTCACCCAGTGAGTTTCCAAGGCTGAGTGGGGATTAGAACGTGGATCTCCCGACTCTCAGTCTAAGACTCTAGCCACTACACCACACTGGTGATTGTGACTGCAAAACCAGGAAGTAGAGGTCATTCCAGATCACCTCATCCTTGTTCCCACTTTCTAAAAAAAGGGAAATGCTAGGGCAGGGTGGGGAACCTGTGGCTCCCAAGTTATTTTGGTCTACAGCTCCTTTCATTTCTCACAATTGACTCTGCTGATGGGAGTTGCAGACCAAAACATCTGGAGGACCACAAATTGCCCACCCCAGTGCTAAGGGCATACACTTACCTAGAAGCCAATGCACTGAACAGAAGCAGTGCCACCTAATCCCATTTGTACAGCTGCTGGTTCTGGTTATCCTGCAGGGCAAGAAGTGCCTGTACCTGTGACTGAACTCCAGCATTCAGAACACTTTCTCTGGTGGAGCCCTGCCAAAATCTGATCCAGAACATATGCTTAATCCATTCCAGAATGAAAGTATATTTTGAACACATGCCTTTGAAATAACTGGACAGTGCTACCTACCTGGAAAGGCAAATTAAGTGATGATTAAGGCTGCAATCCTATACACATCTTCTCGGAGTAAGCCCCATTGAACACATGTGAGTAAACATAAATATGATTCTGCTGCACAGCACTTTGGGAACCTGTCTGAGATCATTTTGGGTACTTCGATACTGGGAAACGTAGGATAAGCTTCCGATTTCAAGAAGTGCACAAAAAAGAATCATTCAGCAAGATAGTAAATAAGGTGGTATGAATAATGAGCCTACAGAAGTTGGAAGCAATCACTGTCACACACTCACCACCGCGCTTGTCAAATTGCTGTGTTTGTCGCATGTTTTCTGAATACACACAGCATGAAGCTGGCCTAGGGACAGCGCCACAGTGGGCCCATCCAAACCCAATTTTGGCTGTATGAAAACAATCTTTGTCTCTCAAGAAGCACTTTGCAATCAAGTTCAGAATTATTTTACCAACTAGAATAAGAAAAGTGCAAAAGTAAGAGCGTTTCCCACTGTATATGTTCTAAGTCGCCAAGAGGCAAGGGGGAAAGCATTAAAAAAAGAAAAGAAAAAAGCCAAACAAAACTCAATAATGTCTTTTTATGTGTGTGTGTGTTTTAATTACCAAGCTAAAGTGTAAATGCAAGATAGTCATTCTGTCCTGCCCTTATATTAGCAACATGGGTAGCTAGCTACATCAGATCAAACCAGCTGTCTTTCTGCAGTCTAAACAGGTGCAAGAGTTGAGTTTCCATGAATTTCTTTCATGAGGTTGTACAATGCCATTTATGCTACAATGAACTTCTATGGGCAGCTTCGAATGTTATGCTTTCCTACCTAGGATAAATGTGAAGTGTGTATGCAACCTGTCACAAGTGACCATTTCATTTGGGTGTCCATGATCAACACAATCAGCAATCTACCTTTGGTTCTCATGCTCGTGCCCCTCCTTGCCCTCCATGGGAGTGCTTTTCACGTAGGAAAAGCACAGCATTTCAAATGACCCCAGAGCTTTTTTATACAAAGCTGTTATTCAGCTGTGGGTGCAATCCTATGCATATTTAGACAGAAAAAAAAGGCTTACAGCTCCTAGAATTCCCCAGCCAGCATGGCTGGGGCCCTCTGGGGTTGTAGGACTTTTTAAAATGCTTACACATGCATAGGACTGCACCCCCTCCCTTTCATCAGCAATACCGACCCTTTAACATATGTCCTCAGAAGAGGCGAGACCATGGCAGGATATGGATGACGTCATGTGAGCCCTCTGCAAACAATGCACGGCGACAGTGGGTTATAACCCTGGTGTGATGGAGCCCAATAAAATAAACAGCACACAACCCATTAAAACACATGCACACACACTTCAGCAGTGGACCAACATTTATGCCAAATACCTGCCTAAATAAAAACATCCTTGCCTGTTGGCAGAAGGACAGCAGAAAGGGAGCCAACCTAAGCCTCCCTTGGCATTGTTTGTGTGAATTTCTCCTGGGTAGGGTCCTTTTCCTGTGGGAAATGCTGGAACATGCCATCCTGTCTCTTCCTCATGCAGGAAATGGAGGCCAAGTACTACTGTCACCTCCTTCTTTCCTGCATAAGGTCTGGAAGGTCCAGGTAAGGTCTGTGAGCCCTTATGTGGACAGGAGAAAGGTGACAGAGGAGGTGGCTGCATGTGCTCAGGTGACCTGTGAGAGTTTTGCATGCATGCTCTTGGAGCACACCCACAGAATATCAGCTTTGGATGTACATGAAGAATTGAGCCCCTTTCAGGATGGATGGCGGGATGCTTTTGATGTTTCACATTTTAAATGTTTTGAAGTATATAATGCCAACTAGTTGCACTGGTCTAAGGCCCAGGGTAGCAGCAGCCATCTTAACTGGACCATAGGGTTGGTCTGCCTGGTCCTCATATCTTGTACACTGTTGTGTTTTGTGTACAGGGTTTGATGACCCACACATCCATGCTTTCTCTGTTCCATTGGTGTGTGACTGGGTCTTGAAGTGGAGCCAGAATGCATTGGGATAATATGAGATAGTTACAAAAAAGCACCCTTGACTTTAAAAGACCAGTCACGAGACTCACTCCACCACAGAAGCCTCCCCCAAACTCTAAAGGTCTAGCTTTGGTGGAAGATATTCAGCACTTCACCAAATCTGCTTGCAATAAGAAAAATACTACTTTGGAGGTGGACCACGCTCTTTAACCTGGGAAAAATGTTGTTATATTATAAGCATAATTCAAATCTGTTATATTGTGCAGCTCAATAGCACATGCCAGCTGGATTGGTTTCTCCCCCCAGGGAATACTAGTGTACATATGGCAACATGATTACCGACTATAAGGAAACCTTTCTGCAGCCTACCATGCTAGTATCATGTCTGTAGCTGGCTTAGCTCCCACTCATTTTGAAAATCCACCCCCCATGAAATACTAAACTTGCTATTAAATATTTATTTTAATTAAAGCATTAGTTTCTAGAAATTTGAATTTGAATCATTGCAGCTTTTGCTAGATACAAATATTTAGGCAGGGGCTGCAGTTCTTCTATGCACACTTACCTGGGAGTAAGCCCCATTGAACATTGCAGGGCATGCTTCAGAGTAGGATTGCATTGTACGTTTGCAAGGTGGCACATTAATCGTTAGAGGTACGGATGATGGACTGGATATTATAGGAAAAGTCTGAATGGGTTTGAAAGACAAATGTTTCTAAAATAGGGTGACCATATGAAATGGAGGACAGGGCTCCTGTATCTTTAACAGTTGCATAGAAAAAGGAATTTCAGCAGGTGTCATTTGTATATATGGAGAACCGGGTGAAATTCCCTCTTCATCACAGCAGTTAAAGCTGCAGGAGCTATACTAGAGTGAATAGATTTAAAAGAGGGCAGGGCTCCTGCACCTTTAACTGTTGTGATGAAGAGGAAATTTCACCTGGTTCCCCATATATACAAATGACACCTGCTGAAATTTCCTTTTCAACACAACTGTTAAAGATACAGGAGCCCTGTCTTCCTTTTCATATGGTCACCCTATCTAAAACAATCAACTTTGATTTGTAACATTTGAGACAAATGAATATGGTTTTAAGCATGGATTTCAGTGCTTAGGTTCAAGGGGCAGCTGTATGATATGAACTCACTGTGTGGCCTTGGGTATGTCTCCATATCTCAGCCTTGTTGCTGTATTGTAAAATGGAAATTGTAGAGGCCTTGCTGATGAGTGGAAACAGAGGCTGCAACCCTGCATGCAATTACTGATGCCTTTTATCTTGTATTTTATCTTGTTTATTGATTGATATTTGATGTGAGTTTGGTCTGTCTTGGAGGCCTGAAAGGCAAAATGAAAGTTCTTTTTAAAATAAAGAGTGGTAGTTAGAGTGGTAGACTGGGAGATCCAGGTTTTAGTCCCCATTTGCCCACGAAGCTCACTGTTTGACGTTGAGCCAGTAACTGGCTCTTAGCCTAACCTACCTCACAGGGTTGTTGTGAGGATAAAATGGAGAGGAGGAGGATCATGTAGGCCGCCTTGGCTACTTGGAGAAAGGTGGGATATACATCTAACAAATAATGAATAATACCTTTCTTTTTTAAAACACACACACACCCAGTAGTACTGAAATCAATAGACGATGGCAGAGCTATGTGCAAACACATATCACAAAGAATGTTGCAAATTAAAAAGTCTGTATACATTCATTATCAGCAGCAGCAACAATCATGACAATATCCAACCCTTAAAAAGCCCTCTATAGCTAAGGAAACCACCAACTCCAGTTATATTTGTCACAGTTGGAAAAACTGTATTGGAAGAAGAGAGCTGCTCTGTCCCAAACATGTCAATATGCCACATTTGTTTTTAAAACGTATATCCTTCTCTTCAGTAGGTAGTTGGCATTGCAAGGCCAATTTACAGAACTTACAAAAATCCAATAAAAAACTGACAATAGCTTAAAATAACTAAAACCTTTATCAAAGTTTGCAATGTTTTTAAAAGCATGATGGGAACAGTCTTTGCCCAGTGTCAAAATGGCAGCTTAGTAGGTGCCAGGCAAGCTTCTCTGGGGAGAACATTCCACAAGAAGGATGCTGCCACTGAAAAAGCTCTCTCCCTGGTTGCCACTTGCCTTATGTCTGATGAGGGGCACCTGAAAGGGGGCTCAGATGTAGATCTTGGTGTGTGTGCAGAATGGTATGGATAAAAATGGTCCAACACATGCCTGGTTCCTAAGTTATCAGTCAGGCTTTAAAGGTAAACACCAGTACTTTGAACTGAGCCCAGAAGCAAACAGGGAGCCAATGAAGTTATTTCAATGAAGTTGTCTGATGGAGTAGATGCCTTTATGAGATACATGTACACAAGCTGATAAATAGGGAAAGGAGAATCTTATGAGATCCTCAGCAGGTCCAGATGCTATGGACAAGCTGTGGAGACCAGTTTCCATGAACCTTCACAAAATCCAAAGTGGGATTTTTGCTTCTACCTCCTTTTCCCCTTCCACTAGTGAAATACACAAGCTCTGTGCTGAGAGAAAGCAGATTGCATATATCATCTTAGAGATGTGGAAGAACTATTTAAAAGACACACAAGGTGGATGGGTGACACTCAAGTGTTGTGATAATGTGAGAAGAAAGAAATATAGCATATAGGTAAGTGTGATGTGAACTCTTTGAACTTTATGGCATTTTTCTTGTCATCTGAAGTGTGGTGTGGATACTTCTTGGGACAACAGAGGAAAAGGTTCTCAAACTTGAGGCTGCACGAAGCATCAAATATCCCCATTAGCTTCAATAAAGGACTATGCTACCTGTCACCCAAGCATGAGAGACAGTGTGGGGTAGAAAAACCCGAGAGTGAAAAGCACCATGTGGCGAGTTGGTCCAAACATCTAATGAAGATGAATCACAGGTGTTAGCTGCATGATTTGAAGCGGGCTCTGTTCCACAAAAGCTTATGCCACAAATAAATCCGTTCATCTGTAAGGTTCCACAAGACCTGTTGGTTTTGTTTTGTTCTGTTTGACACAACAGAATAACATGGCTACCCATCTGGTAATTAATCACAATTTAGGTTTCTGTCCAGCTGAAAAGTTTATCACAAGCTTTTCCCACTAAAAGGCTACCAGTGGCTACTGGTCATCTACTACCCCAACCATTAGTGCTTCTGAATACCAGTTGCTGGGGAACATGGATGAGAGAGTGCTATAGTTGTCTTCCTATCCTGCTTGTGGGCTTCCCACAGGCATCCAGTTGACCACTGTGGAAGAAGAATGCTGGACTAGATAGTCCTTTGGTCTGATCCAGCATTGCTCTTCTTATGGCGATCTTCAGGTATCTGTTCCCCTTCTCATGTTCCCTTAAGTTTCACTCTTAAGCTATAGATCAGGAGTGGGCAACTTGTGGCCCTCCAGATGTTTTGGCCTACAGATCCCACCATTGCTCCCCATTGGCTGTGTTAGCTAGGGATGATGGCAATTGTAGGCTGAAACATCTGGAGCATCACAAGTTGCCCATCCCTGCTATAGACAGACTGACACACATTGATTTTCAAAATTCCTATTCAGAGGCATTCTCAAATAGCTGACTTTTATGAGACAAATGACTCTGCTGACTGAAAATTGACTTCTTCATGACTAAATTTGTACTTTTGCTTAATAATAAACACACTGTTGAAAGCACAAAAGGGCAGAGTTGAGGGGAGATGCATCATCCTTGGCTTAACGTTCGACATTTCTCATCTACAAAACCCACCCGTGTGGCACATCAGCCAGGAACAACATTTGTGCCTCCTCCCTACTTCCTGCCCAACAAGGGCGGATCCTTTACCATCTCATGAAGACAGCCGCATTTTCCCTCTAGCCATGACAGTGCTGCACACGGTGCCCATACCGAACCAGCACTCCGCTCTAGGAGCAACCCAGCACGCATCAACATGTAAAAAGCCGCTGTGAAATCTCATTAAATTTCATATGTGCCAAAGGATCTCATACGTGCCAAGACTTATCCTGCTTCTCATGGAATCAGCCTGGCAAACCACTGTTGCTTTGACTGCCACTGACACAGACTCTGGAATACTGATGCTGTTGCTTACTGCTCAAGGAGACAAGAGGAGGTTTTCTTTAAAGCTGGCTGAGCTAACATTGCCAATCTCAGTTTCTGATCCATTCCTAGAGGAAAGCAGTTTTACCAGCGGTTCCCCACCCTGAAACTGACCCCCCCACCCCCATCTTCATTTTATCAAAAGGAAAAACATGGGAGGGAGGAGTGGGCAAGTCAGGGAACTGCATCAATTTGCTACCTGCTAGGAAAATCTGTCATTCTTCACAGCCTGAACCATATGAATAATGCACATAATGTGGGGGGGGGGAGGGGGGAGAGGAAGGATATCAATACCTGACAAAACATGGAATTCAGTCTTTCTAAAGCAAGGTTCATCATCCATGATTAAAAGATTTAGCCATGAGTTGTGCCTTGTGGAGCCTTCTATACAGCACAGATTCCCTTGATCTCCGCTTCCCCCAAAGTCTCCTACCTAGAAAGGGCTATTTCACTGGGAAAGAAACGCTGCAGCAAAGACAATATCCCTTGAAGAAGCCGAAGGAGGAATTAATCTTGCCAAACCAATGTTCTGCCACCTGAAGATGGTACAGAAGAGCAGCGCATCTCTGCCAGACTCAGCTTGGGTGAGCGCCTTCCACCCCCACGGCTTTCTTGATCAGCTTCATCATTTCTCACCCATTTTTGTTCTGTGTGTAAAAGAACCACCTGAGGTTCTGTGGAGAAATATAACACTTGTAGCTGACAAGAGGAACAACAGCATATGGCTACAGTGATGCAAGGGAGAAGGCTCTCCCATGTATTCTGGAAAATCCGAATTTAAATTCCAAACGCACAACTGCTAAGCTGCAAGGTATCAAACCCTTCTCCATTGAAAATGGAACAAAATGCCATATATCCACCTGAAAACAATGCCCCAATGTTTCGTCTTCTTGTTGTTGCATCCAAAATGAATGGCCAGCTAGGTGTGCCAGCAGGAGACTGGGACAATCGGTAAAATGGCCTGATAGCAACAGCATAAAACCAGTGGTAAAACAGTCTCTTAAACCCATTGTCTTACCTGAGAAGAAGGAGGATGAGGAGGATGAGGATGAATTACAGCACAAGGAGCCCCATTATCCATAGATCTGCATATAAGGTTTTCCTACAGCCGCTGTTCAGGTTCCTCAAGACCACAGCTTTCCAAAGTCTCCCATTTTACACTGTTGTCTCATTGACAAAATGATCCACCCCCAAAGCCAAAAGGGAAACCTTTGCAGTAATCTTCTGCCCTGGCGTCTTCCTGTGAGGATCACTCTGTGTTTCCCAAGGTCCGTAAGAAAATTTGCTGGTGGGGGGTGGGGGGATAAAAAAAGGAGGGGAGGGGGAAGAGACGGATTCATATATCAATAATTAAATAAATAAAAATCCCGAGGCAGCAAATTAAGGGATAGCCCCATCTACTGGCAACAAGAATGACTACTGCCGTCTTGTTTTTACACCCCTATGGCAGGAGCTGCGTTGTTAGTCACATATAATCATTCTATGGGCTAAAAATACACTGGCCTTACAGGAGGAAATGGCACAACATTCCTTCTGATTACAACATTTTAAATGGGGAGGTGAGCTATAATGTGATATGACCCCATTTTAGAGAAATGGGGATAATGCTTCTTACAGCCATGCAAAGAATTAATTGCGCTGAAGCTTTTTTACCTGGGCCGTGTCTTGATGGCGGTGCATTGGCACTGCAAGACCTCAATCCCAGCATCAATAATAATAATAATAATAATAATAATAATAATAATAATAATAATTTATTTCTTACCCACCTCTCCACTTGGATCGAGGCGGGGAACAACAGTGAATATAAAACACATTAAAAACTGATTAAAAACATAGCATACATGATTAACATCCTTCCCATTATCTGCACATCAAGGAGCACAAGTGCAGTTTATTTTTATTTATTTATTACACTTCTATCCAGCCTTTTTTCCTCCAAGGAACCCAAGGCGGCGTACATAATCCTCCTCCTCTCCATTTTATCCTCACAACAACCCTGTGAGGTAGGTTGGACTGAGAGTGCGACTGGCCCAAAGTCACCCAGTGGGTTTCCATGGCCGAGCGGGGACTAGAACCCGGATCGCCTGACTCCCAGTCCAACACCTTAGCCACTACTCCCCATGCCTGCGCACTGCTGCATGTCATTGCATGGGCACTTCCCCCCTTGTTTCCCTCCTCCAACTCCCCCCCACCAGCCAAAAACAAAGGAGGGAAGCTGGCGCTCCATTTTTGTTTTGTTATATTTTTCGGTTTTGTGTTAATGCGCAGAGGTGCGTAACTGGCGCAGCAGCCGGGCGGCTTGCTCAGGCACTCCCTCTCACTTATGCCAGTGTGCTGCTTGGCTCCTTGTTGTTGTTTGATTTTATTTTTATTCCTTCTTTAACCACACTTCTCCACTGGCTTACAGAGGTGCGTACCCAGCGCAGCGCAGCAGCCAGGCATTTTGCTCAGTGGCCACCTACCCACGCTCAGCTCCAGTTTTGGGTGGGGTTTTTTTTTTGGTTTACTTTTAATTACACTGGCCTGCAGAGGTGTGGAGGCAGTCCAGTTTGCCATTCGGCTCGCTGAACCACTCCCTGTCCTGGCTGGGTGACCAATCAGGGGTCACCATCATTCAGGGCATGCCTCTGACGCAGCTCCGAAGCAAGGCGACAGATGGCAGATGCCACTGTCGCCTCGCTCCAAGAGAAAAAAGTCATGGTAAACCAGAGCTTTGGGGTTTGCCCCTGGATGGCTTTATGATGGCAGCTGCATCATATACTGAAGACGACCTGCCACCACTGCAGAGCCACCCCAGGGCAAACCCCTCCTCAAGACAAGCCCTTGCTGTGTGGAGCAATCAGCTATGAAAGACATGAAGGACAACAGTTTTCTTGCTTTGTTTGGCAAAGACCATCTAGGACATGCACTCTTGCACAACTTCAGGACGCCTGGCCTTTGAGCAGTCTCCAAACTCTGGGGTAGCTTTGCAACTACATAGGAGCCACTGAGGCTGCTATGTAGTTGTGCCATTCTTACACAAGGAAGCAAAATCAAGGAGCTGAGTATTATAGATGATTATAGAATATAGAGGAGATGATAAACTCAAGACTGTGTATTAAAGATCATTTAATACAGTTCTGGCTGCAATCTTAGACATATGGACTTGGGAGTAAGTCCCATGGAACTCATTGGGTCTTATTTTTTAGTCGGTGGGTATTGGATTGCACTGTCAGTGGCCCCTTAATGCTCTTTCACTAATTTCTCCAAAGATTCCCCCCCACACACACAATATGCACTATAAGTAGGTACAGTGCCTTCCCATAACCATCACAAATTGCATCACTTCGGGTAAATGCTTGAGGAGATCGCAAATAGGTGACTTTCACAATTGTAAAGCAGCTGTCAAGAATGTCATTCTGTGTGCCCTATTAGGTTCTCTCCATAAATCAGGAGGGTGAGTGTTATAGGTTGTTCTTCTCTATATTCCATCACATGCATGGGGCATCAGAATATATGCTCATGTTGACTTAAAATAGATCAATGACCCCCTTGAAACCCCTTTGCTTCTCTTCAATATTCACACTCAGGTTGTATAAAGAATGATAAAAGGGTGGAAATACATGGAATGGGAATTCACATGTGCTTTAATGCATATAGGTTCAGAACCAGGAGTTGATGATTATTCTGGATTAATTGATGTGAAGTAAAACAATGTGATTTTGTGTATCAATTGTCTGTGATGGTTTGGCTTTAGGGCATACTGCTATTGTAAAGAAGTGGGTTCTTTTCAAGTTACCTGTAAACTCTAGCATTCTGTGATCAAACTCTCCATGCAGTGAAAAGAAATTAGAAGTGCATTTCTATGCATGTTTAGACAGAAAGAAATCCTACTACTCTCAGCATGCTCCAGCAGCCATGGTAGCTGGGGCATAATGGGAATTGTAGGACTTTTTCTGCTTGGAATTTTCTTTCAAAAATGTTGCTCCATCTTACAAAGACTAATAGGTTCTAGTTTTGTTTTTGTTTTTTAAAGTCTAACAGAATGACTCAGGTACCATTTACCCTGGTAAACTCTTAGCCAACAATACAGTAGCAGGCAACTAATGGCCTTCCAGAGGTTTTGGCCAACATCTCCCATCAGCCCTAGCCAGCATAGCAAATGATGAAGGATCATCGAGTTGTAGTCCAAAACATCTGGAGGGCTTCAAGTTCCCCACTCCTGCAATAATGAGACCTCACTTATTTTAGGGATCATCCCTTAAACTTCAAAAATGCAATCTACCATAGTGGAGTAGTCTCAGAGGTGCCCCATGATGTTTATAAGAATACTTACTGTTCAGTGATATTATTGTCAATATTATTTTGAAGGTGTGTGTGTGTGTGTGCGTGTGCGTGTGTGCGTGTGTGTGCATTCAGGCCAATGAACTGCAGGCTAGTTTCATTTTGAACATTGTGCTGTCTTTTTAAAGAAGATGGAAATCAGCACCAAGGACAGCACTGAAGAAGCAATTATTTGCACTGTAAGGCCCTCAAACCACATACTTTTGACATTTTCCTGTTCTTTTCTATTTCATGCATCACTTTTGAGAGTGATGCAGTTCATCTACACAATGCACTTTGCGGTAATGTCTTTATGCTACCGAAACAAGCTTATGTGTGAAAGCCCTTACATTTTTCTCATAGCTCGGAATGGAGTCAAGAATGGTTAAAGAAATTTAGCAATGCCAACTACCCTGGAATAAACAGTGTTGTCATATAAACCACTACCATATGATACAATAGGAATTAATAATTATATCCACTATAAGGTAGCTCCTTATTGAAAAGAAATGCAAAGAAACCCGATTCTCAATCATAGCACCTAGATCGTCAGAGATTCGAACCCAAAACAACCACAACAATGCACATTCTCTTCTGTACAGGCACTGCAGGCATTATCAATGGGGCTCTATTGTCACCAGGTAGAAGTGATAGTTTTAGTATGTTCTTGCACTGATAGTTTAATTCCAGTAGACTGTAGTGTAGATGAAGAATGCTACAAAGCAGCGGTGGCCCCAATTTCAGTGGGGCCATGAATCTATTCTGGGCCAGAACTCTAAAGGAGCTAACCAAGGTGCTGAACCTCAACCCAAAATAGGTTCAGCACCTTGAATAACACCATTAGAGTTCTGGCTGGTTCCGAATTAAATCACTGAATGATCTGGAGCATCCACCACCACTTCCCTCATCATCACCATTACCCCAGCTCTGGCACTGCAAGGAGGAGGACTCTGCAGGGATATCTTCTTTCCTCCCTGTAAACATCGCATGCCATCATCACACAGGCAGGCCACACAGAAACAGCCAAGCAGGCAAAGGGCACAGAGCGTGGTGTTGCAGAGAGTCACACTGCGTGATTGCAAGCTACAGCTCCTAAGATGCACTGTGACATTGTGCATGTGCAAAAAACTTGTACACACGGAACGAGCTCTCATATTAAAGGAGACCTTTCAACTGAACTCATGTGGACAAATTCATTACTTTCTGAGAAAATAACAAATCCACTCGCTGTGAGTTTGCCCATCATTAGACACTAGGTGTGTCATGTCTAGTCCTGCTCCCCCTGGTTTGGAAGAAGGTGCTTTAGGTAATCAGTCAGTATCAGACTTTGAAGTAGAGGAGTCAGCACCAAACACAGGTCAGCCTGTACCAGTGGGAGAGAAAGCTCTCACGGTCTCTTCACCGTGGTGAACTCTCTCCAGAGTTTATCTTGTCAAGGGCAAATAATACACAGTCAGTGGGAAGCCAACATTCTTCCGAGGGAGAGTGCACAGAGACGTTAGCCGATCCTAGAGTGTGCCTCAAACTAAAGCAGGTGGAGCGAAAGGAAGGCGAGAGAAAGTCAGGCCGGCTCACATCGCATCAGAAGCCACCTCAGAATTAGTCTCTCTGAAGTTAAGGCATCTTGGGAAAAGACCTTCTATTCTCCTTGAAAGGACAATTGTCTTGCTTAGTTTGCATAGTTTTGCCTAGGGGAAAGTTCCAGGAGATTAGACTCTCTTCAGGTGGAAAGAGCTGTTCATTGCTTAAATAAAGCTTTGTGGATTACTTAGCAGGCCTAGTTATTGTCTCCGAAGAAGGCAGGAGGTTTTTGAGAAACATGACAAGGGGCTTCGTCCAACATTATCTCAGTGAGAGCCACTGCAACATGTCTTCTTCCTCAATCATTCTAGAAACATGGGAAGGTTTCTCCATTCATGTGTAAGAGTTCACAATGCATCCGGTATGGTTCCAGCTCTGAGGAAGCATGATATGCTTCAGTCTGATATTGTATATATGCATTCAGAGTTCACCGGACCTAAGTAGAGGATTTGAGAGTGAGCCAACGAGCAGCACAAAAAACTTGGGATAATAGTGAATGATATAGTAGTCCATTCTTGTGCTTAATCCCTACCTCCCTGATGTAAATCTCTTTTAAGTAAAAAAATACTGGGAGAATCTGACCCAATGGCAACTCATTGCCCATTGCTCTTTTTCCCCCTCTCACTCTTCTGCATTGATTTATCCTTTACAGGGACAGTAGCCTTGAATTTGCATAGGTGTGGTGTGCAACCAACAGATTTCTGGACTACCCTGATTGTGTACTCTTGCAGCCCTTCTCTGAAGATCCAGATCTAAATCATTCCTTTTAAAGGCCTCCCTTTCACCTGATTTAGGAGGATTCAAGGAAGATCTCACTCTGTAGGTATTTTTTTTATACACGCTAAGACCTTCTTTATTGAATTCCTTGTGTATATAACAAACATTGCCCAGCAACAGGCATCTCTTAGTTGAAATCGATTCTGCAGATTCAGTCCATCTAATCCAACAATCTGAATATGCACTTTAATAGGATTAACACAGCTACTATATGGGACTAACAGTTTGTACATAAATATAGTAAGTGAAGGATTTTTGTTTTACCTTCTATGCTATATCATTTTTTCATGATGTGACATCTGTCTCTATTATGCTGCTGCATTTGTCAGAAGTTACATTCTTCCAGGGATTGGTTTACTCTATGTCCTATCTGAAATGGCTGGTTTTGACACTAATATAGAGTACTAAATGGGGAACTATTGCCAGCTTCCAGAGATAAGTAGTTTCGGGGGCAGCAGCAAATACTACTCTGGTGCTCAGAACCAAGTTAATGAAGCAAAACAATGGTGTCCAGTTTCATCAGGAATGGGGAACCTCTGGCCTAATCTGACCCCTAGAGATGCCCATGTGGCCTGCAGAGTCTCCACTGATTCCTCCATGGGTTTGGGCTGTTAACTGCAATAGGAGATTATGGGATGGATTCCCCTGCACACTGCTCCCTCTCCCTGGATTGATGGTGGGAGCCACTGCCTGTGATACTGGAGGTAACACATGCCTAATCCCCCTTTAAAGTTGGTGGCCATAACTACACCTTGTAGATGCAAGTTATGGAATTTAACTATGCATTGTAGGAAGAAATGCTTCCCTTTCTCTGTCCTGAATTCCCCTCCAGTGTCATTGGATGCTCCTGAGTTCAAATATTATAAGAGAAGGAGACTTTCCCCACTTTCTCCACACCATGTATAATTTTATACTCCGCTATCATGTCTTCCCTTACTCACCTTTTTCCTAAGCTAAAAAGTCCTACATATTGTAATCTTTCCTCATAGGGAGGTTGCTTCAGCACCTTGATAATTTTGATTGCCCTTTTCTGCCCTCTATCCTGTTCTACAATATTATTTTTGAGATTCCTTTTTGCCAGCAGCAGGGAAACAGCTATCTATTCTCCATAGCCCGGCTGATCAGCTGGGCTGCAGGGAATAATGGGCAGGTCTCTCTGAGGTACTCAGATAGTGAGCTGTGAGCTGCAGGTTGTCCAGATGTGGTGTAGGCAGTATTTCAAATAACCTGGAGCCCATGTAAGGCTTTAAAGGTCAAAAACACACCAGCAATCAGTGCAGCTGGTACAGAAGTGGTGTAAAATGATCCAACCATCTAACCCCAACAAGAACTCAGCAACAGCTGAATTTTCTGAGTTATCTGGAAGCAGCCTGGGTCTGCTTTCCTGAGACTGGATTGCAGCTGATGTACTGCAACTCAGTGGTTAAAATGCACTGCATCTAAACAACACCATGGCCCAAGTGGGGACTAGAATCTGGATCTCCTGAGTTCCAGTCCAGCACTCAAACCAGTACAACTGGCTGTCAATGGATGACAAAACCCTGTACTTGGGGAAATTAAGAATTTCAGGGCACAATCTTATTTATTATTATTATTATTATTATTATTATTATTATTATTATTATTATTATTTTATTTATTTATATAGCACCATCAGTGTACATGGTGCATGGGAGGTGTAGGACTTATCTCACTAATAATATTAATATTATTATGCCCTAAGTTAACTAGTCTTAAAATTCATGGATCTCCTCTGAGGCCATTCTGAAAAATTGGCATTACATTGGACATTTTCAAATCCTTTAGTACAAATTTTCCATATTTTTTTTTTTTAAAGAAGACCAGCAATTTCACATTTGGGTTCTTTAAGAGCTCTCAGATGGATACTATCTAGACATGAGATTATTTTCCATTTGTCAATAAGTTCTGGAAAGTCATCTCTTGTCACGGTTATTTGTTAGCGCTTCAGCTATGGGGCGGTATATAAATGTAATAAATAAATTATTTGCTTTAGTTCCTCAGACTCCTCAACTGAAAATATCATTTCAGGTGTAAGTATCTGCCTTACATCTTCCGACCTGAAGGCAGACACAAAGAATTAATTCAACTTCTCAGCAATCTCCATACCTTCTTTCTGTACTCCTTTAACTCTCTTGTAATCCAACAATCTAACTCCTACTTCCAGTTTTAACAATAATGTGTTAGCTATTTGTGATATTCTTTTCGAATTTTTTTTTCATCCCTTGCTGTTTGCTTGCATTTCTGTTATGCAAGTTAGTATTTTCCTTCCTTTCTTCCTTCCTTCCTTCCTTCCTTCCTTCCTTCCTTCCTTCCTTCCTTCCTCCCTCCTTCTCCTCCTCCTCCTCCTCCTCCTCCTCCTCCTCCTGTGTGCCTCATTTCAGCAGTACTTCTATTTTCTAACAGAAACCTACTTTTCTCTAATAGTTTCCTTGACACCGTTTGTTAACATTCTAGGGAAGTTTCTATTGTGATATTGAATAACCGCAAGTGTTCTGGAGAAATATGATTCTCTTGATTTTTACTTTCAACTTCCTTTTTACCAGTTCCCTTATTTTTTGAGAAGTTTCCTCTTTTGAAATCAAATGTGACTGTGTTGGACTTCCTTGGCAATATTACTTTTACATATACTTTAAGATAGAAGCTGAAAGTTTTGGGTAGCTCAGGAATTATAGCTAGTCTTCCACAAGAGTAATAAATTATCTAGTAAAGATTTTCTGCAACTTCTACAATGGTTGGGTTTAATTTCTGGTTTAATTAATAATCATACTAACTTGAACATAAATGTCAGTTAAAGTATTCTCATTTTCTTATCAGTTAAGGGCACAGTCCTATGCATATTTAGACAGGAAAAGTCCTACAACTCCCAACATTCCCCAGCCATCCATGCTAGGGAATGTTGGGAGTTGTAGGACCTTTTTCTGTCTGAACATGCATAGGACTGTGCCCTAAGTGTCTTATGTCTGAGATAGCTGGAAGCTTTTTTTTTTTTTTTTTAGCGTATTCAAACGTGCTAAAAGTGCTGGTGTCTACTAGAAATCTCTCTTTACAGCTCATCTCAGAGCATGACTACAAGTCATCTGCATAGCAAATAAAGCTTCCTATTAAATCATGCAAAGGCGTTTTACCAAGAGGTGGAGCAAAAGGTCAGGCTTTTGCTTTTACTGTGCATAACACATGAAACTTAAATAATGATGCTGCTAGTTTCTGTAGCCAGAGGACTCTTGTCTGCAATTGCCCTTGTATTTTCCTTACAGATATTATAATGTAATATTCTCAAAACCATAAATAAATATCACAATTTTGCACCATTCTTAGGCCCTGGCAGCATTTGAAATCTCAGTGTTGGTTCCCTGTAAGCCTGTGTGTGGTCTATAAGCAGCTACTCCACAGAGAAGTCACTCTCAAGCCAAAGCTATCTTTGGCCACAGCTAGACCTAAGGTTTATCCTGGGATCATCCAGGGTTCGCCCCTGCCTGAGCACTGGATCCCCTGTGTGTCACCTAGATGAACAGGTTTGACCCCTGGATGATCCAGGGATAAACCTTAGGTCTAGCTATGGCCCTACAATTTTGGATGCCTTCTTCCTTTATAAACACCAGGCCAGCATGACTAGATTACACTACTGCTTTATAATGGTATTGAAGTGCACTGTTAACGGTTAGGGCACAATCCACATTCCATATACCACTTTCATAGTGTTATTTGCTGCTTTTTATTCCACATTTGTAATGATTTGATACAAGCTGTAAATCTGGCCCTTATCTCTGAAGATGCTGATCCCAAAGTCTATTGAAATACAAAGTGTTGCAAAAACAGTAAATAGAGCAGTGCAATTATAAGTCAGGGAAAGCCCAAGAAAACAAGTGTAGCTTCAAGAGGTGTCTAAAGTTCACCAAAGTTTCCATCTCTTGGACCACATGTAGAAGAGCGTTCCTGAGGATGGGTGCCGCTACCAAAAAGACCCACTTATGTGCCATTACTTGATGACACACTAGTGGTCATAGGGCAACTAACAAGGCCACCTCAGAAGATCTCAAAGGTAGGGTGTGCACTGATTTGGCTCCAGATCTGAATTCTGAGCCAAAGCAGGCTGATTCGAATAGAACAGATCCAGATCCAGAGCAGGGGATATCTGTGCCGAAGCAGCGGATCAGGTCAGAAGCACTTTGGATTGCTTTGGCACAATCAGGACTGTCCCCACACACAGCTCCCCTGCTCGCACCCCCTCAGATGCGCCCACCAAGTTGTACAAGCTCCCTGCTCCTTACCTGGATCCTCTGTAAAAGAAATACTGCAGAAATGGCAGCCATAAAGCAGCCATGTATGCAACATCACAGGCGTGAATGGATAGCCAGTCCAACCAACCTGTTGGATGTCCAAATAATTGGGACATCCGAATCTTGCTTCAGCACCGTATCTGGAGCAGGTCAGATCCAGGCTGAAATGAGCTGAGGCAGATCAGGGCTGATTTAGAAGCTCTGAATCTCTGCAGTGGGTAGTGGGGGCCATGCACAGCCCTAATGTGTATTGGGGAAGATGGTTGGCTAGGTATCCTGGTGCTGAATTGTTTAGGGCTTTGGATATCAACCTTGAACGTGGATCAGTAGTGAATAGGCAGCCAGTGAAGTGCTTTTAATATGGGTGCAATGTGTGTACAGCTGGATTCTCCACTGAACATCCTAGCTGCTGCATTTTGCACTAGCTGCAGGTTCTGAACCAGGAGCCAGGGCAGGGAAATAGCATGGAGGGAAAGCATTAACCATCCCTTGCTACAATGTTGCAAGCCTGATTAAAAACATTCCCTTCTCTAGCTTATTTCCCTAGCTTATTCCATCATCTAGCTTATTCCAGATGATGAACTGATGCTTAAAATAGATTCGATATGAGTGATCTGTGACCAGAAGTAAAAAAATAGATGTTAGGAGTTCTGGTCACAGATCACTCATATCGAATCTATTTTAAGCATCAGTTCATCATCTGGAATATAACCCTTTGGAAATTCAAATTTTGCCCACATTTTAGTTAGTGTTTATTTTGTTCTCATCTGAAAGATTCGGATTGTACTTACCTAGAGCTAAGGTGAAAGAAGAATGGCCAATCCCAGCACAGTAGTGCTGCTCAGACAACAGGGCTTGCCCTCTACACCAGGAGTAAGCAAATGTCTCCTGCTCCACTGCAAAAAACAACAACACTTAGAATTGAAGAATTCTAAGCCCAGGAATTTGTTTTGAGTACCAAAACTGAACAAGGCTCACAGGGCTCCCACTTTCGCAACTTATTTGGTAATTCCATCAGTTGGGCAAGGCATGTATTTCTAGAGCGGGAAAAAACCTCTAAGTTCCATTTTAGAAGCTGACCTTTTAAAAGCAGTATCTTAAATAAGCCAAATACCTGGGCATCTGGATCTCAAGGCCAAGCTGCTAGCTGTTATGATGACTAATATGGATCACATTATTACACATATTATACAGCAGGCTTTAAATCTTCCTTTGTGAATTTGATTTAACATTATTGTGTGCTTCTGATTCATCTCTCTTTTTTACAGCAGGTCTGGATGCCAAATTTGGCCCTTGTAGGGTCCCAAACAAGCATCTGAGATTCCCTAGAGGGCCATGCCCCTTTCCCCATGCCCTAACCCTTATCCCTAACCACCTATCATTTCCCAGCTTTGGTGCAGTTTCTCCTCATTCTAAAAGTTACTGGCAGTAAGACCTTTAAGCTGCAATATGCTGGCATTTTAAAATAAATAAATAAATTGGCCACTGCATTTGCCTTCATCTGCCCGCCATGGAAAGGGTAGATTTTGTTTCCAATCTTCAGGTCTATCATAGAGCTCTTACAGGGGATTTGGGCTGCTACCAGATGAGGATTTATTATGGCATCACAATGGCTCATTCACTCACATTTTATGGGAGAGCCCACAAGTCGTCATCGATTTGTAACGTTTTCCCATATTTTCCCAACATTGCTTCCTTCTTCTACTTTTTTCTTACTCAATCGATTCGATGCAGGCAGTGACATATTCAGCAGGTGAATGTATCACAATTTGGCACCTATGTAGCATTATTTTAGCAGTGGCCACCATTTTTATCACAGGTTTATTTTTAATCAAACTTCCAGTTGTGCTAAAGCACTTTTCCAGATATATCTTTTTTTTAAAAAAAGGAAAATACCACCTAAATGAAAGAGTGTTGTAGTTCTATACGGTGGAATGCACCACCATTTTAACAAGGTGGTTAATGACAGTGTCCAGAAAGTGATTTTTAAAATTAGCATTGTTAGGTTATAGGGCGATATCCCTAGAAGGCTATAATACACTTAGGAAAAAAAGTGAGTAAGGAAGGACATGATAGAGGTGTATACAATTATTCATGGTCTGGAAAAAATGGGTAGGGAGAAATTTTTCTCCCTCTCGCATAATGCTAGAACCCAAGGTTATCAAATTAAGATGATTGGTGGGAGATTCAGGACAGATTAAAGAAAGTACATCACACAGTGCATAGTTAAATTATGGGAGTCGCTACCACACGATGTAGTGATGGCCACCAAATTGGATAGCTTTAAAAGGGGATTATTTAAATTTATGGAGGATAAGTTATTAGGGTGACCATATGAAAAGGAGGACAGGGTTCCTGTATCTTTAACAGTTGCATAGAAAAGGGAATTTCAGCAGGTGTCATTTGTATATGTGGCGAACCTGGTGAAATTCCCTCTTCATCACAACAGTTAGACTATACTAGAGTGACCAGATTTAAAAGAGGGCAGGGCACCTGCAGCTTTAACTATTGTGATGAAGAGGAAATTTCACCAGGTTCCCCATATATACAAATGACACCTGCTGAAATTTCCTTTTCAATACAATTGTTAAAAATACAGGAGCCCTGTCCTCCTTTTCATAGGGTCACCGTAGGATAAGGCTATCAATAGCTACTAGTCATGAGGACTATATGCTATCTCTAGTATCAGAGGCAGTATGCCAGTTGCTGGGGAACATGAGCAGGAGGGTGCTATTCCATGCACATCCTATTTTGAGCTTCCCACAGGCAGCTGGTTGGTCACTGGGTGCAAAGAATGGTAGGCAGGAATGCTAGACACTTGGTCTGATCCAACATGGTTCTTCTTATGTTCTTATGCAATGGTACTTTTTTTAAAAAGGCCTCATTCTGCCTAATGGTAGGACTGGTGCTGCAAATAATTCAGGTAATATGAGTCAAGCACTACAATAGCAGCAATAACAGCTGTGAGTAGCTTTTAAAACTTGAGAAAGCCTTCCCAAGGCATGAAAATTAAAAGATTCCACACTTCCATTCCATTTATTGCCACAGGATTATGTGGTTTAATTGGTCAGGTTAACTGTGATCTAGCCATTAGAACTTAGGTGAGTTTTCTCAAACAAACAAACAAACAAACCTCCACTTACTGGTTTGTTTATTTATTTGCAAACTCTTTTTAAAAGGCATGGCTTTATGAAAAAGGATTAATGTGCATAGTCAAGCATGCGTATAGTTCTTGTTTCATTAAAAGGTTTCTGGGCCACTCACAGCATGTTTCACTTCTTACCACTACATTTTTAAAAAAGTTATCCTAAGCCAAGTAAAGATAACAAGAGCTTCAGCTATGGGGCGGTGTATAAATGTAATAAATAAATAAACGAGTTGCCAAGCATTTTTAATAAATACTGGTCTCCTAATTGGCAGGGGTAGGGTGGGTCATCTTTGACCAAGAGGAATAATGAGATATGTAAGAAATCTATTAACCTCTTCATCTGTTGATAATTGTACATGGAGATGTTGACAGGACAGCAGCATCCAATGCTGCCTGTCTGTGAGTGGGCCATTGCTGCTTCTGTTCTGAGAGTAACCACCCTTCTGCAAGTGGTGCCCAGTGCTGGAGAACAGAGATTTAGCACTTCCAGGGGAAAACCCCGAAATGAATGGAAACATTTGTTTCTGGAGTGGGGCAGGTCACCGGAGCTCCCTAATAAGTGTTTCTGCTCATTAGGAGTTTCCCCAGAATCTCCGTACCACAAGGGGTGGACGCTTGTAGAAGGGAATTGGTGGGGCTGGTTGCTCATAGGTGCCCATGGTCTCCTGATAGTTGTGAAAAAGTTTCCCAACTTTTGGGTGTCCTCTAAACAAGCTATTTACATCATGCTCGTTTCTGGCCACTCATGGAAATCTCTGGGTAAGTTTAACAATGCTGGGCTCAAACAGGAGGTCTCTTGTAATTTCTCCCCCTTATTCCATTTTAAAATACATCACAGATAAACTGGAATAAGCCCCTTATGGCATGAAATCGGCATTGTGTAAAGCTGGCATTGTGTTATGAACCTGCTGAGGAAGGACTTTGAACAGAGCAAAGAGAGAGTAAAATGCCTCCCTGCAATTAAGGGAGGCACATCCAATCCCCATGTGTCTTCTCAGAAGTAAGTCCCATTGGTTCAGTGGGGCTTACCCCTAAGTAAGTGTAACAATGGTTGTGAACTTACAGCAAACTCTTCCTTCTATTCCAAAGTAAGTCCTCGGTTTCCTGTGGGCTGTGAGGAAGCACACAACAAGAAAAAACCCTCCTTTGGATACATGCCAGGCAGGGAGAGAGGTGCTCCTTCCATTCAAGGAGCCCCAGGAAGCAGCAGCAGGACCTTTCCTCACCCCTCCTCTTCTGTGTAATCCAATTCATATCAAGCCCACGAAAGAAACAGGAAGCACAACAGCACTTTATAAACAAAGGGATTTCCCTTAATGTAGAGAAGCTTTTGGGCTGTATCAATCAGAACATGGGGAATATAACACCCCATCCAGTTGAAGGAGCGGGGCACAGGGACAGTAAAGAGCAGTTTTTATGGCCACAGGTGGACAGAAAGATAGCTAAGAATTTCTGGCTGGAATTGGCTGGAAATGGGGGTGTGGTTTACCACTGACCTTGGTATCCCTCTGGACTGTCTTGACCGTATGGAATTAGGAGGCAGTGGCACAATGTTATGGTGTTTCCAGTCCTTTCTAGAGGGACGGACGTAGAAGGCAGGAGGACTTCTGTTTCAACTCAAGGCTTTCAGGGTACCTTAAGGTGTTCTCACCTTGGCCTGCCTCTCAACCTGCAATTCCCAATTTGCTCTGACACCTCAACCCACTTCCCCACTGGGCCAGAACACACATTACTTTAAATCTGTATCTAGCACCAACATATCTCCCTCTCCCATGTTTTTACTCTAAAGTAGGCCCAGGGGCCCTAGTCTAGATTGGGCCCCTAGTATGGAAGAGTTGGATCAAGGGGTGCAGCACCTACTCTAAAGTAAAAAAATGAGAAGACATAGCTACTCAACACAGTTTTAAAGTAATGTCTGTTTTGGCCCTCACTGAAAGAATGTTCATACCACTACTACCTGGCTGCATTAGTATCATACACACTGGAAAATTGGGGCACAGATGTCTACATAATTTCTCAGTGCTCACAATGAAGTCTGAAGTAATGCTAGGACTTCACTGAACAAGAATTCTTGAGTCTCAGCTCTAACCCTGAACTACAACTGTCTATTCTAGTTCTCATGTAAATTATTAATACTTTTAAAAAGGATGTACTAAACCCGTGGATTAATTTACATCTAGCAATAAGCCAGATAGGTTAATTAATTTTATAATATGCAACAGGCATTACTTCGTGTCAGATTTAGAAGGATTACCTCTTGTGACTCTGCTCCAGTATGCTTTGTGAGTAGACGTTGTGCAGTGTTTGATAAATAAAGCATACAGTCCCATTGCATAAAATTGTTCTAAGAGCTTAAGGATACTCCTTTCTGGCTTTCTTCTTTCACTGTCAAATTCCCTTTCTTCTTCTTTTTCTTGTATTTCTGTTCTGCCCTTTTTCCTCTTGCAAAGAATCCAAGGTAGTATCCCCCTCTCCATTTTATCCTCATAACAACCTTGTGAGGTAGGTTAGGCTGAGAGTCAGTGACTGCCCGAAAATCACACAGAGAGCTTCATGGTGTGAGTGGGAACTAGAGTCTGGATCTCCTGAATTCCAGTACAGTATTCAAACCGATACATGATAAAACTCTGTACCTCACCATACTTGGGTAAATTAAAAGTTTCAGGGCACAATCTTATGTGTGTTTAGACAAAAAAGAGTCCTGCAACTCCCAGCTATGCTGTCTGGCTCATGCTGGGAGTTGTAGGACTTTTTGTGTGTGGTCTAAACAGGCATAGGATTGCGCCCTTAAATAAGCTAAACACCTGGGCATCTGATCAAAAGGCCAATCTGCTAGTTGTTACGCTACTAGGGACTTTTTTCTGTCTAAACATGCATAGGATTGCAACCTTAGTAGCCAACAAAGGACCCATAGAATAACAAAGCTAGAACTTTGAATGGGCTAACAAGTCATTCAAAGTTCGACATGCAATCTTTTGAAATATACTGAATATCAACAAAAGCCAATGAGACCAAGAAATATAGACAACTGGATGTAGTTTATTTTATAATTACTTTTATGAGTCACATCTATATCAGATATGGATAACTACAATTATTGCCAAAACATGGTTATATATCCATATAACAACCTTTTTTTTTTGCATATGTCTTAAGCTATGTCTTAAAGTGTAATTTATTTGCATAAAGCTTGTGCTAAAGTTCAGAAGGATAGTCATATTAATCTACTACAATGAAGAGTCCTTAAAGGCTAACACATTTATCCTGTTATAAGCTCTTGTGGGCCAAAGCCCATTTCATCAGATGGATAAAGTGGTCATCTAAGTGCGTAGGTGTATATACCTGAGAGTACAGAAGAAATAAATGTTTTTGTTCCTTCAAAATTGTGCTGTACTTCAGTTACACTCTAAGATGAGTCTAGCAGACCACTTACGTGCAGTAAGTGCATTTTTCATAGCTAGCCCTCTTAAGTTATTAGTGAATGGTTGCTCCTAGACCATGTTGCCTTGGTAGAGACAAGGAATTTCCCAGAAACCAGTCATAGGTTTAACTCAACAGCATGCAGCCAAGTTGTTTGTGACATCTCCAGCAAAACCAGCTGGTCTGGCTGATGGATTTAGCCCCAGATTGCCCTTGAGCTGCATCTGCAGAACCAACGTATTAAGGTCTATTATGGATGCTTTGTACTAGTGATTTCATCATTCCGTGGCGGTAGTGTTGTGGTTGTTTTAAATCGCTGCTTCTCAAGACATTTTGGTTCCTGTTGACACACAAACCATTGCCTCTGAAGAGATCTGCTGGTTGATCAGTAATGTTTATGTTGATCAAAGCAGAAGCATTGGGAAGAAAGTATTCTTATCAGTTTTCTATCAGATTCCCAGAGGGGTAGCCATGTTAGTCAGCTGCAGCAAAAATGCACAGAAAAAAGAGCCCTGTGGCACCTTAAAGACAAACACATTTATTCTGGCATAAGCTTTCATGGACACTGTCCATTTTATCAGATGCACGAAGTGTTAGCCTCAAATTGGCAGATTTATATGTGTTTGCTGGGGTGGTGTGTGTGTGGCAGGATAAGAGAAATGTAAATGTGTTGTCAGAGAGAACTGAAATGCAGAAAGTAATAATTACCAAGGGGCCCTTCCACACGCCGTACTGAAGGCGCATGCATGCGCCCCAAGTACGACCCCAAAACGATAGTGTGCACTACAGCCAGAAGAGACGGAGGAGGAGGCGGCTGGGGAATCTGGGCGTGTCCTTGCCGCCGCTGCCGCCTCCCCGCCGGCCTCCTGCTGCCTGGGTAAGAGCAACCCAGGTCGGAGAGCTCGGCGGAGGCGGAAGCCGAGCTCTCCGACCCGGGTCGCTCTTACCCAGGCAGCAGGAGGCCGGCGGGGAGGCGGCGGCAGTGGCGGGACGCGCCCGGATTCCCCAGCCGCCTCCTCCTCCGTCTCTTCTGGCTGTAGTACACACTATCGTTTTGGGGTCGTACTTGGGGCGCATGCATGCGCCTTCAGTACGGCGTGTGGAAGGGCAAGTTGCCATTCACAAAATGTTGTTGGATGGTAACATAGGCATCATTGCAATGGTAAGCCGATTAACATATGTAGTGGGATTTTTTTTTTAAGGAAGCATTTTTGTCCTTTTTCATCCAATAGGAAATAAGAGTTGAATCTCTTGATGAACTGTACTTCATCAATTTCATGCTGACATCCCTCTTGGAAGTTGTCTTTTTCAAGAATGGCCACCTTAAAGCGATTGACGGAGGGCCCTGGGAGGTTGAAATGTCTAGTTTCTGAACACTGCCATACGTGAAATCAGATTTGTATCCATTTCTTTTGTGTAGATACTGGCCTGTTTGTCTTAAGAAAAATGCAGTAGGACATTGCTGGCAAATGATGGCATATATCACACTGGAAGATTCCTGTGAGAAGGGCTATCAGCATGAGTTACTCTAAGGAAATACCTAGCCAGCATTGACAAAAGAGTGCTGATAGCCATAATATTCTGGAGATATGTTTTATGTTCAACTTGTATATGTATATATGAATAAAAATGCCAATAAGCTTCAAGTGACCTCCTTCCAAAGAAAACCAAACCCTGAGAAGTGCTGTGTCCATGGAACTCCTTATCATTCTGTCGTGCACATAACAGTCCATTCCTTCCCACCTTCTCTCTATATGCGGCAATAGTCTCATACAGTAGTTAACATTTGTCTGTATGGCAGTTTACTAATTAACATTTGCTTTTGCTTTAGCGTCCATTTCTCAAGATAAATGTAGACAATGAATGTTCACAAACATGCTTAACTTGAGAGAGTTCAAGTGTCACAGGTAATCGCTAATAAAATTAAAATTTATTATTCTGGAGTATCCCTTGACAAAGACATTTTCTTGCAAGCCCACAACAACCTGTTCGCTGTGCCTTCTGAACCATAATGGTAGCAAGGTGAATGATGTCCTTCCCTGAAGTCATTTTGTTTTGCAGAACTTGAAAGATTCTGCGGTGCCCTAGAATGCTTCCATGATACAGATGCCTGTTCGGAGAAGAGAAAGTTACCAAAAGGGCAAAACTACAAAGAGTCTTGTGTCACCTTAAAAACTAAGAAATTTATTTTGGAATACATCTTAGTGGATGCTGTCCACTTCATATTGCATGAAGTTTAGAAGAACAGCATTTCTGCACAACCTTTTGTTCGTTTATATTGCTGCTTCCTATACCTAGGAGAGTTACCTGGTTTGGGATAAGAAGGGAGTATTTATTTATTCAATGTATTTATAGGTCATTTTGAAGGCCATACGCTCACAAAGTAGTAACTAAGTCTTCAACTCTAAATACACTTCCTAGTGAGTAAGTCCCACTGAATGCAGTGAAGCATACTGCTGAAGTAAACATGCATAGGATTGCCCTATAAGAGATTGTGGGGGCCTGCAGGTTCTATGAACAGCAACACAAATAAGAGGAGGGGACATGTGCCTCGTACCTTTTTTAGCACCCTAAAAAGGAAAGTTTTTAAGGGAGCTGGAGAAATAACTGGTCCTTCATCAACCTCAAGCAGGCAATCAAATGTGCTTCCCTTTGCCTCCACGTAATCTACAGGTACAGAGGTCATTAGTAGCCCCAAAGCAGGCAAAAACTATGTGGCCTTAAAGACTGACAGGGCTTAACAGTATACTTTTATATCGGGTGTTTTTAATGCGTTGTATGTTCTTTTATCCCATGAGCCAGTTTGTGAAGGAAAGCGAGAGGGGTCCATTGCAGAACTTGTAACAGTATCAGTGTCAGTAATAATAAAGTACAGTAACAGTACTTTAAATACAGTAACAATATCAGTCAATAATAAAAGAATTGGGCATGTGAGAGAGAAAAAAAGAGAACCCCTCAAGTAAATGGCAACAGTACCTCACCTGGTGAGGCAGCTCTGAAATATGTGGCCTACTTTCCTGTTTGTCCTATTTACTGTGCTTTCCTAAAGCAGAGGCCATGGCCGGTACAAGGCAAAAAAAAAAAGGACTGTGCAGAGTATTTTAAATGAAAGCAACAGTATTTTAAATATCTTTTAGGCATTCTGCAATACCTCTTGTTTTTTGCAGTCAATTTGACTGTGTGTGTTTGTGTGTGTGTGTGTGCTTGCTGGGAGTTCCGGTCCAGGTTATTTGAAAGACCTTATTCTCCCTTATGAGCCTGCCCGTGCTTTGAGATCTTCTGGAGAAGCCCTTCTTTCAGTCCCACCTTCTTCACAGGCACGCTTGGTGGGAACATGGGAGAGGGCCTTCTCGGTGGCTGCTCCGGTGCTCTGGAACTCTCTTCCCGAGGAAGCTAGGCTGGCTCCCTCCTTGATGGGCTTTCGGAAGCAGGCTAAAACTTTTTTGTTCCAGCAGGCCTTTGGAGAATAATCTGGCCCTCCATCTATGTTAATGTCTTATAATTTTGTTGTGTGTTTTAAATGTTTATGGTTTTGTTTCCCCCCCTCCATGTATATTTTAAACTTTGTAAGGCCGCCTTGAGGCCCAGCATTGGGCAAAAGGCGGGATACAAATAAATATAATAATAATAATAACAACAACAACAACAACACGGCTATGAAGCTGTTGATTCGAGAATAGGCTTTAAAAACTGGTACTTCTCATTTATTCATTTTCTTTACCAGTAGGTGGAGCTGCCACGATAGGTGCTGCCTTCCCACCCACCCCCTTCATCTTTTCTCTCTCCCCCTCCCCACCTCCTAATGAGCTGTTTTCTGATATATGTTGGGTACCATAGAGTGAGGCTGAGAACAGGAAGCGGAGGCAGAAGCAAAGAGAATTCTGGAAAGGTCTGTGTGTTTTTCTTTTCTACTGAATGCAGAAATAAGAGCGAGAGAGAGAGAGAGAGAGAGCGCGTTGTGGTCAGAAACCTGGATCATTACAATAGGAAACATTTTACATGGTCCTGCCTGGTGGAAGGCTGCTGTGTTGTGATTTGTCATTCCCTTTTCATCAGGTAAGCTGGCGAGCCATTTCCTCATGCAGATGATGGGATCTTAGCAACCTGGCACCTTCACAGAAAATAATGCATCTGATTTTAGCCTCTGGTTGGTACAGATAAATCCAAAGAAGAACTGGGAGAATTTAAAGCCATTTTGAATTGCCCAATTGTAGTGATGCTGTGCTGGTGGGTGGCTTTATGGTTCTCCTTTCTACCTGCTTAAAGCTGCAGTTCTATAGACAGTTGTCTGAGAGTAAGACAAATTGCATTCCCTGGGTCTTACTTCTGAGTAGACATGAATAGGATTATACTGTAAAACCATAGTGTCCTAAGACTGAAAATATTACATATCTCTTTCCTAACCTGCCCTGTGGGATAGAGCAGATTGTAAAATGTAAATTTACTTACAATAAAGAGACACAGGGACTGTTTTAAATTTCTAGTGGAGGTCATGTTGCTCCTAAGGGGAAAGAATATGTACCACTTGTTCGTTTTAAAAATAAATAAATAAATAAGATTTTGCATGGCTATGAAGCTCTCACATCCAAGTGCCACAAGGAAGAAATGCATATAGTATTGTATTTTCATCTATACTATTTTTAAAAAGGTTGTTTTCAGAAGAATCCAATTCCCTGTGTTTCTAGAATGTTACAACTATATGTGCCATATCTATTGTTATTATTTTCCATTGTGAGATAGGTTTTGTGAGAGGAGAACATGAAATCCAGATTAGTGATAAAAAAAAAGGCCCCATTCAATCCCTAACATGAACCACTTTCCCTGCAAGGCCTGTAAGGAAAGCAAGCCATAACATATATTTTGATTATGTTCTTTGTGTTAATCTCCATTAATGTACCTCTTTTGACAAAGCGAATAGCTATTTGTTGTAACTAGGTAACACAGCTTTGGTTCTAAAAGTGTTGAACTGGGCCACCTCCCACCCACCCCCAGAAGGTTATAATATAGAAATAATAGCTTACCTCACATTAGCATGGGAATAAATTGTGTGTGGTACACTTCTATGAAAATAGGGTGCCATCCTGTGTAAACAAGAGGGGTTTTCTGAATGATGGATTGTAGGTGCTAGAAGAGTAACCTCTAAAGTTAGTTCTCAAACAAGATAGGGATGTTAGAATTAATGAATATACAGCATCTGGCACCTTTGTGTAGGATGCATATATCTCAGCTATAGATATTTCCTGATTGTGCTAAATAACTTGAGATGCTGGACTCTTTATTTGGTTGTGTTGGTGCCAAAAAATTAAAAAAAGATTGATATATTTCAGTGTTTGGCTGTACTGACACATCAGCACTGTCTACTTGACATAGATCTCCAAATCTTATGGAGCATGAGAAATAGCAGCCTGAGGTATGCTGATTTTCTCTTGATCAATTTGCCTTTGAGCTCACTCATGTTATGAAGTCGATGCCGTTTTGTGGTGCTTCATCCTTAATATACCCAAGGTTATGGTCTCACTTTTTCCAGCTGCTTACTCCAGAGTGATATTTTCAACTGACTTTGATGCCACTTCTCTGGAGTACAGGCTTGGAGATTACAGCCTATATGTTTGGATTGATTGTGGGTATGTTTGTGTGGGTATGCATGTTTGTGTGGATATGAACTGCCTTCAATCTACAAAATGTCTTGACTTCTTTTCTTTTCTTTTAGCCAAGGGCAAGAGTGACATAATGTGTCATAAGTAACTTGGATCAGCGATGGGGATCCATTGCAAATGAGCTGTGTCTGTTTTCTATCAGATTCTTATCCTGAGTGAGGATTATTTATTTCTTGGAAAATTAGTGCAGTTAGGGTTTATCCAGATGATCAGCTCAGGGCATGGCCCTAACATATTTTCATGATAGTTGTGCAAGTTCTAATTCAAAGGTTGTTGTGTGATATTTGGTTTACATGCAGTGGATGGAGGCGAGGAGAGGAGAGAATAGCTTTGCTGTGAGGTGATGATGTGTGCTACAGACCTCAAGAGCGGGACTGGTCAGTCTAAGTAGAAGTTGCTCCCACAAGAGCTGAAAGAGCTTGGTCCCAAGGCAGAGGGCGAATATGGACAACTAGATACCAAGTTATAGTTTACTGTGTTGTGCATGTAAACCATGTGTTAAGCCAGTAGTTGCTAAGGCCCTTCGAAGCGTCAAGGAGAATTGTGTCATAGATTCTCTTTTCTCCTTGCTGTAGATTAACAACTTGATATGAGGCTACATTCTTGATATGAGGCACCCTCCTGATGCCTACATTCTACTTTTCTTTACACGCCTATGTACACCAGTTGCTGAGGAACATGACCGGGAAGGTGCCATTGCAGTCACAGTCTGCTTGTAGGCTTCCCACAAGCACCTGGATGTCCACTGAGTGAACAGAACGCTGGGCTAGATGGATCCTTGGTCTGATCCAGCAGGGCTCTTCTTATGTTCTTATCTTTGTAAAGGAGTAACTTGTCATTTGCTCCTGCAACAACTGCTAAGGTGGATTGTAGGGGGAGTGGCAGGGCAAAATGACAGCTTCTCCTTTTCCTTTGCCCAGGGAAAGCGTGAGGCAGGAGAAGATTGAAATCCTACACTCACAGTTATACATGGGGGAAAAACACCATTGGAAATAGGTCCTGTCTGAGTTTAAGCAAGCAAACACAGCTTTAGGCTGCAACCAAATATTTATCTCTCTCATATGGTGTTCATCTTCTGCTCCTTGATTCCAGGCTAGTCCATGCTCTGTTTCTGCTGGAGCTTTTCTGCCATAATAAACGCAGTACAATACAGGGTATTTGAAAAGTGTTGTTGTTTGTGCTTGTGCTTCAAATGTCCACTGCCTTCACATTTGACATGATTTTATTAACATCATGGTTTATTTTATGATATATGTATGTCTCTGTATGTGTCTGACAGTCCTCCTGTACTTTTGCAGGACTTCTGTGGTTTATAAGCTTACAAATTAGGACCAGCTGGCAAGAATGACATTCAGAACCAAATACTGGACATTAATGTTGTTGGATGGTCTTTGTTCACTAGAACATAGATGGAAGGAAATTAACAAAGAAATTCTAGTCTACAAGGTCACTTTTTTGTTTAGTTTTGGTATTATAACAAAACATGGTGCTTCTTTTGAGTTCAACACTTAAAATGTCATATGATACAGAACAGCTGTATGTATATCTATAGATATATTTGGGATATAAAGAGACTTGGTTAGACTAAATCATCAGAACATTTTTTTTATTGTTCAAATACTAGATATCAAAATGTTTAGTGGGGAAGGGTGCCCTTCTTTTTCTTGTGACTATACATGCATGACAGGTATAGTCCAGTAAAAATAGGACTGAATGTTAAAATAATTGCAAAACTAATCGGTAGAATCCAGCGGTCATTCTGTTAGTGCAAATGAAGTTGCACTAGCAGAAACTAGGTTCTGAACTATGCACAAGATGAGAATGCAACTAAAGTTATGTTTGCATAGCACGGTTGTGCAACTGGTTATGCATTCCACTTGTGTTACCTGCTGTGCAACCGGTTGGTCAACTGCTTGCATGTATAACAAGCAACTGCTTGCTCGACGGAAAGATTCGAAGGAGTTTTACTAGTGCTATTTGAATTTGTGGAATGATATTATTGGATACTGCCCAATTATTTTTTGGAAGAACAATCAGACCAGTGTTTGGCGCAACATACTAAAAGTTGCAATGTCCCGTTCAACGCAAAGTAGATTTTTTACCCCCAGTTGTCAGACTGGTCTTATTATTGGGTGGAGTAATACAATGGGGTTGCTGATGCTTCTTTCCATGTTCTGATAAGTGAAGGGCTATGCGCCATTAAAACAGGAAACTGCCCATCTTCGCTTCCAATTGGATCAGAGCATAGCTGCTTCCCTTCCCAGAACCGAGGAACAGGCTTCAGCAACTACATTGGCCTTTGAAGCTCTGACAGGAGTGTTGCCTATCATGCCTGAAGTGGCTGTTCCTATCTGCCCTGTCATAAGACTTGCCTGACAATCCAGGGTGAAAAGTCCATTTTACATTGAGCTGGACATTGCAACTTTTAGTACATTGTTTCTTGTGTTATGATTGTTATCTCAAAATAATTTATTCTGCAATTATTTCTGTGTGTGTGTGTGTGTGTTTAGTGGGGAAGGGTGTGTGTGTTGTTATCTTTGCCAGGCTAGTAAGGCCAGTATGCCTATACCTATTGATTTTCTGCCTGGCACACAGCTATAAAAGATAGCAATTCTAATTGGGTTAGAAGTGATCTGTGAAAAGCGTTTGCACATGGAAGCCAACTTGAAAGCATACTATGGCATTGTCAGTTCTTTTTATTACCACCCACTGGCAGCATGATGAGTGAAATTTGCTTTTTATATTTTGTGGGTAGACTGTTTGGCCAGTAGGATGGCCACTTAGAAATTGTCAAGATAGTAGAAATAGTAGATAGTAGAAATGCATCACCAAAAACGAGGTTGAAGGAGGATGCAGATTTACATAAAATTTGCATATGCCTTTTTTACATAAAAATGAAAATTTAGAAACAACAACAGTTCATTCAATTAATAAGTCACCCTATAGTTAAAGCTTTCAGGTCAACATATATAATAAAAGCAAATATAATAAGACCAATGATAAAATAGACATACAGTACATCTCACCATAGTGAGAGCCAGTGTGGTGTAGTGGCTAAGGCGTTGGACTGGGAGTCAGGAGATCTGGGTTCTAGTCCCCACTCGGCCATGGAAAACCACTGTGTGACTTTGGGCCAGTCACAGACTCTCAACGCAACCTACCTCACAGGGTTGTTGTTGTGAGGATAACATGGAGAAGAGGAGGATTATGTACGCTGCCTTGGCTTCCTTGGAGGAAAAAAGGCGGGATATAAATGTAATAAATAAATAATAATAAATAATAGTGTGGAAGACTGTGACCAGATGACTGGGCACCTGCTCAATCTGCTGTCCAAGTGTTCACTGTGGATGGGCAATTTCAAGCTCCTCCTCTCCCTTCTGATGGTTCTTTATCTTTAAACCTGAGTTAGACTGGCCTCAGCTCTTCAAATAGAGCCCTCACTCAAAATAGAGGACAGTCCTCTGTAAAAGAAGGCACATGGTCACCCTTTTGCCAGTATGCTGTGGGAGAGGAGAAAAAAGACCGAATGTAAATACATTTCGCCTCTAGTTCTAGTTAAGGTTTGCCCAGCCTCTGAATTCTTGAATTATGGGAGGAGATGGTTCACTTTTCTCATGCCCTCCTGGTGCTTTAGTGTGAATGGGATTTTCCCTCTGTCAAAGGGACAGCCATTGCCATGAATCATTCCAATATATTTGCCAGAGAGTGACATTTCTTGGCATAAGGTGGGAGGCAGGGCACAGGATGAAATGTTTGTGGGGTCAAAACAACCTCAAAGGCCAATTAATGATTGACATTACATTTTGTCTATTCCCTGTGCTCGTACGTGCAAGTAATAACTCTTCTGCTGCTTTTTATCAATATGAATCAAGAGCGCATTTGTTGAAATGAGTGGAACTGTATCTTCATGAAATTGGATTGTGTTTATGGAGGATTAGGCCCAGTGCTTTTTGATAAATATCTCCTGTACATGCTATAGTTCAGTATAAACTTTGTATAACATCAGCAGAGAAGGGAACTGGCAATAGATTTCAGTCCTTTTCAGACTCCAATCCTTCATTCCATCTGTGTCAGCATGGGCTCCCTTTCACGTTACTGGTCAATGCGCAACTGCTGGGGGTGTGGCTAATGGAAGTGATTCCTCCCCCCCTTTTTTGGGGAATGCCTTGGCAATTGTGTGTGGGGGGGAGAAGTCTGATAAGGCCACACAATACATGTTCATATGAAACACCGTATTCTCCCTTAGGAGCCTGCCCATATTTTGAGAACTTCAGGGGATGGCCCTCTCTCCGTCCCACCACCATCACAGGCACGCCTGGTGGAAATGCAGAACAGGGCCTTCTCAGTGGCTGCCCCGGGGCTCTGGAACTCTCTTCCCAGGGAAGCTAGACTGACACTCTCCCTGGTGTGTTTCTGGAGGCAGGCTAAAACTTTCTTGTTCAAGCTGGCCTTTGGAGAGTAGTCTGGGCATCATTGTGTTGTTTATATACTGGATCTTTTTTTTTTTTTAAAAAAAAAGTATTTTAAATGTTTTTAAATGTTTTCATATTGTAGTATGTTTAATATTTTTAATTTTTGTATATCTCTGTTTTAACTGTACATGTTTTAATTTGTAAAGCTGCCTTGAGTCCTAGTATTGGGAAAAAGGTGGGTTGATAATAATAATAATAATAATAATAATAATAATAATAATAATAGAATAGTCTGATCCTCACAATATTTAAGCAAAGAGTACTAGGATTTATTGCACTGGTATAGAAAAGGGGTGGACAACCCAGTGCCCTCCAGATGTTTTGGACTAAAAATCCTTTAATCCTTGATCATGGATGATATTGACTGGGGCTGGTGGGAGTTGTAGTCCAAAGCGTCTAGAGGACATGGGTTTCCTAACCCTGGAGAGAGTCATGGTGACTGCACCCTCTGTAGCGGGAGTGTGTGGGGGGAGTTGTGGCTCTCCAAATGTTTTGACCTACATCATGCTTCACCATTGGCTATACTGACTAAGGCTGATGGGAGTTGTAGTCCAGAACATCTGGAGGGCCACAAGTTTTGCACTCCTGCACTATAGGATGAATGTAACAAAATATTTTTTAGAAAATATGCAAGATTCCTATCTTACAGGAAAAGCAGCTGACACAATTGAAACTTGGTTATGAGAATAGCCCTCTGGGGGCCATTAGTAGCTGCTGTAAATTATAAATTCCTTGTGGTTCCCCTAGTTTAAACTGGAGCTTTATTCTGGTGTGTAGCTAACCCAGAATTGAGAGACAAATGTGGCTTTAATCAGCTCTGACATACACCAAGATCTAGTTAATCATGTTTATTCTTGTGTAACTCTCACTTGCCAGTTTCTTCTCTATTTGCAACTATTAGCAGGGATATCTGATAATTATATATTATCACAGATTTTCAGACATGTAGATAATCCTCAAATTTTACCCAAATTAACACACACTCTTTGAATTGATGCCACCTCCTCTCTCTCCCTCTCTCCCTCCCTCCCCGCAATTGGCTGGTCTTTCATTCATTTATATCCTGCTCTGTCTCCAAAGATGCTTGGAGTGGTGCAAATGGGTTGTTCCCATTTTAACAAAATAACCTCTTCGGTGGCCACTCCAGACTGTGGAACTCCCTTCCAGGAGAGGCTATATTTGCTCCCCCTGTGCTGTTCTTCTGCCAGAGGCAAAGACCACTTTATTCAAGAAGGCTTTTAGTCTGGAAGTGAGTCTGTGGGTTGAGTGCTCTTTTTATTCTGTACTTATTATGTTTTTATTGTATTTTAATGTGTTTTCTTGTTTTAATCTATTTTAAATAGTTTTGTAAGCTGCCTTGAGTGCCATTTGTTAGTAGAAAGCAGGGTATAAATCAAATCAAATAAATAAACCTGTTGGCATCCAGAGGCAGGCCTCTGGTGAAGACCTTAGCAGCCCATCAAATAGCCGGCAGACACATTAACTGTGTTGGTACTGGGCCTGTGCAGACAACACTTCAGGCTCTGTAGTTAGCAAAACTGTGGTATTCTGGAGTTACGACTAACCAGAAGCTGTGCTGTCACAACCAATGCTTTAAACCATGGTTAGAGACACTAACCCTGCTGCAGACAGTCTGACTGTGGTTAGTGAGCAGAGTTTAGCAAAACGCATCGCACAAGATGCCTGAAACCCTGCTGCTTAACCAAAAGCCTTAACCAGCAGGGTTTAAGGTGTCTTCTGAACAGGCTCACTGTGGTTCTGGATTGCTGCTGTGTGATTTCTTTGGGAGCTTTAAAATCTTTGGTCACCATCCATGAAAAAGAATGAACCCTGTGGCACAATTAATGCAAACCCTTTCTTATATTTATTTTTCGTTGCGAAGCCTTTCCTTTTTTGAGATGGATTAAATACTGAACCATTTGTTTGAGCACTTTACCAGTGGCCCTAAGTGCCACTGTTAGAACGCCATTATAATGGCTCAATTATTTTTGTAAGCTGCTGAGGGAGTCTTTTTTGGCCTAAGACTGGGATAAAAAAATGCCTTAAATAAATTATAAATTATTGGGACAGAGGAGTTTATAGAAGGAGGCTTATTATTGTTTCTTCTGAATATTAAAATAAATCCACATCTCTTGCCAGCAGACAAGGTGTTATTCACGATGATATCAGTAGATCATTCATATCATTCATATGATTATTCAAATACAGGATCATAGGATGAGAACTGAGAAAGGGAGGATTTGTTTTATACTTCTTCAAATCTTAGAGCCTATGCAGACACTTTAAGAGCTTCCCCAGATGAGGCTTTTATTGTGCGCTCGCCATTCCTCACTTATGGTTGTTTCCAAGTGCTCTAGATGATGATGTCACCCTCCAGTTTCACTCCTTTCAAAAGCGCTTTGGGGGTGAGTGGGGGAAATTCTGTATTTTTTGGCATTGCGAAACAAAGCACAAGTGCACTGCAGCGCTTGGAGGTTATGTAGTGGAAAATATGTAAAGGCAAGAAAGGAAAAGAACTTTGTGTAGAAATCTGATCTTAATTCTCCAAAGTATCTGGAAGTAGAAATAGCAGGTTGATCGTTTTCGTCTAGAAAAGCTATAAGAGAAGAGAGGCCTGCAGGAATATGAACATCTTGCTGTTATGTCTGAAGTGGAATTTGTGGATATCATCGTCTTGTATTGTATCATCCAAATTGGGTTATAGCATGCGCATGGGGACTGAATGTGTTATGAGTCTAGAGCAGTGGGGAGGGGGAGTTCAAGTTGACTTTTTGTAATTGCTTGTATCAAATGGTATCTGTGAACTAAAACAAGTGTATTCTCTGGGCCTGTTCAACACCAGTTTTCCCAGTCCCCCACTCACCAACTCTCAAGATGACGGTTTCAAATCTAAAGTGATTTCTTTTTCTGCAGTGCAAAATTTGATCGCATGTACTAATTATTGCTGCATCTTTTTAGTTAAGTCAGGAAAAAGGAATTTTGCACATTGCTTAAAATCTGAGTTGATTGTGGCAGTTGGGATTGATGAAATTATTTTCATTCTTATAAACTGTGATTATGCTAGTTAAATGAGTATGCATAGGTTGCCTCTGAAAAGCTAGCTGCCCAGTTGATGAAACGCTAGCTCCCAAATCTTAGTTGGAGGTTAAGCCCAACAGGAGAAATTCCATAACCAGAGCCAGATCTACACCAAGCAGGATGAAACATTTTGAAAACATTTTGGAAACTGTGCATGTTGTGTGTCCTGGGCCCCAACAGTTGTTAAAACTGTTATAAACCATTTTAAAGCAGTAGTGTAGATCCTGACTGTTTTTCAGCTCCAGGCAACAGTAAGGCTCATTGGGCCCATTCCGAAGACACCTTAAACCAGAGCTTTCCAAACTGTGTGTCGCGACATGTTAGTGTGTCAGCTGCAGTGTGTAGGTGTGTTGTGTGAACGTAACGAGAAACCTCTGAGTCTGTGTGAAATAAGCAATACCAACTTGCATGCATTTTTACACAGCAAAGGTGCCGATTAGTATGGTGCACTAGTATATTCCCCTTCCGTTGCATCCATGTATGCACACCATGGTCGAGGGATCATACAGGTACTGCGCATGCGCAGTATGCATAATCGGGTCGAAACAGCTGATTCCGCGTCACTTCCGGTGACGCGGCTGCACCTGAAGTGACACATTCGAGAAATTCCATGGGTCCAGTTTTATGTTAGAACACTGTCTCAACTGCCACTCGATGGCAGCTCGACAAAATTGGTTCAATGTGAAAAGCCTTGGAAATGTATGTTATTATCTTGCAAATCATATATTTTAAAAAATATAAATGAAAGGTTTTCATGAGATATGTTGTGTCCCCATACATTTCGTTATTACAATTTATGTATGTGTCCGTATCTCTTATAAGGGGTTAGTTTAACCTTCGGTTTGCTAGTAAAACTGAATTACTGTGTCGCAAAATGATGCATGTCTAAAAAGTGTGTCTCCAACATGACAAGTTTGGAAAGCTCTGCCTTAAACCATGGCTTTAACCATGGTGGTTAAGCCAGAAAGCCAGACTGTGTTCAGAAGACACCTTTAACCACGGTGAGTAAGGCTTTTTTTATTAGCAGGATTTTAATGCATATTTCACAATATTTAGGCCTATGGGAGACTTCCCAAAATATCAGTTTAGCCTCCAGTATTCTGCTTAGGAAACAGAAAAGCAGATCCATGTCATGATTGAAGAGAAAGGATGAAATAGCAATTATTCTTAAACCTGGGCAGGATACAATAAAATAAATTTAAATACAGTAAATATACAAAACATTGCACAGACACAAGATGCAGCAATTAAAGCAACCCACAAAATTCACCGAACTGATAAAACCATAATGAAAGCTAGCTTACGTTACATGCTGAAAAATCCAAGCAAATAAAATAACATCAGAGTTGAGGCCAGAAAGTAAAGAGCATTTTAGATGGGCTGCCTCAACTGAAAAGGCCCTCTCTGTGATCACCATCTACCTACCTTCAGATAGCAGAGGGACACAGAAGAGGACACAGAATCTGTCCAGGCTCATGCAGTAAAAGGCAGCCTTATCATTTGGTCTCCAAGTAGCAAAACGTCTTGGGTCAAAAATGATCTTGCCTTTCCCTAAAGTGGAGTGCACAGTGGCACTTTCACACATTTTAAATTAGGAGTTTGTTTAAAAGATTATGAGAGAGATAATGAAAAAAAGAAAAGAGGAGAGGAGAAAGATGAGAAGGAGAAGAAAAATAGACACATGGTATAAATAGGCACAAATAGACACACGACATGGATCATAAGATGCCCTAAATCAGTCTTTCTCAACCCACCATGAGGCCATGCTGAGTGGGGACTATGGGACTTGTAGTCCAACATATCTGGAGAGATCCAGGTTGGGGAAGGTTTCTAAATGACCCGGTGGTGACTGTTAGCAAGAATACCATTGCATTCTGTGTTTCATTGGCAAAGTAAAGCTCATTAGAAGAAATGGATATTGTCAGTACCTTTCAATACTTTCACTGGGCGGCAGTATATTAAATAAAAGCACTATATCCAATGATACTACATCTTGCTGAAGAAGATATAATAAGAGTAGACATCTAAAGATGAAAGCTGAAGAAACTAAATCCAAAAGAGTAACTTATTTCTGTGTTGTTTTATATGAGGGCAATAAGCCATTGCAAAGGCCATTGAATGGCATAATGCATTCTCTTCCACTGTTTTTCCTTAGTATAAAGTGAGCAAGAACGACGTAAAGGAACTAAGTATATATAAACACTTTTCTTGAACTGTGTATGGGTGTAGCGCCAGTAACAAATGTGTGCTGAGAGAAGTGGGTTGATACCGAAATTATTCCGGAAAAGATTCCTATGATTTACTACCAAAATGAACACTATAGAATTTATATGGAGTCAGCTCCATTGAATATAGTTAGATTGACTGCCAAGTAAATATGCATAGGATTGTTCCGCCTGACCATTATGCAGTTAACCAGAGGAACAGCAAAAGGAACAGCTACTATAGTATTAACAGCTTTATCAGGCATAAGAATTCTTTGAAAATGTCATTCTGGATTCTTCATAGTAGTTGACATATATTTGTATTTCAAATATAAATTCAAAGACTCCCAACTCACTACAAGGTTTACCTGAACCATTAAAAATAACAAAGATAGTATAATTAAGTGAAGATCTTTTTGTCTAAGGGATTTCTGAGTTTTTGGGGAGGCAGTTAAACTTGTAGACTTTTATATTTATTTATTTAATTACATTTCTATCTTCCTCCAAGGAACTCAAAGCATCATACATAGTTCTTCCACCGACCCCTAATTTTATCCTGATAGTGATACTTATTAAACGATTGTGAGAATCTATGTACACTCGCCCAGTTATTCACATGTAATGGAGTGTATATGTATTCATATAGGATTTTATGGTTGATAGTTCTATATCCTCTTGCCCATTGAAGGTCATTTCCTTCAACAGGAAGAACATGTAACCCTTACACAGCTGCTGCAGTATTCAAACTTCTTGATTGCCAAACTGCATCAAGGAATTTTTGGATCTTGAGGAAATGGATTAATTTTTTTTTAATTCAAGCAATTTTTAATAAAAGTATTGCTGCGACTTTATACAGAAATATTCCTAATGCAGGGGTACGCAACTTTTTGACCCAGAGCGCATGTGATATTGGCATGGGGCTGGGGGGCATGCTCACATGCATATGTGTACTCTCTCACACACACACCCAGTGGTCTTGTTACAGATTGTTCTTACCTTGCTGTAGCAACATTTGGGGAAAAGCGATCAGTATCATGGTTTCTGGAGAGGGCTGGAGCACTTTCTCTCAACCTTCTTCCCCAGAATACTAATAAAATTAAAATATCCCCTTTCTCAGCATGCGGCAGAGAAAAACTCTTCTCTCCAATCAGCAGTTGATCAGAGATAAGAGATTTTCCCTGTGAGGGGAGAAGGGGGGGGGGCTGAGGAGGAAGCTGTTGAGTGTTTCAGACCTGCTTCTGAAGTTTGCCCTGCTTACCTCTGAGTAGAAATGCAGTGGCTTGCACTGCTTACTTATGAGTAGGTATGCTCCTAATGCTTACTTCTGAGTAAGAGGCCTGGTATTTGGGATGCTATTCGAAAGTGCTACTGAGTGATACAATTCTGCTTATTTCTGCACAAGCATGCAGAGTCTTGTCCTGCTTACTTATGAGTAGGCTTAAAATAGTTAAGAATTACATTTTGACCACAGGAGGAATGTGCTCCCCCCCCGAACTTTCCCTTGGCCGGAAAAAGGTTTTCCACCCCTGCCATGAGTGTGGGCTAGTGTGGGGTAAAATCCATCATGATGTTTGATTGACAGTTCCTCTGCCCTCCCCTAGTCCTCCTGATGGTATCCCATCAGCCATTGCTGCAAAAAAAAGTAATCCCAGCAGCTGTCCTAGGGAGGCACTCGCTCCATTTTCCGCTCTTGCCAGGGAACTCTGTAGCCAGTGGGAAAAGTCAACTCAACGCAACAGAAAACTCTATGGAGCCCTCCACACAACGCACAACAGAACGGCTGTGCAGGAACTCTCCTCTGCACAACGTGGATATTCTGTGTGGGCTGTTTTCCACAAAAAAAACCCTCCACTGTTGTGTAGAGTTTTCCTGCCAGACAACACATTTCTCAATGGTGGTGTAAAAGCTCCACCGTGGAGTTCTAAAACTACCGTTGAGAAACGTGTTGTCTGAACCAAGCCATACTGTTTAAATCACGAGAATTTGAAGTATACACAACCTTTCCCCACCTGATTATGTGCTCCTTTGAACTGCTTTGAAAGGAGCTACACTGCTATCCTTTTGGTCGTACCTATTTTAGGTTGCTCTGCTTTGTTAGCGTATGATATGTCAACAGTTTTAATAGCTTCACAATCCTTACTTTTCATGCGTTGCATAAAACTGAATTTTTCCAGAAAAGACAGAATAGTCTGGAACCTGAATTTTATATCCTTCTTGTTCAGTAATAGGAAAGAGAATAATAAAGACATGGTGGAGCAAAGAAAGAAAACAACTGGAAATAAATATCACACCGAGTGAGATTAAACACTGTAGGAGCTGTTCACTGCAAGCAACAGCAGTCGGTTACTCTAATCTCAATGGAGTAAGTAGACAGTTTTATGGTTTAAAATGTATTTATCTAAGGATTTTCTTGGCTGTAGAGATAAGGGATCTCTGATCACAAACTAACATTATTGACAAGAATGCCTGCCATATGAAGTGTTTAATATATATAATTAAATCAATATTTCTGGAACACATAAAGCACATTGGGAAGTGCATATTGATGTAAGGAGGTCTTTGCCTACCATATGAAGTGTTTAATATATATAATTAAATCAATATTTCTGGAGCATATAAAGCACATGGGGAGTTGAATATCGATGTAAGCAGGTCTTCAGATTCTATGTAGGCTTTTTGCAAGCTGAATGTTGTGAACTTTCAGGTGTCATAAAAATAGCCTACCAACTATATTGTGAGACAAGGAATTTGATGGCGGTGATGGTGAATCTTCTAACAGTGATTGACTGAGCAGTTCTAATGTCTCAGAAGGGGAGGTAAACGAGGGCGTCCAGCTGCCATTGGTTGAGTTGCTCAGATCCTAGAGAAGGTCAGGTGAGCTGAAAGATCTACAGGCAGGAGTGTGACCAGTCTATGGACTGGTGACCAGTCTATGGAAACAGTAGGATCTCATAAAGAAGTGTAGGAACAGGGAGTATTCCTGCAGAATGACGGTAGGAGGAGAAGGCCTGAGATGGGAAGGCAAACTTGGAAAGAGAATGAGTAAAAAGGAGACGTGCACATGAATAGGAGCTGCAAACGTGAGGGAGACTTAAAGTTCATATGTTGATTTGAAGCAGCTCTTTGAGTGCAGGGCACTATTAATATCACTTTAAAAAAACACAACACTTTATTTTCTTTTGTATTGAGATGTCTCACTAAGGTGTGTTACAGCTCATGTTTGCTGAGGGATAAAAGATATATATATATATAATTTTTATCCCACTTTTCCCTCTATAGAAGGACACACAGCTCTGCCTCGCTGAAAAACTTGGTAGTTAACAATAAATAATAAAAAATACCCCTCCAAATTTTAATGCCCCAATAAAAGCACCAAAACAGTAAAGCTGCAGCAACAAGGCAGATAAAACATCTGCAGTAGTAATAATTTCTAAAAAGTGCAGAACAATAAACAGCAGGTGCAATTTGACTGCCCTCCAGATCAAATGCTTGCCGAAATAGCAGCATCTTCACCAAATGCCTTAAAAACAAGCAGAATGGAGGTCAAAAAGAAGCCACACCACAAATCATCCTACAGCTGTGATGCTGAAAGTGTCTTTAGAGCATATAAAGGCTTCAATAAACTGGTTATCTCAAACATTATGAGAACTTCCGACAATTTGTGTCAGTGTGGAATTTGATACCATATATGGGAATCGATCTTCCTTTTTTAAATTTGAATTTCCCCAAGGTCCTTCAATCTTACTTCAAAGAAAAATGTGGTGACATGACTGGAAGCCAGACACCCCTTTTTCTTGTTGTTTAAAGTTCCTTGTTTCTGTGTGCCGCTTTGTCCAGAATCTGCTGACAGGAGAAGCGTTCAGATTCCACCAAAATTAAAGATAGGACATCTTGTATTCATTTTATCTCTTGAGAAAAAGAAGATTTTGTAATCCACAGCCTTTTCATATTCTATCCAAAGAAATTACATGCAGCTCCCGTGGCTCCATTTCAAAGATCTGACATTGCCCAGAAATAAAAAGGTAAGATACATTTTCATTTTCAGCTGTTTAGTTGCATTTCATCTTTGTCTTGAGGAGTTTGCTCTAGTTCCCCCATTCTTACAGTCTTTTGATACTTGTTGTATTACTTGGTTCCCTATGCATCGTGGTACATCAGATGATTCATATCTTGAGTCCACATAAATCTCATATTCCTTCCTTCTCTTACAGTTTCCAGTTCTTTGTCTTCTGTATCCTCAGTAGAGATTTATGCCTTCTGTCTTTCCTTCATATTGTGCCCTTCCTGAGCAGCAAAAGCATTTGCACCAAAGTGGACTGAAAAAGGAAAACCTTTCTTCTGCTGCTCTATCAAGGGGCAAGCCCCTAGGGCTAATGTCATATCTGTCCATGCTGAAACACAGTACCCCATGGTTTGTTGCCCTACCCAGAGTTTGTCTGGCAGACGCTTGAAGAAATCATGGCTTTCCCCCCCTTTATCTTTGGGTTCTTTGTTTCTCTCCTCTTTCGTTCACTCCCTCCCTGTATTCCAAATGCCTTTATGGTTCTGTAATACTGGCAGGGGTTGGACTCGATGGCCTTATAGGCCCCTTCCAACTCTACTATTCTATGATTCATGGCTGTGTTATTTTTTTAACCACTCTTGTCCGCCACCTCTGTAGCCTAGCAAAACAATCCATGAACAACCCACGCTTCTGGGTTCACATGTAATGACAACCCATGGTTTAAGCAACCCAAAGTTCACAAGGCAAGAATAAACCATGGTTTCTCTTTCTGGGTTATTCATGGTTAGCAAACCATGGTTTGATAGCATGGCCAGGTTTGCACATCACGACAACCCTGAATTCAACAACCCATAATACGGGTTAGCATTTATGTGCAAACCAGACCAGTAAGACTCCAGCTGTGGCCAGGTGGAACAGAAACATGGTCATGGTTAGAGTATTACCTCATACAGTTATGATGACTTGTCACATTTTGCAGTCTGTTCAGGGCTAGCACATGGCATACCCTCAGAGACTTATGGGTTGTCTTGGTTTTCAGAATCTCTCTGTTGGACTTATTCTTTGATGTCAGTGGCTACTTTGCGGATGACCTACTGTAAAAGCTCTGAAATGGGAGATTGGCCTTGGCCGTTGCACTCCTAGGCATCATCTTCCTTTTCCCTATTTCTTAAGCAGATCTCTACCTTGTATGAATTAAAGTCTAGGAAAAGCTGATGGCCTTAAGCAAAACAAAACTCCTCCCATAATGCAGGGATGGGGAACGTGTGGCTCTCCAGATGGTGGTGGACTGCAACTCCCATTAGCCCCAATCAGCATAGCTAATGGTAGGAGATGATGAGAGTTACAGCCCAACAACATCTGGAGGGCTACATTTTCCCTCTTCCTGCCACAGTGAGTATAACCTAATGTTTTTGGTTTTTCTAAAAAAACAACAACAACAACAAAAAACAGGATATTTTTTAAGTTTGTAGAAGTTGGTGATTGCATGAACACTGAATGTTTTCCTAACTTTCTCTCTCTCTCTCTCTCTCTCTTTGCAGGTCATTCTTATGCAATAGACTTAAAGTAATTTAAATGTGCAGGATGAAAAAATGGCACAGGCCCGGCTGGTACCACCAGGACCTGACAGCTTCCGCTATTTTACTAGAGAATCTCTTGCAGCTCTTGAGAAACGTTGTGCAGAGGAGAAAATTAAAAAGCCCAAACAGGATCATTCCGATGCTGATGATGAAAATGGACCAAAGCCAAATAGTGACTTGGAAGCAGGGAAAACACTGCCATTTATCTATGGAGACATTCCTCCAGGGATGGTGTCTGAACCTCTGGAAGACCTCGACCCGTATTATAGCAATAAAAAAGTGAGTTTTTTTTAAGATCGGCTGGATTTTCGCTGCCTCTTGTTAGCTTTTTGCAAATGCCTATTATTACATTAATCTCTGATGTCTTCTCACTATTTGTTGACTTCAGCAAACTTCAGTCCGTTTACAATTGAAATCCGCCTTGAAAACATTTGGGGTTTCACAAAGATTTGTGCAAAGGCGGTTCACTCGTGTGAACCATTCCTAACCATAGTGGCTACATAACCACGGTTTAAACATGCTTACTAACCATTTCCTGCAAAATGGTTAGCGGCCTAACCCTGGATTATTGTGTTGTCTGAACAGGCCCTATGTGTCTATAGTGATGGGTCAGAAACTGAATTTCTGTGTTTGTTGAGTCCTTCACCATGCTCCTCATATCTTTGTGGAGTCCACTTTAGAAAAATGGGTGAAAACAAATAGATCTATATGAAAGCAGTTACGTATGCCTACATCCCACTAACCTTCCTAATTGCCTTCAAATATTTTAGGCTGAGATGGTCTTACAGTTCGAGCCACATTGACAAAAACACTCACTTCAAGTGCTCTTACCATTGATGATGACAATAACACAATAGCTGTTACATTAACAACAACAATAACTAATAGTAGAGCTTCAGCTATTGGGTGGTATAGAAATGTAATATATAAAATAAAAATAAATAATAGTATTGCCTTTGAATTAATTTGAATGGGCATATATGAATCCAATTTCTAAAGTTATAGTACCACAGGTCAACAAGAGCCTACATCTTCCCCTGAAGTCAGTGTAACAACAAAATATATGAAGCAATTATTTGTGTATAAAGGTAACAATTTTTCATTGTATTTCCTTTTTGTTTTCCAGACCTTCATAGTATTGAATAGAGGGAAGGCAATTTTCCGATTCAGTGCCGCATCTGCCTTGTACATTTTAACCCCTTTCAATCCCCTCAGAAAAATTGCTATTAAAATTTTGGTACATTCATATCCTTTTGAAGAAGTTGTTTTTTAAAAAATGTTTGAAACTGAATGTGAAGTATTTTTCCAATATTATTTTGAAAAATGACTGCCATTTATTTTATTTATTTGTAAATAAAAACAATGAAGAGTCTTGTGGCACTTAATGGACATCTGATGAGGTGCTCTATAGTCAACGTAAGATTTGTGGCAATAGACTAACACAGCTACCCTCTGGAAATTTACAAACAATTATATCTTGTTGGTAGTGTAAAACAAGTTTAGATCATCAATATAAAT